>NC_038254.2:12670716-13033502 GCF_000004515.6 Glycine max | reverse complement strand
TCATACACCCCTCAAGAAGACATTGTTTTCAATCTTTAGTATCATTTTCAACAAAAATTTCCCAATATGTGTTTAGCCTGACATATTCACATTTAGACTTTCAAATAACCTATTTATATAGCTTGTTTGGGAATTAAATGTGTCTATTATTCCGTAAGTGTTTGTTAACATCAATTTATGTTTCTTAGATTTGTATTTTTTGTTCATCGTGACATGGATATAAAGTATCAATCAATTTTATTAATAAATTATTTTTATTGAAAATCTGGTTAACAACCTTTAGTAAATCTTTCCTTCTTATTATATTTTTTTATCTACAAGATTAAAATTAGAGATTTTACTTAAGAATTGACCTCGATATCATTGCGATCAACAATTTGTTAGTTCCTTACATGTGTTTCTAAATATACATAATTTATTTAAACTTATTGAATGACACAAACACTTATATAATTGGGAAAAGTTATAATAATAGTTATGATATATTTATAAGTTATTTTTAGCTTATTTTAAAAAGCTCTTTAAGATAATTTATAAAAAAAAAAACACTTAGAACTCATAAAAATCATTTAAGTGATGTATTTCTTTTACGATTATAAAAGTAAGGAAAAAATGTGTTAATTACCTTGAACTGTTAGTTAAATTTTTTTAATACCTCTCCTTTAAAATTGATGAATTTAGTTTTTTTTCACGTTTAAACTTAATATTTAATAACAGTCTTTTATTGTCACAAAGTTGAAAGAATGTCTAAATTCATGCATTTTCAAAAGTTAGAGGGCTAAAGTTTAAAAGTATATGGACTAAAATCAACTTTGATTAAAAGTTAACGGGTCAAAAATATTTTTTTTCCTAAAAGTAATAATTAACTTGTGTTTTTATGTGATAAATACTTATTTAATCAATGTTTTATTTAGTTATTTATCTAATGCATCTCTTAATCAACATGTTGGTTTGACTAGAATTGGGCTTGGATCCGAGAAGGAAGGACTTAGATTTCAGTCTTATGGATGAAATATCTCACTAAATTAAGGTGGTCAAGGAGATTCTTTGAAGAAAATTAGTCATTAACAACAAAACAAGTGAATAATACTATTATTTTTTCTCATGTACAAAATTCATATTAATTAAGTGGCATTTATTTGAATTAAGTTACGAAAAAGTTATTTACTCTTTATTTGTTTTGTCCATAAGATTTAAATATTATATCTTGGGTAAGTGATGCTAAATTACTCTTCAGCTAACTAACCAGAATAGATCTAACAGAAAAAAATAATTTCTTACAATGTAATTAAGGTTTAAATTTTCTTTAAGAAAAGTGTCTAAACTAATGGTTAATCATGCCTTGGATAAGATTGTCTTAAATTAACAAACATTAAAAAATGGCTTGTAATTAATACATGCTATATATATATATATATATATATATATCACTCCCTCGACCTTAATTATAAGATATTTTCAACTAATTCATGCCTTTAAGAAAAGTAGTTAATTTAGGGTTTGTTTGGTTGGTTGTGAGTTTTTTATTTTTGTTTTCAAATATAATTTTTCAAACAAAACGTGTTTGACAAAAATGAATTTGAAATGGTTTTAAATCATTTTCAAAACATTTTATACTTATTTGCAAAATTAAAAAAAAAAGGTATTTGGTTTTTAGTTAAAAAAAAAATACACACATTTTCTACATTTGACAATGACATTTTTTGTTGCCACCACCATCATTGATACTGCCACTCCCACCACCATCAATACCATAATTGGTTGTCAATGCCATAATTGGTTGTCACCAACACGACCTTGCACCACTACCACCATCACCATCGTCATTGGCATCACCATTACCACCGACATAACTACAACTACAACCACCATCACCATCAATGTCACTGTCATCGTCATTGTCATTGCCACCATCACCTCCATCACTGTTACCACAACCATCACCAACATCGATGCAACCACCACCACTTGGTGCCACCACCATCATTGTCATTGTCTTCATCGTCGCCACCGACATTACCATCACCACTAACATTGCTACCACCACCACCATCATCAATGCAACCACCACCACCACCATTATCACTACCACCACAACCACGATCAATGTCATCGTAACCACCACCAACACCTCTACCACCACCGTCCCGCCACCACCATTGTCACCGACACCATCAATACCATCGACATTGCTACCATCCCCACTAATACTACCTCTATCACTGTCACCATCATCATTACCGTCACTAATGCCACCTCAATAATCGCCGCCAGTATCGTCATTGCCACCATGACCAATCGACCACAACTGGTATCTCTACAACTGATATTGCTGCTTGTTAGACTAAATTTTTTAACCTGTGATGTTGCAAACTACAAAACGAAATACATGTCATTAACAAAATGCTGAAAAACAAAAATCAAAATGTACCTCCAGCCATTGCCATGAAAGAGCTACCTTATTTTGGTTCTTCCAAGCCTTGAAATAGTATCAACTATCTTCAGCCCATGAATGAAACTCTTAAGTTATACACCATGTGATGTAGCCTCAAAATAAGGGACAAACTCAGCTTTCATGGTAGAAGTAGTAGTCGAAGTCTGCTTAACACTCCTCCAAGAAATAGCTCCACCTGCCATCATGAAAATGAACCTAGATGTTGATTTGTTATAGTCAACACAACCAGTAAAATCTGAGTCTAAATAACTAATCACATCTAGATTGTCTCTTTGTCTATACATAAGCATATAATCTTTGGTCCCTTGAAGGTACTTCGTCACTTTCTTTGTAGCTCTCAGTGGTCAATTCTTGGATTACTCTGATATCTTCATAACATTCCAACTGAAAAAGAAATGTCAGGCCTTGTGCACACTTGAGCATACATGAGGCTTCCAACAATTGAAGCATAAATAATGTTTTTCATTTGTTCCCTCTCAAAGTCATTCTTTGGGGATTGGTTCAAATCAAACATATCACCCTTCACAATGGGAGCAACACTTGGTGAACAATCTTTCGTCTGAAACCTCTCTAAAAATTTTTTAATATAGGTTTCCTAGGATAGACCTAAAATACCTCGAGGTCTATCTCTATGAATCTTAATGCCGATGACATAAGATGCATCACCCATATCCTTAATGTCAAAATTCTTAGAGAGAAATTGTTTCACCTCATGTAGCAAACCCTGATCATTGGCTGCAAGTAAAAAATCATCTACATATAAAACAAGAAAACGTATTTTACTCCCAATGACCTTGAGGTATATGCATTGATCCATGGGGTTTTCATCAAAACCAAATGAAGAAATTATCCCATGAAACTTAAGGTACCATTGATGAGAGACTTGTTTTAAACCATATATAGATTTATTAAGTTTGCAAACCAAATGCTCACCACTACTTAAGAAGAAGCCTTCAGGTTGTTTCATATAAATCTCATCCTCTAAATGACCATTAAGAAAGGTTGTTTTCATATCCATTTGTTGCAACTCAAGGTCAAAATGAGCAACTAATTCCAAGATAATATGAAGAGAATCTTTCTTAGATACAGGAGAAAAAGTCTTTGTGTGGTCGATTCCTTCTTTTTGAGTAAATCCCTTAGCAACGAGTCTTGACTTGTATCTCTCAATGTATCCTAATGAATCCCGTTTGGTCTTAAAGACCCATTTATAGCCAATGGCCTTGGCCCCATTAGGCAACTCTACAAGGTTCCAAACTCTGTTACTCTGCATGGAATTCATCCCATCCTTCATGGTATCATACCATAAATTTGACTCTTTACAAATCATGGCTTGATCAAAAGTTTTGGGATCATTTTCATCTTCAATATTATAGTCAGATTGTTGCAAATATACAATATAATCACTTGGAATAACTGATTTTCTTACTCTAGTAGACCTCCTTAATGTTGCATCAACATTTTCTTGGGGATCATGTTGTTCAGCTGGTTTTTCATCATTTTCTGGAATTCGATGATCAATTTGATCTACTGGATTATCAGCAACAGGTTTTGTAATGCTAGTCATGTGTTATTCATCATCCTTTTGAACTTGGGGGGTATGAATTACAACCAATCTTTCACTTGATGTGAAAAGGTTGAGACTCTATATAATCAATTTCATAATCTAAGTCCTTCAATTGATCATTCCCAATGATCGAGTCATTTTCAAGAAACTTGGCATTTCTTGATTCCGCAATCCTAGTAATATGATCTAGATAATAAAACCTAGCTATAACCTTTAGACCTTTTGGCATATCCAATGAAATACCCACCAATAGTCCTCGGGCCAAGTTTATTCTCTTATGAGTTATATATTCTCACCTCAGACAGACAACCCCAAACACACATATGTTTCAAACTCGGTTTCCAACCTTTAAATAACTCAAAAGGTGTATTTGGGACAATCTTGGTTGGAACACGGTTTAATATATACACTGTCGTCTTTAGTGCTTCAGCCCACAAGGATTTAGGAAGATTGGAGTTGCTGAACATACTTCGTACCATGTCCAATAATGTTCGGTTCCTTCTTTTTGCCACACCATTATGATTTGGAGAACCAGACATAGTGTACTGGGCAACAATCCCATGTTCTTGAAGAAACTTTACAAAAGGTGTTAATATCTGCCAGACATAGTTTATTCTCAGTATATCTGTCATAATATTCTCCACCTCTATCCGATCTCACTATTTTTATTTGCTTGCCACATTGGTTCTCAAATTCAGCCTTAAAGACTTTGAAGACTTCTAATGCTTCATTTTTGTTATGAAGCAAATAAACATTCATATATTGTGAATAATCATTTATAAAGGTGATAAAATATTTCTGACCACGTGCATCCATACTAGGACAACAAATATCAGTATGAATTATTTCAAATATGCTTGAACTTCTGTTAGCACCTTTCTTAGACATGTTGGTCTGCTTACCCTTAATGCAGTCTATACAAGTCTTAAAGTCAGCAAAATCTAGAGTATTGAGTACCCCATCTTTCACTAACCTTTTAATCCTCTTAATGGAGATATGTCCTAATCTCCGGTGCCATAACATAGAGGAATTATCATTAATATTACACCTTTTAATACCAGTTTGAACATGCATTGAACTATAAGTGGCATAATTTTGCAAACCAAGAAGATAAAGACCATCAGACAAGATATCATTCCCAACACATTTAGAATTATAAAATAACTCAAACGATGTGTCTTTAAAATTAAAGGAATATCCAAAAGGTACGAGTCTGGAAACAAAAATCAAGTTTCAAGAAAAGCTTGGTACACAAAAGGTCCTTTCTAATTTCAAAATAAAGCCACTACTTAAAGTTAAAATGCAAGTTCCAATAGCCTCCACAGGTGAGCCTAGCTTATTGTCTGATAAAATGCTTTGCTCACTTCCCACTGGTTTCCTTAGGTTTTGCATACCCTGTAAAGAATTTGCAATATGGATAGTAGATCTAGAATCAATCCACCAGGTGTTAATATTAACACTAGCCATATTATATTCATAACATACTAATGAGATTGATTTATCTTTCTTCTCAAGTCATTTTTGGAATCAAGGGCAATTCTTCTTCATGTTTCTCTTCTTCTTACAAAAGAAACACTTTGCCACCTTCTTAATATCAACTTGAGGTGATATTTTACCATTCCCCTTCTGATTAGCTTGAAACTTAGCTGCTTTGTTCTTCCCACAAGCAGTTGTCAGCAATGCACTCTCACCCATCTTCATTACAAGCCTTTTTTCTTCCTGAACACACATGGTCATTAATTCATTGATAAACCATTTGTCCTTATGTGTGTTGTAGGAAATCTTAAATGGTACATATTCCTACGGAAGGGTGTTCAAAATGAAGTGCACCAGGAAAGAATCAGACATATCAACCTTCAGTTTCTTAAGTTGAGCTGAAATATCTTGCATTTGTATTATGTACTCACGCACACCTTTCACATTGGTGAGCCGGAGAGAGGAGAATTTCATGATCAGGGTGCTTGCTAAAGCCTTATCTGAAGTGATGAATTGATCATTAATGGCCTTAACTAAGTCTCAGACCCTTTAATGATAGTCGATAAAACCACGTATCTTGGTTGAGATTTTGGTCTTAATGAACATCATGTTGAGCCGGTTGGATCGCTCCCACTGCTCATATAGCGCAATAACAGTTGGGCTACTTTCATGAGTGATTACAGGTGGTTCGTTTTTCCTTATAGCATAGTCTATGTCCTTCCACCCCAATTGCAGAAGAATTCTCTCATTCCATATCTTATAGTTATCTCCTTTGAGTTCGGGAACATCACATTGAATAAAAAAAAAAAAACTAATAGTTTGAGAAGCTGTAAAATCCAAAGGATTATGTCAAAATTTGAGGCATATTAATCTTAATTGTATGTTTTACCAATGTAAACATATCAGAAAATTGAATCTTGTGACATAAAAATTGTCTGTGGGCTAAATTTTTAATTCAGTAAGAAATAATTAAATTTTATGATAGAATAATCAAATTACATACTCAAATTCATGCACAACATGAAAATAATTTAATTTTCTATCGCAAATATTTACTTTATGATAAAATTGACAAATTATGCATACCTCATGATCTCTGTGGATAAACCATGAAAAATAATATGTCATTTTATCCCAATTAATTATACAAATATAATAAAAATTCATGTGGGATAAAATTTATTATATAAAGTACAATTATTCGCAATATTATGTCTAATTCCTTATATGATCTTTAAACAACTTAATATATAATTTGAATCAAATTATAAATGTTGTGACTAATCCATAATTAATCAAAATCATAAATGCCACTTAGACATAAAACTTAATCATACAAGAATAAATCATATTATACATTTCAAGATCAAGATATAATACAATGATGAATAAAATTCTCGTATATAATTTTATAATTGAAACATAATATTATGCATTTGATATATATATATATATATATATATATATATATATATATATATATATATATATATATATATATATATATATATGCATAAAATAAATTTTTTTGAGAATATATTCATGCATAAAATAAATGAAAACTACATAAATTATAAAGGTAAATAGAGTAAGAATATAACATGAAAAACAAATAAATATCAAAAAACTTTCAACAGTCTAATGGCTTGTGCGTATTCCAATATCTAGTAAGTCATGGGCTCGAAACCCTAATATTGCCATCATCACTAGGGGTGGGAATAGGTCAGCCCGGCCTACAGGGGCTTACGACCTGGCCTACATAAAGTCTAGCCTGAACTAGTCTATATAATTAAAAGGTTAGGCTCAAACTTTTTTAAAAGCCTATTAAATTAAGTAGACCAGGCTTAGGCTTATTAAAAAGCCTTAATAAGCCTGATAGGCCGGCCTATATATATGTATATATACTTATATTATTTTTTGGGTACAATTAATATTTTTTTTTGAAACTAGCAGACTTTGATTACACATTGCTCCATAATTTTCATTCCTATAATCAAGTAAGACTTTAATTATAATTTAGGTGCGAGTCATGTGACCCTTTACATTCCTCATTATTTTTATTGGCTTTCGTATTCCTACTAACGTTTCCTTTTCCTATTAGGTTTCCTTTTCCTTTTAACTTTTCTATTACGTTCCTATTCCAAAGCAAACAAAAATCATATCCTTTTCACTTCAAGCTTTGATAGAGGTAAAACTTCAAAACCTTACCATTTTTTCTTGCATCTTCTTATTCCTTTAACATTTTTAATTTCATCTTCTTTTTACCTTCTCTTTTCCATATATATATTCTTTCTTCTTGGTGAAAGCCTACTAGCGCTTCTCCTCCTTTTCCATGAAGGAATATTAAAGATTTAATGTGAAGAAGGCTTTTAAAAAGACTATCAGGCTAGGCTAAACTTTTAAAAAGGTTAGGCCGAATCAAAATAAAAGTCTTTGATAGGCTATAGGCCAGACTCATGCCTGAAAAGTTCATGGTAGACTAGGCTCAGACCTTTTAAAGTCTGGTCTGACCTATTCCCACCCCTAATTATCACCACTGTCATTACCACCACACAAAAATATTCTTAAACTAATTTTAATATGATATAAAACTTTCAAAATGAGTTTATTTGAAACTAATCATATTTTAAAACTAGTTTAAAATGTTTTTGAAACTAAAAAGTAGGTTGTTATTTTTAAAAATTTTGAAACTCAAAACTAAAACCTACCCCAAATAGAGTCTTAGTTAATTATATTAAATTTATCAATTATTTTTACTATTATTCCAAAATTATTCTTTTCTCATTTCTTTGTCTACTTAATTGTTTCTCGTTAATATTTAGATAAAGAATAATTAAGTAAAAATATGTTAGAAAAAAAAATAATTAATACATCTAAAAATTAGAAAATAATCTTATAAAAATGAACAAATAAATTTCTAAAAAAAATTATAATTAAGGATTGAGGGAATATCTTTGTAAAAAAAATTAAAAAACTGACTTCAGCATCATGTGTCACGCCAGAAATTATAAGTTGGTAAACATTAAATCAAACACTTGAAAAGAGAAGGATGAAAGAAAACTTCAGCTTTACTGTTACTATCTATCAAAGAGAAATAATTCAAATTAGAATCAATTGTTTCAACAAAAATATGAAAACTGAAAAGCATATCATCGTCTTTTCGAAATTGCGGAGAGTTGTGAGTTGAATTTTATAAAGCATACCATCATATTTTTCAATTTCTATACTAATTAATTATCATTAATTTTTGAAATTTTTTAAAGCATTTATCTTGAGAATAAGCAATAAAAAATTATTTGACAATTTCTCTATAAAAGTATGAGTTTTCCATATAGTAAATGTATAAAAAAATCACTTGTATATAATAATGTATGTTAAGGCATTATAATTAATTAAGGTTGAATTAATGGTTAAATGAATAAAGGGAAAGATTCGATTGTGAATTCGAATCTTTCCCACAAATAAAAATTAATAAATTAACAATTAATATTTATTGTAATATATATATATATATATATATATATATATATATATATATATATATATATATATATAATCAAACACATTATATGCAAGATGTATCTAAACAAATTAAATAACCAATTAATAGAGAATTTTTTACTGTCTTGGTTGCTGTAGGAAGTTTGCCTTCTCTTCATTATGGTATTTTCAAAAGTTAAAGTTTTGGAAGAGTTCTAAAAATCATTGTTATTAAACTCGTGATTTAAATCGTAAAATCGTACGATTTTACGATTCTACTAAGGGTTGACGATTTAAATCGGAAGTAGAATCGAAACTGGAGTAGACTCGTCCGATTGATGAGTTTGGGTAGACTCACGAGTCTATTCCGAGTCCACGAGTTTACGAAAATCCTAATCGGCATCGTAAAATAACCCCCGAGAATGACTCTCGCGACTCTCTACTCACTCACTCTGCCTTGTTCAAGCTACTAACCCCCGAAAATGACTCTCGCTAAGCTACTCGCATCGTAGTGGTTGTCGTCATCGTTGTCGTGCTGGACTGCTGAGTTACTCGTCGTCATTGTTTGAAACTTGAAAGCCCTCACTCATCGAAAGCCCTCATTTCATGACCTAGCTCCAAGCTTTGCTCCACGACGCTAAGGTGTTTTATTTCTCAAAGCTTCTTTGTTAATTCATCTCTGTTAATTGAAAGTTTGAAACGATGCTTATTAAGGGAGTATCTGTTAATTGAAATTCTGGCAAGACTATTGTTAGTTTCATTGTAGTGTTGAGTTTTGGGTTCTGTTGCTAAATTAAGGGAGTATCTGTTAATTGAAATCTCTGTTAATTGAAAGTTTGAAACGATGTTTAGTGTTGAATTCTAGCAACGTTAAGGTGGTCCCCTGGACATGGACAAATTATCTGTTAATTGAAATTCTGACTTCATTAAGGGTGAGTAGTGGGTTTTGTTGCTGCCTTTTGGGTAGTGGGTTCTGTTGCTGCCTTTTGAGTAAACTCTTACGAGTTTACGATTCGATTCTACGAGTCGAGTTTACAGAACCTCCACGATTCTACGTAGAATCGCAAGTTTAACAACCATGCTAAAAATGCTTGCCTTATCCTAAATATTATTATGTACAAGATCAGTTGTGTCTCAAGTGCAAGACATATGTCTAGTGTTTTGTTTCACCTTTGGAGTCTTTTCCTATATGCTCATTACATGTAGCTTAATTAGATCTCTTTTAAGTAGAAAAAATTGCATCCTGCTCATTTTTTTTGTATGCTATGGTGTAATCTACTTAGATTATGTGTGTTACAAAGTTATGTTTCAGAGTGTTTCTCGACTTTTACTGCTTTTTAAATTTGATAATGTTCAAATCACGGACATGGTTTATAAATTACCAAGACAAGTAAAGTTCAATTTTCTTTTTCTAATTGGTATATTAATTGATGCTGTAACTTGTGGAGGCAATGAAATTCACTCACTGTGTTCAATTCATATCTTTCTAAATATTATTATGGTGGTAAACCAAAATCACTTAAGGAAAATGCTATGCATGCAATAATGGATAGCACAAACCGTCAAATGCTCAGGGAATCATGAAACAATACAAAATAAAATAAAATTGTTTGGATTCTCCAAAAACTGCAAAGAGACACACTGAAAAACTCAACGTTCTATAATTAAGATGACTCAAACTAGAATAACTAATACCACCAGAAGTTTGCACTGATTACTATATTCGTCAGAGAGGGACAACATATATATCTTTACAGGCAGTTTGGTCGATCACTAATGCATGGATCCTTTTATTAAAGTAATTAAGCCTTCAATTTTGTTTAATTTTATTTTTTGAGATAAAGCCCAGGAAATTTTTCTACAACAGTATTGATGTCTTTGAAATGTAATTTGACTTTTCCCCTCAATTGACAGTGTTGTTTATATATATTTATTCCATTCATATCTCCAATAGTCAAAATGGTGCCCTCCTCTGCTTGACTTTCCAATATGTTGAGGCAATGAAAACTCACTATGTTTCAAAAATTCTCATGTCACTCGCTTTTCACCATCAATATGGTTAATTAACCATGATGGTACATAGGGAGGACCACCATATGCATATGCATCACCCGTGCCACACCCTAACCCTAGAAAAATCCTAATGTCTTGTAGTGTGGTTCATAATTATAAACTTGTCAGCATTGGGACCAACCTTCTTTCCCTTTAGGGATACATATGATCTCATAATCGAAATGTTTGACTTGACTCCAGTTGCCAATATTCAAAACAAACAACGAAACCAAAAAATATCTCAAAAATGTGTATAAATATGTGGGGATGTGGAAAATTATTTTCACATCATTAGAATCTTCCCATCGGTTTTAAAAAGTACTTTGGCGTGTGGTTGGAAACAAATAATAGAGAAAATAAAAAAAATGAATGTTAAGGTGCATAGCTCTGATGATACCAAGAAGGATGAAGAGGTTGTGCTTCCTGGCTTTAGATTCCACCCCACGGATGAAGAGCTTGTTGGGTTTTATCTGCAGAGAAAGGTGGACAAAAAGCCTCTAAAAATTGAACTCATCAAACAGGTTGATATCTACAAATATGATCCATGGGATCTTCCAAGTAAGATCTGCTTCCACTATAAGCTCCACTTGTAAGTACACAATATGGTGGAAAATAATAAGTATTTTGGTATCCTTCTGCTGCTAAATTTTTGTTAATGGTTTCTTAATTTATAAGATTGTTTCAAATAATTAAGGAGTTGAGTGTCATTTGATGAAGATAAATTGATTTTGTTGAATGAAACGATGAGATATGGCGCTTAACACAATTAAGCTAAATGAAAGTGCATGTAATGGTTGATTCAACTTCTTTTATAAGAAATATACCATACTTTGAATTTTCAAGGCAAATAAATATATATAGTTAATTCATTATTTCTAAATATGTTAATTAATTTTTCTTTTTTGTGGTAATGCATGAAGAGGTGAATTCTTTTGGGGACAAAGAGTGGTATTTTTTCTGCATAAGAGGGAGGAAGTACAGAAACAGCGTGAGGCCAAACAGGGTAACTAGGTCAGGGTTCTGGAAGGCCACAGGGATTGACAAGTCCATATATTGCGTGAAAGAACCCCATGAATGCATTGGCCTGAAGAAGTCATTGGTCTATTACCGTGGAAGTGCTGGCAAAGGCACCAAAACTGATTGGATGATGCATGAGTTTCGCCTTCCACCCAATGCAAAATCCAGCCCCAATGATGTTCAAGAAGCAGTAAGTCTATCAATTAATCAATATATATATATATATATATATATATATATATATATATATATATATATATATATATATGATTTCATATAATTATTGTTTAATTACAATAAGATCATATGTACAATTAATGTGTTTTAAATATATTTTTTAACAAGCATATTAATTAAGTGAGATGCCCGAAAAATTATGAAAAAATAGAATATATACTGTAAAAGTTTTTATACTACCCATCAATGAGAAATTATTATCTATGATAAGTTAGTTAAATTTTACAATAATTTTTTAAAATTAAAAATCTTATTTAATATGATTTCTGATTGGTTTAATTAATAGGATAATTTTTTACCATAGTGCAGAGAAATTAATCTAAAAAATTTGTCTTGAACACATAATAAAAACATATATAATTGAAGTAAAATTTAATAAAAATAATCTTTGGCCATATACATGCATCATTGTATGACTAAAACTAACTTCATATTTCTTATTTTACCTTTTTCCTTTTTTTATATTCAAAAATTGGAAAGGCACACCGTCTAGAACCATATATAAGACTAATATAGGGAGAGCATATATTTAAATTATAACAAATGCTGAGATTCTTGGTCAGAGATCTGTTCATATTCAAGTCACTAAAAGCTTACTAGTGTATGTTCAAATTATTCCAGATAGGTAGCATGGTCAGACCCATTTTATGAGGGAAAACTATAAGCAAACGCAGACTTTAAACACTTGTTAATTTACCTACAACAGTAAATAACCAGTGTATTAATTATTTACAATAAGATTTGACTTTGGTTTTCTTAGGAATTATTGTATACATGTCTATCCATACGTGGAAACAATTGATGTGCACATGTGTGGTCAAATAGAGGAAGTTTGTATTTTCTTTCTGTTTTTTCTTCTTCTGAAATTTACGATAACGTGTGAATGAAGTTAAACTTTCTAAACTATCATTCATATTGATTAAACGAGTCTATTTATTCAACTATAATAGTCTAAGGCGTGATATTTTTCTAGATTATCATTATAGTTTATATTGACTTTACTATAATAACAATTATAATTCATTACAATTTTTACATTTAATTAATCATAATTAAATGGTGACGTGAAAATAGTTAGACTATACTCATCTTAGTTAACTTTTAGTTTTTTTACTAATTGAAAAATTTATTTAATAAAGAAATTTCTTTTTAGTAATTTTTAGTGATTTTTTAAGTCTATTTGAAATAGTATTTTTTAAAATATTAATTTCTAAGTTTTTTTTTAAAAAATATCCTTTAAATATTTATTAAATTTTCTTATTACCTGTTTTCAATAAAACATAACTTTATTATTTATTTTCTTTTTGTCTCTCATTCCTAGCTTCTACACATTTTTCATATTACACTATTTACTTTAATCATTATATCATTTATAATATTTAATTTAATATTTCAACATTATACTTCACAAAATTGAAATTGATAAATATTATATTTTTTGAAATTTTTATTATATTTTGAATAATTTTATATTTAACTATTTATTTTAACCATTGCATTTATTAACATAATAAAAATAGTGTGTTTTTATACTTTATTTTAAACTTGATTAAAAAATATTTTAAGATGTAGTATAATATTAATAGTAGAATACATGATACGAAAAAAATATAATACTTGAAACTAAAAATTTATGGAAATAATTTATCTATAAATAAAAAATTATAAAATTTTAAAATTAATTTAAAACTAAAATTATAACACCTCAAAAAAGTATTTTAATCTTCAAATAAAATAAAATTTATATAAAAATATTATGAAATATGTTCATTTATGTCCTTTTATGTTTATCAATTATTTCAAAAAATAATTTTATTAAATAATTATAATTTAATAAGCCAATTTAAAAGCATTCAAGTATCAAATGCTTTCGGCTTTTAATATATTTTACCCAACATAGTCATGTTAATATATGAGTAAAATTACACTCTTAATGTCAATATTATTGCATTTTATGATGGTCTTAATTACAATGGATAGGAATACTACTTATACTACATAATAAATTCTTTATTTTGATAAAAGAAATAAAAACTCTGATTTCCATTAATTGATTTCATATAGTCATAACATATATAGGTTTTCTTTGATAAGTAATAATATTAATTAACAAAATGAATCGAATCTGATTTGACTAGGAACCAGATATTTATCCAGTTATGGTCTAATCTCATAATTGCATTATATTCACTATAAGACCATTTTGTATCAATCAAAATTCGGTCAGTTAAAATAAATGTCTGAGCCTGTTGAGCCAGATTTGGACCACTTCTAGGTTTCCTATCTAGTTTGTTTTTATAGAACAATATTAGGTTAGTCAAATATATTACATTACATTCAAAATTTAATTAACTTTTGTAAAAGTATTTTAGGTTAGGATAGAAATAAATTAGATGATGTTGAGGGTCTATGAGCCAATTTGCAATAGGTCTAACTTAACTTATTTAGTAAGTTAAGCTAAGATATTGTTTGATTCAACTTTTTAAAAATTCTCTAGTACTCTTCCAACTAGTTTTTATAGAAAGTAAAAACATTACTTTTCAGAACATGTTCATTAAAAATACTTTTATTTATAGTTTTTTATATTGTACTTGACTACTTGGTTTGCATTCTCCATTTAAGATAAAGAAAAACTTTAAAAAATAAATCAAATCAAATCAAACACTACTTTATTTTTTAGGTTATTTAAAAAAATTAATTAAGCCTAGTAAGCCATTACAATTAAATTAATAAATAATATTTACTTGATTAACTTTTTTACTGTACTATCTTAAACTTATATTCCTGCATCATTTGTATAGAATTAACTAAATTAAAACTTGCTTTATTCTGCATCATTTTATATAGAACTAAATTAAAACTTGCTTTATTCAACAACAAAAAAAAAATTAAAACTTGTTTTTAAATACCAAAAAATTAAAACTTTTTCATCGACAAATATTAATAATCAAAATGTTATGTTAGCAAAGAAATTCAGACGCATAACCTCCTTAGCATCACTTCAACTTTTATGTCCCTCCTCTAACTAATAAATCATCTTATGATTCCCCAAAAAATTACAACATGCTTAATTGCTTGATGCTATATGCAGTATCTTGAAATTTTTATTTTGAATGATATCATTTATGTAAAAAAAAATACAAAATAAAAAATACATGGGAATAGGTATTAGAAAATACCAAAAAAAAAAAAGCTTTTGCAATAGTAAAATAATGATAATTTATATAGAACGTCTGAAAATAAGACAGGAAATTTTCTGGTCGATTGCTTCCCATATAATGAACTTTACAGATATGGCAAAGTCAACCCCGTTGAATACTGACATTTTGGTTGAACGTAACTGTCATGACTTACAAAACACATGCAATTCCCCTTTATTAAGCATGACCCAGTCTCTCGGAATGAGTCTTCAATATTTTTCATGATCTTGTTACAAAAAATTGTGTCTTTTTCAAAAAATAATTGCATCCAACTTTTTCTTATAGACATTAAATAAGTGCGGTCTTACCAAAATTTATTAGAATGAGAGAAATATACACAAAATTTTGGTATGACAAGATTACTTAAAATTTTCAAAGTGAGTTTTCTATACCCCAAAATCCCGCTGTACAAGTAACCATTAAAGTGTTGAAAAATGTTAAACATATATCCTATTTTTTTGGAAAAAATATTAGGTGGTCAATCGGGCACCATCATGATCCAAATTAATATCCATATGATATATAATTAAGAATTATTGATTTTTTCACAAATTAAAAAATTAAATATATGTCATATTAAAATTAACCAATCAAAGACATGTAGTGATATGAGATTATTTAATAATTTCTTCGTTTTTGGATTGTACTGTATGGGAAAGAAAGACTGATAGAGAGAAAAAATTGATAGATACAATAAATGATAAGATGGACATTAAGAAGAAAAAAGAAAAGGAAAAATGGGGAAAAGTAAATTATAAATGAAGTTAAATATATATGAATATAAATAATAACTCTAAAATATCATTGACTCTATGTCATTTATGTGTTTGCAGGAGGTGTGGACACTCTGCAGGATATTCAAACGCATCCCATCTTTCAAGAAGTACGCTCCAAACTTGAAAGACTCAACACCAGCCACCAAACCAAACCCTGTGAATTCCAACGCATCCACCTTAGATTCTGACAATTGCTGCAAGCCATATTTGATTTGCAGAGACCCTATGATGATGCAACAAATAGAAAGAAAACCAGTTATTGGACAAGTTGATGAAAAGAAACACTTGTTTTTGGGCCAATTTGGCCCACTATCCCATCTTCAGGCCCCATCAACCACCCCTTACCCAAATTTTTGGAACCAGAATAATGTTGAGGACCACGCATTTGCCAATGAGAATTGGGATGACCTAAGATCTGTGGTTCAGTTTGCAATCGATCCATCCACGGTGTTTGATTGTACCGAAACATATATTCCACCCTACTTTTCTTAGGGTTGGAGTGAGTAACTTTGGTAGATATGTTATATATGATGTATGAACATATATAGAGGTTATAATTGTCATTATTCTTACAGTTTTTTAATTTCTTGTATGAGAACACGTATATGTTGAAATTTGCTGGTTTTACTAGTTTTGTTGTAAAACCTAATATTGACTTGTATCTTGTCATTTTTATCCCTTTTCCATTGATTGAGTCAATAAATACGTTTATACCTTGATTTATCAATTTAGTTTACTTGACTATTATATATTGATTGAGTCACAAAAGCTTTTTGTTTTCGATCTTAAAGTATTTCCTCATATGATAAGTGAAAGACAAATCTTTCAATATATGATTAGATAGTGAAGACGGATAGCCTTTACAAATTTAAACATATATGCTTGAACACAAGTATCAAAAATAATTTGAAACATCTTAAAAACGTAAGTATTACAAGTAAAATTTTTAGAAAATGATACTCACCCCTTAAGGTTTGTCAAAATGACAGTATAAACTCTAAAGTGGACTAAAGATTGCACTTCAACCCATTAACAAATATTAATCATTGTAAAGTATTTGAAAGCAAAAAAAAAAAAATTGATTGTATTAATGGTTGAATACTTATATACAGGGTAATTGCCTATCAAAAACTTATATAAGGGTATGGTAAAAATATTTTAAAGATATATAATCTTGTGTATTTTTTTCTTAGAATAACATCTTATATGGATATAATAAATTATGATTTTGTCACTAAAAACTAGAAGTGTAAAATGAGTTGGATTTATTAGGTTGTTCGAACCCGCTCGATAAAATCTATGGATTCGCCTTTAAATTTTGAATTTGAATCAAACACGAGCTATTTTAGATTGATTTTGCTTTAGCACACAAAATTCGAAAAAAAATCCAATTTTTTTTATTTTGTTGGACTCAGGACCTGTTTGAATGCATTATTGTAAAAGATCTTATAGATCAAGAAACTCTTATCTGAAAAGTTATTTTTACATAAGTTAATTTGATGTTTGAATGATAAACTATTAAGTGCTTATTTAAATTAATATGGTGTTTGGATGAAATTGTAGAAGATCTTTTGCATAATTAAAATTACCAAAAAAGATATTATATACTTTGACATTATTAAAACTAATAATTAAATACTTAAACATTATTATATAATTATTAAATGCCTTAAATAATTAAATATTATTAAAAATTAAAAAAATTATTTTTTTCTTCTATTTCATTTATAAAAATATTTTAACTTTATCATTATATTTAAAATATTGTTATATATTTTCTATAAATTTTGATTGAAAAATAATTATTTTTATAAAAATAAAATAAATGTATCTCATAAAAATATAATTATACGTCTCTCTACATAATTACTTTTCATATTTAAAATTTAATTAATTTATTGTTTTAGTAATGTTGTCACATACATTCTAGTTTATAATTTAATTATTATCTATGTAATTATAATTTATAACAAAATATAAAATATTATTAACCTGGTAATAATACAATCAATAATGTTTTCTAATATAAAATTGTTCAAATGTACCCATACCATAAACAGATAACCTTGTAGTATTAAAAAATAAAGAAATTAAATACGTGTTGGAAACATATTCTTTAGAGATTCTCTAAATCATTCCATTTGTAGAATACTTTGAGCATATGATTCTTCCCATGTTGTAGTACTAGGACCAACTTCACTTTCATCCTCATCACTATCTATATATTCGTTATCTTCATCTAGCGAATCAAATTCTTCATCACTCTTGTCATTTCTTTGAATGAAGTTATGTATAGCCATGCAAGCAACAATGATTTGATTTTGTATCTTCAAAGCAAAAGGTGACATATTACCCAATATCTTCCATCTTGCTTTACATAAACCAAATGCACGTTCAATTATACTTCGAAGACTGGAATGATAATAATTAAAAACTTCAACTCTCCCCCTAATTCTAGGCCCAATTCTAAATTGTGAGAGATGATACCTAGTTTTCTTGTATGGTCCTAGAAAACCCATAAAAGTAGGGTAACCAGAATCAACAAGATAATATTTACCTAAAGAATAAAACAATAGAGCATGTTAGAACACAAAATTATAATGATACATATATTTATAATATATAAATTTTAAGTGCCTTAAGGAGGATGTGGAAAATGCAATGCAGGCTTACGTAAAGCCTCCATAAATATCTTAGTATCATGTGCAGAACCTTCCCAACCTGTCCAAACAAAAGTGAAACACATGCTAAAGTCACAAACAGCCATGACATTAGTGGTAGTGTAGCCTTTCCGACCAATATAGACTCCTTGTAGATGAGAGGGAACGCAAACTCGTATATGAGTACCATCTATTGCACCAATACAATCTCTAAAGTAAGGGCGATATCTGGCATCTTTTAGAATCTCATGAAGAGTATCCCTAAATGATGGATCAACAGGCTTAATTATATCCTTTGCAAACATACACACAGCTTCTAAGACATTATGGAAATGTCTAGATATTGTTTTACCTGAATGTTGAAATCTTTCCTCACAATTACGAACAGAACCTGGTTGACTCAACATGTATAAAAACAAGCCAACTTGCTCATAAATGCTGACATTTCGAGTTTTCTTTAAGTTGTACTTGGTTTCCAAGATATCACATAATTCAAGAAAGACAAGTTTCTTCATTCTAAACATCTGATAACAACGTATTGGATGACCATTTAGAATTTTAGATATCCAACGATGGCCTATCATGCTTGAATCTCTACATGGATTTTTCACAACATAACTCATGAAGTAATTGGTAACATTAGCTACAGCAAACATCAACACTTTGTTCTTCGTAATGTGATCGTCATCGTCACATGAAGAGTCATTTGATGATAATGATGAAGACATCCTGTAGAAGGAAAAAAAATTCATAACACAACTGAAAATAAAAAAATCAAGAGCCAAACCATTACTAATATCCATAACATAACCAAAATTAAAATCAAAGATCTATGACATAACTGAAATTAAAAACTAAGATCCATAACACAACCAAGGTTCATAACCAAGCAAAACTAGCAAGTGTCAATGATATCAAATAGAGGAGAAACTAAGGAACTTGTGCTTAAGTGTCAGACTTGATCCATCCAAGTTGTAGCTCAGGCTCTTCTAAAGCAACAAAGGTGATCCTGTTTGCCCTTTTTTTCATAAGTCTAGTGGCTTTGTAAAATAGTTCACTCCCACGCTCAAGTCCTGGTAGATCTTTCAACTTTGCTACACATGTAGTAATGCTAGTTGGGTCTTGAGCAAATGCGCTAGATTCAAATGTTTGAATAATACAATCTAATTGTGAGGAAAGCTTGGCAGCAACCCCAATTCTTTTGTCACCCTCTCTACCTCTCTTCCTCTGTCCACTTTCCTTTGCCGAAGACATGTTCTGAGTTGTCGTGTCTATCTCAGGCTCATTCACTTCCATGTCAATGTTATCATCAATGTTATCATTTGTCTCTTCTGTTCTTGTGTTGAATCCTTCATATTGTCTTGAATCCTCAGATGGTGCATATGCTGCAAAACTAGTAGCAATAGTACCCTTAAAAAGGAATTCCATCTCAGGTAAGAATTTGAGGCCTTGCTCTCTAAACTTTGCTACTTCAAGATCCTCCTATAAAATAAAAAATAAGAATTATAATATATATTTGGCATGGAAGTGAAGAGATAAAAATCAATCTCATTATAATATATAGAAGTGCCTTCAAATATTACTTATGTTACACTTAGTCCTGCATCATAGATTCTCGTCATGCATTTCTAAGGCACACAACAAGGAAAAAGGAATCTATGTTTGCGGGCTGTGGCCAGAAAATAAAGATAACAGCAACAACAGCTGAAGAATATTACTGAAAACAAGAAAGAATAACCATTGTGCTTGTAAAGATCATATTTGTTTAAGGGGTAATTACATCAATGAAATACATACTCCTTGGTATGATAATTTTTATTATTTTAGTTCATAAACAACTAGTCCTATTTGGTATCATAATTTTTATTATTTTAGCTCTTTTCTTTAAACATTTCAAGCATGAAATTTACAAGAGCATACATTTGTGGGCGATCTTTTCTTCAAACAGATTTAATTTGGAAAATGACATATTCCCGTGGCCCTGGCCTAGGTGAGGGGATTTGAATCCCACAATAAGGACCACTGGAAGAATTGTCTCACATTTAATTTATTATTCTTAGAAAATAAAATCCAGAAATCAGGCAACAAATTATGGAATCAAGTTTAAAATATTTTTCTCCCTAGAGTAGTCCAGTACCTCTCAACTCCATAATCCATAATTCCAAATATACCGAGAGTAAGAAGATTCGTCATCTGGGGTAGATTCTCCCTAAAGAAAAAAGCTATAAACTTTTAACTTTTGCAGGTTCAAAACTTCTGCGTAGTCCCCACAAACCTCAAAACTTTACATTAAAAAAAATCTCTCTAGTCAAATTAATCTACCACCTGGAAGGGTAATCATACACATCTTATGGGTACCACAAAGTTTATAATAGCACACACAAGACACAACTTCTCACAAAAATTGAGGTCACCATAGTGTGTTGTCATTTTGAGTACTTCAGAAGTAATTTTACGTGGAATGCATAAGCAAATCATCTCAATTAAAAAGTCACTATCACATCCTTAATTCTACTAACACACTTTAATATTTTGTTGGTACATACACTTTAATAATACTATTACTACTAGTATTAGTTAAATTTCAGTACATTCTAATAAAAAAGTCTTGTTAACAACTAATAAATAGTCTAGTCCAGTCTTAAAAGAAAAATTTAACGGCAGTCTTAATCCCATGATAATTATCTTATGACATGAGCATATAAGGAATTATAGGTTATACACACAAAGATCAATAAAGTTAAAACTTCTTAAAAAAAAATACATGACAATACAATAGAAATTACGGTAAAAAAAAAACTAAACATGCTTCTTATAGGTTTGAAGCTGTGTTGCCTTCATTGTAAAAAAAATGATAAATAGTGAAATTCAAAGCTTGAGAACCCCAAACCCAAAATAGATTACAAATTTGATGACAAACCACATCCTACAAAACCAGATTATTACGCAGTGCCCAAATCAAAAGGAAACGATGAACTACATCTGCTTCCACAATCATTGGTGTCCAAGGAGTTGTTTTATGTAAAACATATTCGGTAAGAAATGGAATACATACTGGCACATCCAAGCCAGAGATTTAGGCTTCTATTTATGTTTAATAACACAAATATTCATAATGGCAAGTGACCATAAGTTATGATAGGATAACTCTTGAGCTGTTGTACATATCATGTGGAACATGACAAACTAATTAGCACTTTAAGGCTTTGTGTTTATAATGACCATAATCCTAATTATGCATGCCTTAAATTAAGGTATGAGTGCTTCCTCATTCATTAAATGGTTTTGGTGATGCATCATTAATCTCATTGGTGAAAGGTAAGAATTCTAAATCAATGAATAAAAAGCATAGATCTTTGAAGGAAGAAAAGATAAGTATTTTAATAGATAGCTTGAAAACATCGCAAGGTAGCAATGTCCATACACATGAAGAGCATGCAATTTTTTAGGACCAAATAAACTTAAGGGACCATCACATTGAGAAGCCAATAGCTAATGATGTACACAAATGTGCTAGTGAGTTAGAAATTGGTAGAAGGTGGTTCCTGGACAAGGTAGACATGAATGAAAATGAGGAGACATATAGGCATTTTGATGTTGTAAATAAAGCTAACTCAGAATTTTTAATATAAATGTTTGATTAAGAAAATGATGCAACATTTACTATCTCAATTTATAAAGAACAGTACTAGACCCCAATAATGCTTCCACACATGTCTGCACAATTGCCTCTTGAACTAATAATAATATGGGGTGTAGATGATATATTCCAGAATCCTAACACTGTCTACAGCATCTTATTCTATTTCTCACGTACATCTTTTTTCTACTTCAACTCTAATAAAACTCCATCATCATCATCATAGAAACTCCATCCAGTAATTATGAAGACCACGTCATCAACCAAAACTCAAATTTGGATTTAAAAAGATAATGTCATAAACATCAAACCCGACAAAAAGCATGGGCTTCCTTTCACTTCATAGCCACTCCCATGAAATCAAATTAGATTTTAGACACTAGAAAAAACTAATAACCACAAAACAATTATCATTTTGTGACCAAAAAAGAAATCAATAATCTCATTACTCTAAAGTCCAAAATTACTTACCTTAATCACCAAAATTTCCAAAAATACCCAGCACGAGTACAACAAACCAAATCATTGCTTAAATTCTAAGATACTAATATATTTCTGCGAATTAGATATTCAAACCATTCCAAGGCTTTAAAAAAAAAGAACAAGGCAGTAACATCTTTTCACTTCAGTCATCTGCGAAAGCAAAAATAATAGAGTTGGAAAATTGTTTTTCTGCCTACTTTCTATTTACATGTTGGAACAAAAAAAAATCCTAATAGGTTTTAAATCATGACGAATGACTATATATATTTACACCTTTGGGTAGATTTTGACAGAGAAGTAACTTGCACTTTTGGAATTTCTCTGAAGAATGATGACAATTGTTTCGTCCCTATGCCATTAAATAACTTTGGATCTTCCAAAGGTCCCATACAATCAAGTAAGGAAACCATACAAAATGTCAAAAAAATAAAAAATGGTGTGCACATATTACCTCATGATGCAAATGAGATGAAAATGATGGTATTCACAAACATTTGTCTAGCCATTACTTCAGACGTTATGAAAACTGCTAGCACAAAAGTGAAAGGAGGAACATGGATTTGTAGTAACAGGAACAACTCATGTGTTTTCCATTGTGATGAGATTGCAAGTGGCATTAAACAACTGATCATGATAAGAGTTTTGCAGTTGCTGAAGCTGCAACATTTTGCAAATCATCTGTCCAACATGTATAAAATTGGAAGTGTCCAACAGGTATGGCCACTGCATCAGCATGGTGCATTTCATTTTTTACCCATTAGACCAATCTTTGGTTATATTTTGTACATTTACATGAATCAATAGAAAGAGAACTATTCCTTTATAAATTTACAGATAACAAAACATGCCTTTATGCAATACCAAATGATGCTGATAAACATGCAGCAGACAATAAAAACAGAGTAATAAAAAACATGCCAATACATTTCCATTTCATTAGGTTTTAAAAGAAACATCACTATATCAACACATTCATTTCTTTGCATGTAAACTACCTCAATTGCAACAAGTAACAAAGTAATAACCAACCTAATTATCAACTAAAATTTCAAACGCAAGCTTCTAAAAAATAGTCTACAACTTCAATTTTTGCTAGCAAAGTCAAGAATCACACATAAAAAACAAAAGAGTGGCCTGCACGAAAACTCTATTTTCGTTGAATAATACATACCTGAATTTTGGTTTCCCACCATTCATCACTAGCTGCAATGGTTTTCTTCTCCCCATCCCAGCCAAGACCTGTGTCCTTCCCTATAAGCTTAACCCATAATTGTCATTCCTTTTTCAAAGAATCCCACCTATTTTTGAATTGTTTATATTCATATTTCAAATTTGTTGCCTTATTGAACTTTTTTGCAATATTTTCCCAACCAAGCTTAGTGAAGTGGCTATGAGGTTTATTTCCAGAATTCACCTCTTCTATGCACACTTTCAACATAACCTCAGTATTTTTATAACACCATTCTGCTTTCTTTCTTTTCACAGGAACTTGATTGAGAGACATTTCACAAGCTTAATGAAACAAACAAAAGTATAACCCTAATCCATAACAATTCAAAATTTAATGAGAAGAAAAAGAAATTAATGAAGAATTGGTTAACCTGTGATGCTAACAAAGGAAGAAGAAGAAATGATGAAGGATGATCGAAAGAGATGAGGAAGGAGATCGGAAAGGATGAGGAAGGAGATTGAAGCATGAGAGAGAATTGAGGAAGGCACAGCACGCACGGGTTGTGAGGGGATGGAGAGAGAAAATTTGAGGGTTTAGAAAATGAGGAGGGCATTCTATGTCATTTTGAAATTTTTTGAGGATATAATTGTCCAAGCATTGTTTAGGGAATAGATTCCTGAAAAGCAAAATTTCATAAGCTGCATATTTGAACTTCAGGAAAAGATCTGCTCATAGCTTTCACTTTTCCAAAAGCTAAAAAAAATTAATAACCAAACACTTTTAAAAAATAAAAAAGATCTTTTTCTAATAGACAAGATGATAAAAGATCTTTTGGGCTGCATCCAAACGAGCCCTCAAACTTCATTTTAGGGAACAGGCGGTTTACTTCTGGTTCCATTATATAGGTTGTTATAGTATTTGTCCTCATATTTTCATTTAAAAATAATATCTAGATTCGGTCTCATACTTCCGCGGGTAATAATTTTAATCTGTATCTCCGTATCCTTGGTATCTATACATTTATGTTGGCAGTTTACTTATATAAAAGGTTAATAATAATAAATTAATGATAAAATTAATTAAAACAATTACTACAATTATAATAAAATTTATTCTTAAATAATTCAAACATAACATTAAAAGAATGCACACGTAATATTAAAAACAAATAAACATAATATTGGTTCATCAAAATTCAAGTCATAAATAAATGAAATTATAAAGATAATCATTCAACATATCATTTGTTAAAGTTAATGTTCTAATCGCTTAACAAAAATTCTAATTAAAGGTTTAGTGTTTTCCACTCTCTAATAGTGATATATTAGAGATTAGAGACTTAGAGTAGTAGTCATAAAAATATAATTATTTTTCACGACAAATTATATATATATATATATATATATATATATGATATAATATGTGTGGGGTGGGATGGGTTGGGTATTATAGTATATGTATCCGCACCCATATCTGTGTAAATTTGTGGGTATATACTCACCCCATACCCAATCCAAATATTGCGGGTAATTACCCGCCTTGCTAGCAGATATTTTTGCAGGTATCCATAGGATTCGAGTACACTTTGTCATCCCTAGTTGACAATTTTTTTTTTATTCTGAAAATGTCCTTCCGAAGGAATCATGATTTCGTTGAATAAAATACACAATGGAATTTTGATTCCATTGAATGCTTAAATTCGCACCCACGTATCACAACGGAATTGTAATTTCGTCAAAATTGAGATTTTGTTGTATTGTTTTTTAAAAATTGAATAAAAAAGGAAAAAATACATTTTTTTTATGGATTAGACACTGCAACACTGCATTTATTAACCGAATACTGCTTTTCTTTAGACATATTGACTGAACACTATTTTTTATACACATACCAACTATATTAAATATAGAAATAGTCTAAATTAGTGTCTGTATTGTTAGACCAAAGCCATTGTGTTCTCCTCTACCCCAAAAATGTCTACCTCTAAAGTCACCTTTGTTGGAGCCACTTTACCCTGGTAACCACCTCTCCAGTTCCCACCACCTATTCCATCAAAATTTTCATTTGAACCTTCATTTACACCATCATCGCTTGAGGCATTTGTTGTGTTCCAGTTGTTATTGCTTCTCCTACCCTAGTTAGAATTCTTTATTTCTAAGATCCCCAAAACTCTAGTTAGAATTCTTGTTTTCATTCCCAAAACTCCAAGAGGATTTGTTAGAGTTCCAATTGCTATTGCTTAGATCAGAAGCTTGGTTATCACTGTTCCCAGAGTTCCAATTGCTTTTCTTTCCCTAATATTCACCATATTGTTGAAAACATGGAGAACATACATGTTGTTGTGTATTGCGATGGTGACATGATTTCATCATCTAAAGGGGTATTGTTTGAATGCCATATTCATTCTAAAGTCATCAAAATAAGTGAGGAATGTCATTTGATGTTTTAAGGAAAATAATTATGGACACCATTGAAAGTAAGAGAATTTTACTTGACCTTTTTTACCGCCAACCCATTTATGTAGGTGATGATTGTGTTGAATATGAGTGTATGGAGCTTAAACATGACGATTATGTGGGAAAATATTTTTCATCTTTTCATAATTTAGTAGCAAAGGTCCAATTGAGTTGAATGCAACTTTTGGCTAATCTCTAGATGAAGTCTTTGCTCTATTGTTCAAACCAACGAAACCCAAATCTGCTGATGAAATCAATACTTTAATGTATGATAAATCTGTGTAGTTATGTTTTACTTTATAAAAATCGTTCATTGGTTTTTTTAAGAAAAGTTTGCATTATAGGTGCTTCTTTAGTTGTTGATGTTGATATTTTTTTTATGAACCAATTGAAGAAAAGTTGTTCTTACTTGGCGTGTGTTGTTTAAACAGTTGTTGAACACAAAAAAAGTAATTCAACCACAGCATAAACTAAAAAAAATGTCAAAACAACAAAAATTATGCATAATACATCAAAATATACTAATAACAATAATAAGAAACGTCAACCACCTCTGCCACCCTTCTTGTTAGTCCTCTACTTGGGTCTCTATGTGTCTAAGTTGCACCCAACTACTAAGCCCTCTTGCAACAATTCCAAAGCTTGTTGTATGAACTAATGATGACTTGTGCCCTTTAGCATAACTCTACGGTCCAATAAGCTCTACATAGCTTTTGACGCTATTCAGAATTGATCTTGCAATAACAATTACATTACAATTAGTAACTACTTTTTCGATGACAAAGTAGAAAAAAGCTCAACCAAATCCAATTTGCATTACCAGACAAGAGTAGTCTCCACCTGGTACATAGTCAATCAATGGCTGCCTAGGTTGGCGATAAACGTACAAGACCACATGGTGGTTGTCCATCCTTCGATGGAATGACATAGGGATGGGAAACCTTGTAAAATCAAGGTAGATAGTCATAGGTGCAAGCCCAAGGACCCTCAGGTGCCACAACATCCCCAAGAGGAATGATATGTTGTTGTCACTCTGCCCATGCTCAATCACAAAGATGATAGGTAGGACGGGGAGGTGGCTAGCGTGGAATCCTCTGGACATGGCCAAAATTCCCCCAACACCTTTGGATGATATGTCCTCACATTAGTCCCACATCGAATGAAGCCAGAGAAAGAGGGCAGTTGTGCAAAAGGCCTCACTACCCTGTGGTCTTCATATGGACACCACAAGACAACATCCATTTGTAAGTAATCTAGTCTCTACCTGACTCGAAGGGCATGCTTGGTATCGCTCATTGGTTTCTATCTGGTGGTTATCACATCCCTCATCACATAATCCTCCAACTCTAAGTAGCTAACAATGGGCAGATGCACAAATACCCATGACTGTAAACAATATTAATTACAACAAAAAAATAAATTAAAATACTAAAATAATTTACTTACCATGAGTAATGTCATATAACCTCCACATTACTTGCGGCTATACTAGCTCACTTAGGAGAGATGGTTGTACAAGTATGCTAGAGTAGTTACTTGCCATGGTACTTATGGCAAGCATCCAGGTTGTTGAGGTACTGGCAATAGGCAACATGAATGCAAGTCGAGAACTTATGGCAAATATCATATTGTTGATCAAGTGCATGAGATAAGTCATTGTAGCCTAAGAGCCTGACTCAATGTAGCGGTGATAAAGGTCTTCTAGCCATGCCAACCTCACCATGGCACTTGCGTTTGCCACCATAAAAGCCTCCGTCTCTGTTGGAATGCCCAGATGAGTCATTAGCAAGGTCTTCACTGCCTCTCTGACAAAGAATGATGGCATATGATCAAGGGGCCTACGTGTCATAGGCAAGTGCAGTAGACAAGACAAATCATCTAGAGTGATGATCATTTCTCCAACGGACAACTGGAAGGAAGATGCCTCCTGGTGCTACCTCTCAAAAAACTCATTCACCAAGCCATTGTTTGTGACATGATACCACGCACATAGCAAGGGCTGCTAACCCCAATTGGTCCATGTAAACCATGATTTACGGATGTGTAGGGGACAGTAGCACCTAGCCATCATAGCTTACAAGCTTCACCTTTGGCCGCTCTTGATGGATCTAAACATGCCTAACACAATGGACCCTATAGACTGAAGAAGGAACAATCAACTAGACCTCCTTTGGATAGAGGTCCAATGATCCTACCAGCAGTTGGCCTGACTGTGGCTTTGGCTCTGCCTACTATCGAGGCTCATCATCACAGCGCTAGCATGTCTTCCCCTTGCTATGATAGGCCTTCATGGGAGGGGTCGTGTCCAATAATATATGATGTTTGCTTCATGCGAACCATCTATAAAAAATGAAAAAAAAAAGTCATTATAATAAACAATTATATTTAACTAAGACAATAAAATAAATAAAAAAACATTAAATTTGTCTAAAAGTAATAAAAAAATATACAACAGAATGATTTCGTTGTGTGTTTCATCATAATGCACAATAGAATCACGATTTCATTGTGTATTTATTTCGTTGTGCATTCTAATGAAACACATAATGGAATTGTGATTTTGTTATACTCTTTGGTGAAACATACAATGGAATCGTGATTTTGCTATATTGTTTTCCACTGTCACAACGGAATAATGATTTTGTTGTGATTTTCCAAACCCAAAATCAAATAGGCTCTATTATGTCAAAATACACAATGTTATCATGATTTTGTTACCTATTTTTGCTAGAAAAATATAGATGGAATCGTGATTATGTTGTAGCTATGTCTACAATGGAATCACGATTCTGTTGAAGGCAAATTTGTGAAATAAAAAAAGGTACCTCAGAGGAGTTGGGGAAGGAGAGGGAGAAGAGTTGGGCGCGGTTGGGAGGTGAAGGAGGATGGTTGAAAAGGAGAGAAGTTGGGGAAGGGAAGAAGAGGAAGAAAGAAAAGGTTGAGAGGAGAAAAGGAAAAGAGAAGAGAGATGAGTGCCAAGAAAGGGGGGGAGAGCGAAGAAGGAGAGGAGGAGTTTTGAAATGAGGGGCAAAAAAGAGTTTTCAGAACGTGGTAGGGCAAAAACTAATTTGATAGGAACCAATAGTAGTTTCCCATGAAATTCAGATTTTTTTTTTCAGCCCAACTTGCTATAATTCACAACTTCTATTGGACTGGGCATCCCATTTTATCATCTAAAACCAAATATTAATGAAAGATAAACAATAAATATATGTTATCGTGTAACAATCTTAAATTTCGTCACTAAAATCTAAAAAAAATGTTAAAATGGTAAGTATTGAAAATTATTATTGGTGACTAAAACTTATACTAACGGTAGATAAAATTGTAGTTACATGATAAAGTACTTTTCTAATAACCTTAAAATTTGTCACTAAAATCTATATTGATAGAGACAAAACTGAAGGTATAGCAAATTAATTGACGACAAAAACAAATATATGTTGGAATAGTTTTATATACATATGATGTTTTGGCTTATACCAATGCAACAATTTTTGGTTGTCACTAAAAAACTTATTCCTTATAGTGTGAAAAGGCCTGATTATACAAAATTGTATCCGCACACATGTATAAATATTGTAAATGACCAATTATATATTTATATTTGTATCATGAAATAAAAATAAATCTGGCATGTTTTGTTTATTTATATATGCTATAAATTAATTTCAACTTATCAATTTGAAGGTTGATATCGTAAATATCATATATTGATTATATTTTTTTAATTAATACAACTATATATGGTTGTTTATGAATTAATAATTAAAAAAAAGAATTTCATACAATAATACCAAAAAAAGATTTTATTTTTCTGTAAGTAAACTTAGTGTCAATTTATTTATTTTTGTTGTGTTAATCTGTATTTGTATCCTTTCGTCACAAGGTAACATAGTAACATAAATCCATTTGGGTGCTTAATTATTGTTTTTTATATGAAGAGATTTTTATATATTTATATTTAATTTTTAATTATACAATTTTTATATGATTAGTATATAAATTTATTTTTATATTAAAACAACCTTCATTTTTTTTATAGGAATGTAAAAAATTTAGTAAAAAGAAAATGGGTAGGTAACTTTATCAATTTACATTTTAAATAATAAAAATAACATTACATATATCAATTAGATGGATAGGTATGATCAGTGGCAAATCTAGTATTTTTTTTAGTTGAGCAAAGAAATAGACTATAATATTTTCACCGGAAAAGAATATTATTAGTTTTTACAAAATAAGTATTTTCATGACAAAGAAACCCAAATACCCAAATTTCTACCATTTATAATTATTCTCTATGCATTTTCATATTAATTGTATTAGAGAAATTAGAAAAATTGGGAATGATTGAAATTAAAAAGGTAAAGTGGATGAAATTAGAACCATCTTATTTTGCTGTGAGTAAAACTAGTGTTAATTTATTTATTTTTATTGTGTTAATCCATACTTATATGCTTCTATTGCATGGAAACTATACTAAGATAAATCTATTTATATGCTTAATTATTATTTTTTTATATCAAGAGACTCTTACATATTTATATTTAATTTTAATTATACAACATTTATTCAAATAATATTTAAATTTATTTATATTCAAATAGTCTTCATTATTGTAAGTTTGAAAATACCAAAAGTTATATTTTTTAACAATTTAATCTTCCATTTATGTTGCATTAGTGCATATTTATATCCATCTACCAAATAGATAATCACACTAGAACAAACATATTGGGATGATTAATTTAATTTAATTTTTTATAATCATTGATGTTTTGATATTAAAAGACTCTTAGATATTTATATTTAAATTTAATTTATTTAAATTTAATTTATACAACTTTTTGTATGAATGATGTTTACATTTGTTTTTCTTTTTTCAAATGATCATTCATTTTCTTAAAAATTTGAAAGTATAAAAATTATACTTTTTAACTATTATATATATATATATATATATATATATATATATATATATATATATATATATATATATATATATATAAAACTTTTAATTGAATGATGTTTATATTTCTTTTCATATCAAGGCATCCTTCATTTTATGACAAATTTTAAAGTGTAAAAAATTATTATTTTTTAAATAATTATATATTCTACTTATATTTTGCTAGTTCATATTTAAATTCATCTATCACACGTGTAACCATACTGGAACAAATCATTGGGATTATTATTATTATTATTATTATTATTGATTTTCTATGTTAAGAGACTCTTAGATATTTATATCAAAATTTAATGCATACAAAATTTATATAAAAATACCCTTATTTTTTTTTTAATTTGAAAGTATAAAAAGAATATTTTTGACCTATTATATATTCTATTTAAGTTGCACTAATCCATATTTATATTCATTTGTTTAAGAAATATGCATACCAGGGGCAAATTAACTTGGATGATTTGTTTTTACAAACATTGATTTTTATGTCAAAAGACTCTCAGGTGTTTATATTTAATTTTAACGTATAAAATTTTATATGAATGATGTTTAAAATTCATTTTATATCAAAGTATCCTTTATTTTTTTTAATTTGAAATATAAAAATTATATTTTTCACACAATTATATGTTCTATTTATGTTGCGCTAATCCATATTTATATCTATCTGACACACATGTAATCACACAGTAGGACAAATCTATTTGAGTGATTAATTATTTTTATAATCATTGTATTTTTTATGTCAAGTGACTTTTAGATATTTATATTAAAATTTAATGTACACAATCTTTATATGAGTGATGTTTATATGTCTTTTTATATCAAAACATCCTTCATTTTTTAAATCTAAAAGTATAAAAATTTTATTTTTAAATAATTATATGTGTTATTTATGTTGTGTTAATCCATATTTATATCTATCTTTCACATGAGTTATCATATTTGGACAAATCTTTTGGGATGATTAGTTTTTTTTTTATATATTCTTTTTATATCAAAATATATATTTTTAATTTAAAGTATGAACAATATATTTTTTTAGTCTATTATATATTTTATTTATGTTGTGATAATCTATATTTATATTCATCCATGTACAGGTCTCTATATTAGGACAAATCCTTTGAGTGAATTTTTTTTCAACAATTATCAGTTTTTTATGTCAATATATTCTTAGATATTTATATTTAAATTTAATGTATATAAATTTTATATGAAAGATATTTATATTTAAATTTAATGTATATAAATTTTATATGAAAGATATTTAGATTTATTTTATATCAAAACGTATATCCTTACTTTTTTAATGTGAAAGTATTAATATTCTATTTCTAAACTATTATATATTTTATTTATGTTATCCTAATCTATATTAATATCTATTTATCACATGGGTAACCACCCTCCTAGGACAATTGTAATGATTAATATTGTTTTTATAATCATTGATTTTTTATTATTAAGAGATTTTTAGATATTTATATTTAAATTTAATGTGTACAAATTTTTTTATGAATAATGTTTATCTTTCAAAACATCTTTGTCACATGATGAAAAATCCACTAGAATATATATATATACATATATATATACTCTTAGATATTTAGATATTTATGTTTAAATTTAATGTAAACAAAATTTATTACATATATGTTATGTACAAGTTAATTACTATACATGCTCTATAAATTCTATTGTGGTTTTTCATATTTTAAATATTTTCTTTCTAAATATTTCTTAATTTTTTAGTTCCATTAAATAAAAGTAAATCCATTTAGATAAAATTGCAACCTCAATTAGATAAAAAAAACAAGTAAAAATTGAGTTTACAATTAAATAAAAGATAAAATCTAAATAAAAACACTTAAACCATTTGTTTACCCGTGTATGGCAGGGTAAAAATTGAGTTGCATTCAAAATCTTAAGACTATTTTTTTTTACTAAATAGATTAATATTTTTTAACATACAATAAACTTAAATCTTCATGTATCTATGGTAATCTCTCATTATTAAGTTTATCTTAATAGTTGCTGAATAAACAAGTTTGCCAACACAGATTTGAGTTTCAACTTTGTAGATAATTAAAAAAGCATAATTTAAAGGAAAAAACTCTATTAAAGATACTAAATTACAAAAAAAAAAAAAAAAAGAGATGAGTTTGAAATGGCTTTCAAACTTTAGATCTAATTTTGAATTTTTAAATCACAACTCCGAATAGAATTAATAAATTAGAAAAGACAAAATGAAACACTGTTTAAACTTAAAAATCTAAAACTCAACTGAGAATTATTAATAAAATAATCACTTCATTAAAAATGTTAGTTAATGTCTTAAGCACACGGATTAAAGAATAAAAAAGATTTTATTTTTTATGAAAAATGTATCAACATAATTTATTGTGATTTTCTTTACACTACATACTATCATCATAATTTTTAATTAATTTTTTTCTTTAATATTTTTAATTACTAGTCGCACGACATGATTTCTTTTAACTAGTATTATATATTCTTCTTTTCTCCTCATAGTACTAAGCTAATATAGGACTGTTATATTACTTCAGCTTTTTCTGTAAAAGAACACCGGAGTTTCTTCCATTCGAAGTAAAAGACCTGACATACCAACAAGCCAAAACATTGGTATATTATGGACGCACTGATCAAAATTGAAGATATTGTCTGGGAGTATCTTCCATTTCCAGGATTCAAAGGAGCCAAACAGTTTGGGTTCCACGGTCGGAAGGGGTATGTAATAAGTGTGAGAATTTATTACTTTTAAAAATTAATGAATATAAATAATGATTAAATTTAGTACTAACAAATTTTCTCTAATTTCAGGATTAGTAAATTTTAGCAACAATTTATTTTAAAAAAATTATTTAAATTCTTCCATTATTAATTGTAATTTCCCTAGCTAGTATATTAACCTCTATATGCCTTTTAGAACTTATTGAGTATAGTTATTAATCTATGCATTCTGAAAAATACACATAATTTATAGCATATATAATTGAAGATAATTTTCCAATGTTTATGTGCGGTGGCTATACATATAATTTTAAAAAGAATAATACTCCTTGAATGCAAACACCAACGTCGTATTCTTAACAAATATCAACTTATTAGTAATTTATAGTGACACATTACTAATTAAATTTGTCGTATTCTTAACATATATATATATATATGCCACAAATGATTATAATTAAATTAAATTGATTCAATTATTTTAAAATCTTTTTCAACTCAAAAATTTTAAATTTTGACTAATTGTTTTTTCAAAATTTTCCTTTTTCAAATCCATACATATTTTATTAAATTTTTACTAACTTTTTACTTCCAAAATTATTTTTTATCTTAAATTCATTATAAACTTCTAAATATTTAGAAAAAAAATGAGAACTAATTAGAGAGCTTTAGATAATTAAAAAAATTTATAAGAGAACTGGATTTTTTTTATTTCAAAAATAGTTTTAATTACCTTAAAAAAATTAGGGACCAAGTTACCTCTTCCAAGGAATTGGATATTTGGCTAGTCTTTGACATGATGCTTGAATTCAAAGATGCACAAAATGATAAAAAGAGTGGAAAAATCTTGCAGGATGAATTCTCAACTATTACTAAGTACAATATTGTTGACAATGAGGAATTAAGCAAGGCAATTGCTAATGTTAAGCCTTCACATTTCATCAACCTGATACTGTTTGGGGCAAAAAATTATGATGAAAGGCTAAACACACTCTTGTCTAGGTCAAACAAACTCGAATCTATCAACATTGAGAAGTGCAAAACATTAAAGTTTCTGTTTGAACATAGAGAAGTTATCATTGATGAGGATGGGTACAAAAAATATTTCAGCCACTAAAGGAACTAAAATTAACATAACTATATTGGTTGTAATATTACATATGGAGTTCCATTAATTCCAGGAAGATATCTTGGCCTTGAAAATCTACAAATAATACACATCAAAAGTTGCCCCTCTTTGCTATATCTAATCGTTGATGATGAAGCAACAAAGCTCCACCAACTAAATGAATTAATATTAGAGACATATGACAAGTTAAATAAAGTAGTATCTTGACCTTAAACCCAGATAGGTAAATAGTCATTTTTGTTTGTGAATATGTAAAGTAGTGACAAATTCGTCCCCAAAAGATAAAAATTTAAATTTTAGTCCCAAAAGTGAAAAAAAAAATGCGACAAATTCATCCATACCATTAATAAAAGAGCCTACGGGATATAGAGGGACAAAAATATTACAAAAATGATTACCAACATGACTACAGAATAGATTGGACCAAAATGTCAGTAAGTTATCATCGGACTAAAATGTCGATAATTTTCCATTGGACCAAAATGTTAGTAATTTCTTTTTTTAGACCAAAATGTCAGTACGTTTTCATTGGACTAAAATGTCAATAATTTATCATTGGACCAAAATGTCCGTAATTTTCCATTGGATCAAAATTTCAATAATTTTTTTTTGGACCAAAATGTCTATATGTTTCCATTGGACTAATTTGTCAAACCCCATATTTCATTTCATTTAAGGATACAATATAATTTAATCTTCATTATTGTTGTAAGCATAACATTACAATAAACACTTAAACAATAGGAAAGCAAGCATAAGTTAGAACAAACATAATAATAAGTATAACATTGATTAATAAACATAATTTGTCTGTTACTATAAAATTTCTAATGTGATAATACTTTACCCAAAATATGATACTTAAACAAAAATACAGAACCATTAAGTTAATCCTTACAAAAAAATGAGACCCAACTTGATTTTACCATTACATAATGCTATCACGATAGAAATTTTTCAAAATAAACATTCTACCATTGTACAAAAATAAACATTGTAATTGTGTACTAATTATTACAAATTTATTCAAATTATAATAATTAGTCAGAATCTACTATAAACAAAAGACAAACATATCTCATATTTCACTTCTTTGAATCTTGGTGGCGAGGCAGCCTTGGTGTGGGTATGAAGCTTATGTAATTCAGTTGGTTCATCCCATGAAATGATACATCTGGGAATATAATTCAAATTGATGTTGAAGGCCTAATTGGAGGTGGTCTAAACATAGTTAACAAAGGTGGAGGTATGAAGTTTGTTTCCTACAACAATTATAAATGGTGGTTGGTTATGCATAACAAAATTTAACAATAACTAATCAATTATATGTAAAATTCACTCACAACACTAGGAGTTGGAGTACCTTGAGTGGTAGTTGGAGTTGGAGTACCTTCAACATTAGGAGTTGGAGTACTTTCAAAATTAGCCGGAGGTTGTTCAACTTGTGGAGCATATTGAGGGCAGATAATCTCATCCCACAACTATGTAACATCTAACATAAATAACATGTAAGCAAAAATAAAAATAATCAATCAAATTTTAAAATATATGTTACTAGTGTTGTGGTTGCATTTGAGTTACAATGTTTCTTAAAGTAATTATGCTTATTAATCAATATTAATACTTATTATTATGTATGTTCTAACTTATGTTTGTTTTCCTATTTTTTAAGTGTTTATTGTAATGTTATGCTTCCAACGATAAAAAAAAGAAGAAAAAGATGAAGATTAAATGATATTTTACCCTTAAATGAAATGAAATTTGGGGTATGACAAATTAGTCAAATGGAAATGTACTGACATTTTGATCCAATGATAACTTACTGACATTTTGGTCCAATGGAAACGTACTAATATTTTGGTCGACATTTTGGTCCAAAAAAATTTACTGATATGTTGGCCCAATGGAAAATTATTGACATTTTGATCCAATGATAACTAACTGACATTTTGGTCCCATGGTAACTTACTATCAATTTGGTCTAATCTATTTAACATTCATGTTGTCAACTATTTTTGTGACATTTCCATCCCTTTATGCCACATAGACTCTTTCATTAACGGTAATAGACGAAAGTTAACCGGTGGATGGATTTGTCGTACTTTTTTCACTTTTGGAGACTAAAATTTAAATTTCTATTTTTGGGGGACGAATTTGTTAGTGCTCTACACATTCAAGAACGAAAATGACTATTTACCAAAAAAATTAAGTTCCCAGCACTGAGAAAGGAGGAGTTCCAGTTTCTCTCAAGATTGACCTATTTTTACGACGATTATTTTTAGAATTTCCAAGTTTGAAAACTTTCATTATAGAAAAATGTCCTTTAGTAGAATTTGCAACTAGGTTTGTATTTGCAAAAGACTTTGATGATAGAAAAATGATAAATAAAGAGGCCATGATTGACGAGAAGTCTTTTTCTGAGTTGAATGAACATAAGTACATGATTGTAACTCATTGGTTTGTGTTGTTGCCTCTAAGACATTACAGGAGTTGAGGAATTTAAAGAAACTCATCATGAGTTATTGTATGGAATTGAAATTGGTTTTCAACATTCACAGTGAAACATCTCATTCTACAAGGATCTTGCAATTGCTAGATAAATTGATTTTGACCAATCTACCTAAAATAATTCAAATCATTAATAGAAAATTTTTCAGGTTCTACCAAAACCTGCAAATTCTATGAGTGCAACAATGTCAGTCTCTTAATTGGCTACCAGTGTGTCAAATGCTAAAATATATGGACATTTCAGAATGTGAGGCATTGGAGGAAATTATTATCATCCATAAAGACGAAGGAATGACAGGGAAAACCAACTTTTCTCAATTGAAGGACGTTTATCTTGAAAATCTAACAAAGCTCTCCAATGTATTTCCTTCTTCATGTAAATTTTCATCTTTAGAAGCAATGATTATAATAACCTGTCCTGCTCTGGTGACTTTTCTTGAAGTGAAAGATCCTCCAGATCCAACTACTTCAAACTCTTTCTTTTGAAATTCAATAAGTTTTAGTTTAAAGTTTTAACCATAATTTTCATTATTTGGTGCGTGTGTGTGTGTGTGTGTGAGAATCAAATCTTCTCCACTTCTTTATGTTTTTACACATATGTTATGGATATCTATTTTATTTACTGTTTGTATAAATGATGGAATGGAAGTATGGAATTGAATGATATAAGGGCATGCCATCACAAGATATTTGTCATCATGAGGATGAATCACTTCACTACCAAAGGCTACTTCTTTCGCATTGGACCTTTTTTCTCACATCCCACCTCATTCATCCTTCTTTTGTTGTGGAGCTTGTTTCTCTTTCTAACATCCCGCCTCATTCATCCTTCTTGCAATCTCTTGTTTTTATTTGTGAAGCAATGACACATATACAACCTGGACCTATTGATGGCTCATTGTTATGCTTACAAAATCATATTTCCAATAAAGTGTGGGAGGGAGAAGAAAGAATGATTTGTCCAAGGTGTAATTTTGTCTAAGCTTTTATGCATTTGGAGCAAATAGATAATCGCATGCAAAATTTAATAAATAAAGCTGGTTTTGGTTTTGTAATTGTTGAGAATATTGATATCAACCAACATTTGATGAGTGCATTGGTTGAACGTTGAAGGCCCGAAACACACATTTCATTTTCCACATGGAAGACAACCATAATTTTAGAAGATGTGGCCTTGCAACTAAGCCTCAAGATTGACGAACTGCCTGTAACTGGTGCCCGTACCAGTGATGTACGTCTTGCTTGTCAGGCCTTATTAGGGGATATTCCACCTAATAAGTATATCAAAGGAAAAATGATTTATTTATGTGGTTGCAAATTTTTTTTCAAGAACTTCCTATTGATGCTGATGATGTTGTGATTGCACAACATGCTAGAGCTCATATCATGATGCTCATAGGCGGATGTTTGATGTAGATACATCAGGAGCAAGAGTTCATTATATGTATCTCCTTTTGTTAGAAAATTTTATAGAGACAAGTCATTATAGTTGGGGTGCAGTAGTATTAGCTTTCCTTTTTTGAGCTCTAGATTGGGTCGTAAAGCCTTTACAAATTGATATCAAAGGATGTTTGTTACTACTACAATGATGGGCGTAGGACCATATTAAATGCATTGCCCCATGCATAGATGACCTATCTGACGAAGAAGTACAACAAGGACTTGGATTTCTTCTTGCACAAAGATGGTCTCGGACAATGAGCCGAACAAACATTCCCACCCATGCAGTCAGACTTATATACATCATATTTGATAGACTACATATGAATGAGATTCATTTTTTATTATTTCTTTGTGCTTCTTATTCATTAATAAATATGTAACAATAATAATATATATCTTGCAATTCTTATAGACACCTTATGAGGCACCTCAAATAAGATGATTAATTAATAATGTTGAGGTATCTATGATTGTTCGTGCAAAAGTACCTCTCATATGCTTTGCAATTGTGGAATGACATGCAGTAGATAGGATCATGAGACAATTTGGACTGTGAAAAAATATTTTAGATGAGCCACCAAACTTAGATTAATTCAACAAAATAGATATGAGAGGGAGAACATATATTTTTTGGCCTTACCGTCATCATCATCACTGGATTAACAAATGAAATCATTGAAATGATTATATTGTTCAAGGTGAAGTTCACCACGGTATTTTGCATGAAAATTCAGAATATATGCAATGGTACATACGTCGAATTAGCCAATATATATTGCGTGAAGGGACACCATCTATTGAGGTTGTAAGTTTACGTAAGAATTTTCATAAATCATTGTTATTATTATTCATTATTATTTCTAACTTGATAATTCTTAATTTTCGGTGTTATCCAGTTCATCACCACCATTAATCACATGTTGAACCTAGTGTACCTTCAATGCTTATTTCTAGATATATGCCCTAGCATCATCAGTCACATGCACAATCTATTTATCAACTAGCAGACTTCTTTGGATATATGCCTCAATGATGTGAACAAAGTTTTCAAACATCGGGAGTCTCATCATATAAGTCTTAATACTCATTTCAAGTTCCTTCTATCTCAACTGTTTTTGAAGGACACTTACAAATGTTTGCTACCATTTTCAATTCTTCGTCATCTGCATACAACCTACTACCATCAAGCTCTTGTTATCGTCCATCATCCTACTTAGATGCATGGCATGGATCATGAGGATGAGGAGGAAGATGATGATAACCACAACAATAATGATGATGATGATAATGATGGTTATGGTAGTGATGATATTCATCAACAACAACAACAAACAGTTACACGTGATCATCCTAGAACAAGAAGAGGAAGAGGTCGTAGAATAAGAGAACAACAATCACTAACAAATCAAGTGCAACAAGATGAAAGACCATGACATATATCCAGAAGAACTTGTTGTGGGACATCATCCCACTATTAATGTTTTTCTTAAACAAATATATGTGTTGTGCTTTTTTTTATTTAAAGTTAAGTCTTTTGTTTACATCATTTTTTCTAATTTATAAAACAAATAATAATCTTTAACATTAGTAATAAAAATATAAAAAATATTAAACAAAACAATGTAGAGAAGTCGTATAAATTAAAACGACTTTAAAGTCATTCAATACTAATTTATTTTTTTAAAAAAAATTAGCACGACTTTAAGTCGTGAAAAATTTATGACTTTACATAAACAATTTTGAAAAAAAGAAACTAAAGACATTAAATTTTTTATGACTTCACTAAAAAAAAGTTAAAGTTGTGAATTATTTTATGACTTTATACCGGTGAAAATCCTTATGACTTATCCTCATTGGAAAATTAATTAAAAAACTACTCTCCTTTAATATATTTCAAATAAAATTACCCCTTTTGGTCAAAAGGCCTACTTTATATTGTATTTTTTTTATAAGGTCGATCCATTTTCTTTTTTAAAACTTTTGTAATTTTTGACTCTGCATTTTTAGACCATAAAGAAAAACTCCTTAATAATAAAAAAAATCAATACTTTTTTGCATTTAACCACACATATAAATGTAATGACTTATCATTGTTTATAAATAAGATATTAATGATATTTTTTCTAATATTTTTATAACATTTTTTATGTGATTAACTGAAATTTATTAATTATCACCAATTTTAGTAGATCTATGTGAAATGAATCTTTTCAAAATTGATAATTTTCAACAAATTTTAGTCAGTCAAATAGAATTTTGAGAAGAGAATGTTGGATAGTTTCGTTAGCATTCTCTTGTTTCTATATGAAAATGCATACTAATTAACCTCTGATTTAAGAATAGATTGGACGTGCGTCTAAGGATGGTGGGTGAGTATTTGCAGAAGTTTGTAACAAACGGAATCATCCCTTGTGTCTGAGAATGTTTCGGTCTTTATTATGGCCATGTCTTTGTTATCCTTAATAGTCATATGTAACTACTTTCAAACTTTGGTGTGGAATTCTCTCAGATTATGATTGTTAAGTTTGTTCCCTATTAAAGGAAGTTTCATACAATTTTGGGCCGAGTAAATATTGGTCTTATTTTTGAATGAGGGATCAAGAATTATTTAAACATATGTAAACATATAAAAGTTATTACGTACATATGCGATTATTATTTTCCATATCTTATTGAATTGACGCCACTTCGACGACACAGAATGTTATATATACTTAGTATATCAATGTATTACATGATTATGTTTAGCTGTTTTGCCTATTGCCATTTGCTAGACAAAATCACACAGCAGAGTGCCCCCTATATACTATAATTCAATCAACGAAACTTTGCTAGATATTTTTTTATTAAATAATTTGAGACTATCTGACTTGTTTTTTCTGATGGGTGGAATGCATCCCAAAATACATACTTACTTGCATCTTCGCATGTAAATTTAGGATCGCACAAGAAACCCATTTCAAATCTCCCTGTTCCACAGCATCCTGTATCTGCTACCTCAAAACCTGCAAATTAATTAAAAAACAATGTACATAGTGATAGACTGTTGAGACTTTCTATCATCCTCACATTATTCTCTAACAAGTGTCTTCCTAATTTTTTTTATAGAAATTAAGTTAATAAATACACAAAAGAGAATAATAATTTTACAAAATTAATTTTATCATTATTAATTTATTAGGAGTATTACATTAAAAAAGATAAAATAACACTTATTATAGGAATAGTGATTAAAATAAATATTTTTTTATCATGATTATTTGTTTATTTTATTCTGTGAATAGTGATTAAAATAATGAGAAAAAATAAGGATAAGTACAAAACTAAATTTATTGCATTAAATTAAACGACACAAAAAATAAGTTTCCTTCAGTATAGTTATGACGGGGTAATGATGTAGGTTGGGTCAATTGGACCACCTCGATCCAGCATTCCGGCTCAAGGAGAAATAGGCAAGTTGGAATGTGTTGACGGACTTGATTGGGTTGGATTTATATTAACACAATTGATTTGGGTCAAGTATGAGTTTAACAATCTCAAATGTGACTCTTGTTGACTATAAAAATATTAAAATAAAAAACACTCAACACTATACCCAGTAAAATAGAAATACTTAATGTGATTTAGAAGGTGTTCTTCATTTCTCAAAAAAAAAAAAAAAAAGAAAAAACAATGTGCTCCGTAGAGTATTTTTAACTTTTGAGACATGGTATGAACTGTTTTTCAATTTTTATAGTGCTCGGAGAGACCCAATTTCCCTCGTAACCAACATTGTTGACAAGACTAAAAATTATATATGCTTGAGACAACCAAATGCCGTTTTTTTGTTTTTATTTTTTTACAAATTTACAATGGTGGGATGGGAATTATGTGATATCAAATAACTTCTAATTATTAAATTCCCCTCCACAAAGCCGATTTCTGGTAGCATTTGACTCGAATTATTTTTCTGCTTTTTTTTTTTTTTGAGAAGCTGAACGAAACATTTGTTTATATAAAATTTCTTTTAAAAAATAAATAGTTAATTTTCAGAAGAAATTATTACTAAAATACTTTTGAACATTTTTAAAAATAAAAAAATAAATATACAATTTTAATATATTTTACTTTATCATCATTAAAGTAATTTTAATATTTTTTTTATTTTTATCATCGTTAAATTCATTTTTATGAAAAATAAATAAAATTTTCAAATATTTTATTTTATAAATATTTTTTTATTGGACTAGATAAATATTTTTAAATAAATTTAAAGTTTTTTTTACGAAACAACTTTTATCGTAAAAGTGCTTTTACGTAAAAAAAAAACAAATAAACACTGACAAAAAATTCTATTTTTTTAAACTCTTATTTTTAATTTGAATTTAAAAATAAATTTTAAGTAAAAAAAAAGTTAAATCAAATACACTTCTAATGATTTTTTTATAAAGTTATGTGCATTAAGTCAATCATGCATGTAAAACTACATGCATATCTGAATCACATAAATATTTAATATTTTAAAATGACATATATTCGTCATTAATTATTTAATTCAATTTTAAAATCTTTTTTATGTGCCATAATAATTGTCGAGTGAGAAAAAAAATAAATTTTAAAATAATTATTATTTTAAATTTTAATTTAATATTAATTATTTTTCACTTATATATCTTATGATATGAATAACAATAATAAAATATATAAATAAATTAATGAAAAAAATATTAATTTTATAAAATTATTATTATCTTTTTTTCTATAATTAAAAAAATATAGTATAACAAAACAAATAGATTAAATTACTTATTTGGTTCCTATAATTTCATGATTCTTATTTTTTTAGTTTCTATAGTTTAAAAATGGTTTTTTAATTCTAATTTATATTTTAATTCTTTTTTTATTTTCTGTAGGTCTAAAAATGATCTTTTTAGTCCCTATAGTTTCATGATTCTTACTTCTTTTAATCCCTATAATTTTTAAATTATAAGGACTAAAAGAAAATTAAAATACAAACTATAAGGGTTAAAAAAATATTTTTAAACTACAGAAACTAAAAAAAAATTAAAATATAAACTATAGAGATTAAAAAGACTAACTATGAAAGGTAAGTATATAGGAATCATGAAACTAAATGAATAATTTAATCAAACAAATATTATGAGAGGGAGGGAGTAGTAAATAACACACGAATCTCTAGATTATAAATTGCTTTGCATTATCTCTGCTATTGCTAGAAGTTAAAGAGAACTATATAATAAATGAAATTTCACCCAAGGGAAAAGGAATTTACTACTACTCGAGTAAAAAATTAGACACTACTATATAGTACGAGCAATTAATGGACATATATAAAACTTACCAAAACGAGAAGGGTGTTTAACGATTTGCAGTATGATATCATAAGCATTTGCATCAACCAATTGAAACCCAGGGAGGTCCTTGTTGAGCTTTGTAACCAACCACCCCAACTTTCCATTAAACTCCAAGGCCAAATTATTGTAGTCCTCCACACAATTATGGTACTCCAAAATGTTTACTGCTCTCTCCAGTGGTAGACACCCCATAGGAGGCAACCCAGTCAGAGAAATTTTCCTTGCCCCAAGGCCATAAATTTCCTTGAAGAAGCTTTCAGCAAGCCCTATGAGAAAGTCCTCATACTGCTGAACAATAGGGAACTCACACCTTCTTTCAGGGAGTGTGTAGTAGTTCTCAAGGAAGTCATTGGTCCCTATGCTGACCAAATACAAAGCCTCTCTTATTATTTCATTGGCCTTCTCATCACCAAGATGTGCCCTCAATTTCTTTTGGTACTCCTTGTAATACTCAACTTCTTTCCATAGAGGTATGACATCCTGCAAAATTCAAATTAAAGAATGGTTGAGGATATAAATAATTTTAGCACAGCTTATTAGCATTAGCTAAAGTTAAGGAAAAAAGTATACTTGAACTATAATACTTTTGACCTGTCATTATATTTTTTTTATTTAGTTTGTTATATTGATTATTTTAATTATCTCCATTAGGTTAAATTGATTATCCTGTCAATTATTTGTACGACCATGTTAATTTTGACAAACATTTAATGTGATATCTTTTACAGTTAATTTGTTGCATTGCATAAGTTGGTCAAATTAATATAATAAACTTTTTTTTTATGTGAGAATTAATAATAATATCAAAAGTTTATAATAACTTACCCAGTTCAATCAATTGAATTTAACCCATTGACTCAACAATTGATCTAGTATAAACACTTTAAGTGAAAAAATTTAAACTTAAAGAAGTACATTAAGACCCAAAAAATAAAAAAATATTTTAACCCCAAATATATTATCTGTACAAGTACCTTTGTGTAAGCTGTCAGGTAATATCTTCGACTTAACTCAAAACAGTTACGAGAAAAGGTAAGTTTTGTCTTGTTTAAGAAAATATTTCCTATTCTGTTGTTTTCCAAATAATTATAAAAATATAAGATTTTTTACTTTTTTTTATTTAAATTAACAAAATCTTATTTTTCAATATTTTTTGTATTTCTTTAAAAATAAAAATAAAAATTGAATTTTTTTATAGTAGCTTGTAAAATTATGAAATACAAAAATAAAAACCTATTTTCTCAATCCAAGTAGATCCTAAAGTGCATCCAAGAATTATTTTTTTAAGAAAAAAAAAACTCTGATACTGTCCACCCCTAAAAAAACCCTAAAATGGAATAGATTGGGATGGAAGTAAGAGATATAGGAAGAAAGAAAGAAAAAATAGAAAGTAATAAATGTGAAAAGCGACATGATTGAAAAAAAATAAAGCGAACAAAGAAAATGAAATAGATCAGAGAAATAAATATATGTTTATAATTTTTCATAAAAGAAAATGCATCTCAAGAGTGACTAGTTGAAATCAATTACTTACAGCAACCATTGCAGTAGCATTGTCATATCCAGTTCCAGCAGAAGCAAAGCACACCCCAGAGGCAAAATCAGATATGTTATAAGCAGGATCCAAGTATGCAGGAACTGATTGCTTAATGCCAAAGGCCTCAGAGATGAAATCAGGGGCAATGCGTCCATTGGAGAACCGGCCAGTAGGGTTTCCATTGAAAAAGTCACGACCATATGGCTCAAAGTTGCTCCTTGCAATGGTTGGAATGAAGTTGTTGTTACCTGAGTCCACAGAGGAGTCTCCAAACACTATTATTGCAGGAACTTTGTTGCCACTACTACTACTGCTTGATGTGGAAAAATGGACAAAGATTTCAATAATGAAGAGCCATAGAGCATACCCTTTTCCTCCCATTTCTTCTATCTACCAATTGGGTATTGGGTGCACACAGCTAGAGGGCTTGTGATAGATACCGGTGCTATTTATGGGAAGAAGCTGTTATGCACAGTGGGCACTTTTTGATCTGCTCATGTTACTTTGAAAGTGATCAATAACAAAAATGGAGACAAAAATTAATTAATTAGGTGGCAGGTTTAGCAATTAAGGATATTTGTTGTGCATTATAGTACCTTGCAACCTCCAAGCATTATTAAGCCGTTGAGTGAAAAGGAACATGTTCCCTTGCTTTATTTTCATTCAAGATATTTTGGAATAGAAAATTAAAAAGAAATGTTACACAAAATAAAGACAAATGTTAGTACTCAAAAGTTGTAATTAAGAAATCAAAAGTGAAAAAATTTTATTTAAAAATATTATTAATATATGAATAAATATTATATGTATTGAGAATGTAATTTTTTTAAATGATGAATCCAACATGTTAGCTTAATGGACTAAGTCGAGTCGAACACTTTAATTTACAATAAAAAAAGAAACAAATCAATTTAGTTCAACTTGATAGACCAATATGATCCAACTTGATGGACCAAATGAGTAAAACTGAATTTGTAAAATAAAAATCCACAAACATCAATCCTATTTGGTCTAATATTTTTTTATTTCATTTTTTCTTATAAAAGAAAATTAGACCAATTTGGCTGGGTGAGGCTCAACAAGCCAAATCAAGCCAACATATCAACAAATTATATGAACATCAGGCCAATACAATTCAACTTGATCACTTTTCATGTTGGGTTGGATCAAAGTATTCATTTTGTCAAATCTATAAATTATTATGTATAATAAGTTTATTATCTTGTATAATTTTTATCTCAAATTTTATAAAAGATATATTCTAATTGGTTCAAAATTTAAAAACGTTACATTCATAATACATATCTATTAAACTCTATATACATTCTCACAGTGATTTTGAATGCATGCAATTAAAAAAAATGTTATTGATTTCTTAATTATTTTCCTTAATAAGACCCATAAAAAATAAATATTTACTAATAAAGTTTGAGAGAATGATAGTGGAATCAAGAAGACAGTTACGTGGAACGAATTAGATTTTATGTTCATGAAAGCACCCTATTACCTGTGACCTGTGCTGGGTGAGATATTAATACACCATAATGCAGTTAAGCATTAAAGGAATAATTCTTTTTAATAGTAATACTAGCATTTTTTTATATACTTGAATCTTAATTGAAGTCCATGTATTTAAACTCCTTTTAATGGAATCACTAGTTGGTGTATTCCAATTTTTTCTCATACTACTGTGTTTTTAATTTTGTTTGATTCTCTGTGAGGGAGAGAGCAAGAGAGTCTATGCCCCTGTAGTATTGATTTTACTTGTGTATTAAACAGTGCCTTATAAAATAAAATAGGATGAGTGATTTTTTGTTTTTTGTTTTTTTGTTTTTGAAAAGAACTAGGATGAGTGATTTGAATTTGGATTATGAAGGAAGGTGACAGATCAACAAAAGTTTGTTCAGTGAATTAAATTCTTCTGGGACCCAAGAAGGTAAAAGGCAGGTCAAGGTAAAGGTCATGCAATCATGCATTGATGTAGATAGTATGGCCAGCTCTGAATCGGGGTTGTTCTAGTTTACAGCTAATATCTTCTTAAATTTCTCAATGTATTTATTAGGACCTGTTGGCATTAAATACTTAACGAACAGATTACAAGAATAAAAATTAGATAATGCATTGTAAAAATAGTTGAAAGAGATAAACAAAAGTCTACCAAAAAAATAATAATTCCTCTATCTCATTATAATTATCGTATAATTGAAATTTTTTATCTTAAATTAATTATTATTTTAATTTTTTAATATAATATTAATTATTTTTTCTTATTTATATTCCTTATAATATTAATGATGAATAATAAAATTTATAAATGAACTAATGATAATTTAAGGTTAATTTTATAAAATTATTTATTTATTTATTTATTATTTTTTTACCTATATAAAATAATGTTAGATGACTATTATTTTAGGATGGAGAAAGTACAAGTTTTATTTCTTTCATAGATTATACAGAAATTCTTTGTTATAAGTACTTATATAAAAAATGAAATAAAATAAAATAAATTAAAATTCTTTAATAACTTGGAATTTAGGTAGTTTAATGTTTGTAAAAGCCCCCTTGCGTAATTTCTTGAAAAATTGACATATATAACTTGATTTTAATTTATAAAAAAAGTTTAATTCATTGTTTTTATTTTTTCTACAAATATTATTAAGGAGCTTATCTAAATAAGGTCAAAGTTACAAACAATGACATTTCTCACTCTGTTAATTGAAGCGCAGAATATCAAAATTGGTAGAGAATATAATTAATTTAGTGACTAATGATTATACTCAAAGAAAATGCATGTAGAAAACTTAGAAAAGTATACTAAATATATATTTAAAAATTATATAGTATTATTCAATGATAAGATATTATAAGCATTAATCCTTGCTAAAAATGTTCTTTATTTTTTATAAGTTCAATTTTAATATATTTAAAGCATAAAAATCATGTAGTATTATTCAATGCTGTTTTGCTATGTTATATTTAATATATTTATTCATAATTGAACTCATTAAAAAAAACTTTATTTCATTAGATGATAATATTAAAAAAAATACATTTTCACTCTATTTATGTAATCTTGGATTTATATAATTTTATTATTTCAAAATCAAGCATTTGAAAGATGTATTTTTGGTTTTGGTTCCCAATTAATTATTTTTTGCTTTTAGTCTCTCAAATTCATATAATGTTGTTTTTAGTCATTAGAGTTAATTTGAGAGACTAAAAAAAAAGCAAAATTTTAGTCTTCCAAAATGAAGTCAAGGGACAAAAAATAACATTTTGTGAATTTGAGGATCTAAACAAAACAAATTTTTAGTTCATGGATTAAAAAAAAATGCTCCAAATTTAAGAGATTAAAATCATATTTAAGCCAATAACGTGTGAATGTATGTGTATGAAGGTTTTGATGATGTCAAGATATAAGCAACACAAGATTACTTGCCTAAATTCAAGATCAAGAAAAAGATAAGACTTAGTTTATTTTGTTTAAAGAATCTCATATTGATTAAAGAAGGTTTGGCCTCAAAACTTGATTTCCAAATGATTTTATAAAAAGCCTTGAAATAGTTTTTATAAGTATAAAATAAGTATTTTTCACTGGTAATCGATTACCAGATATTGTAATCGATTATCAAAGACAAATTACTATAGAGGTTTTTCAAAAAGAAGTTTAAAATTTGAAATTTAAATATTGTAATCGATTATCACTTTCTTGTAATCGATTAATAGTAACGAAACTTTAGAAATTCAAATTGAAAAGTCATGACTCTTCAATGTATAATAGTGTAATCGATTACCAATGGAAGAATTTTTGAAAAATATTCTGAAAAGTCACGTCTCTTCTAAAGTTTTTGAAAATCCACCAAAAGCCTATAAATATGTGACTTGTTTACGAAAATCTTCAGAATTTTTCAAAACCTTATTGTATTATTCTCTCATAAACAAATAATTGGCCAAACACTTACAATTCAATTGAGTATTCTTCTAAGATCTTCAACTTGTATTATCTTCTCTAAAAAGAGAGAAAAACTTCTGTACTTTCCGAAAAGAATTGTTGAGATCAAGAGACTGTTTGTCTCTTGTATTGTGAGAATTCTGAACACAAGGGAGAAGAATCCCTAGGTAGTTCAAAAGTTGTAAAAGAGTTTTACAAAGATAGTGAAAATCTCAAGTGGGTTGCTTGAGGACTAGACATAGGCATAGGAAGTGGTTGAACCAGTATAAATCGAGTTTGCATTTCTCTCTTCCTTTATCTAAGTTATTTTATTGCATTTTACTTTGTCTTGCGCATTTAAAAGAACATTATTAAATTGATTGATTCTTCTTCTTCTTCTTTTTCTTCTGCATTCTGAGCCCATCATATATCATTTAAAAGGGGACTAAAATTTGTTAATCGGAAAATTTTAAAACTTAATTCACTCCCCCCTCTTAAGTTATTGAGGCTACTTGTCCAACACAATGTATTATTATCACGCTTAAATGTATTTTTTGTTCCTATAGTTTACTCTTTTTTATTTTAATCTCTCTATTTCTTTTTTATTATAAAGCTCAATTTTTTTTTAATTTTATTTTGGTCCTTACTGTTAAAAATTTCTAATGGGAGTTGATGTGGCTATCCATTATTGGCATTTGTAAGAGTCTCATCAACAAGTATTACCTTAGCAAAAAAGTCATGTCACTAGTATCATGTTAGAAGAGACTAAAAAAATTATAGAAATCAAAATTAAAATAAATTACAGGAACTAATAGTGACATATTTGTAAGACAATAAAAAAAAACTAAATCTTAATTAAATATTAAGAAAAAATAAATGCTTAATTAAATATATGATAAACCTATCTAAAAAATTTAATATGAAATGAACATATTTAGTGGTGGAAACAAGCTAGCTTTGATAGTCTCAAGTTTGTCTTGGTTCAAAATTGTAAAAGTTTAGCTTGGTTTATTTTCTTGCTACAAGCTAATTTTTAAGGCCCTAGTGTGCCTTATTTGAAAGTCCAACCTATTCTAAAAGGTTTTACATGAACATGAATCATGATAGTTTACGAAACTACAATGTTAATTCATAGTTACAACAAGAAGAAATTGTTTTGAAGATTTAGCTTCGCCTAAAAGCCTTCTTATAACCCGCTTGATTTGAAGGCTCTGTGATTTGTTATTTCTCCAAATTCTCATTATAGAGGCAATCCATAGTGTAATCCTTAAACCACTGTCACACCACCTATGAATATCATCCAAAAAATCATAACAACTAATATTACCCTATTAGAGATAAGGGGGAACAACATGAGTAACATGAAGACTTAGCCCTGAAGAAGTTTAGTCTTTTACATATCCAACTCTCTTGAGTGACATTTGTTTTGATTGTTATCTTGTATGCTGCAGCTTAGTCTTTATCATATCATATGTGCATCATGCATCATCATCATGTGTGAGTAAGGAGAAAATTTCAAAAAAGTTAGAAAATTCTTCAGAAGGAAAAACTCTTTGTTTTAATCAATTATAGCTTTACAGTAATCGATTACACAAGTTGTTATAAGTATGCAGAGTTATGTCTCGTATCGATTTAATCGATTACAACCTTATCATAGTCGATTACACAGTTGTTTTTGAGACAATGACTGATTCATTCAGGAGTCTCTGTTTTAATCGATTACCATGTGATATAATTGATTACTTCTCTTTCTATAAGTGTTTCAGAAGTGATTAAGAACACTTTAATCAATTACATTAAGGATATAATCAATTACATTGTTCTTGAGTTGTTTCCAGTTTTTGGGAAGAACACTTTAATCAATTAAAAAGATAATCAAATCGATTACTTTATTGAAATAACCGATTACATTGTAGATTTAATCGATTATAGGTGGTTATAATTGTTTTCTCTATAAATAACCACCTTGTGTCCTCTTCTATACAACAACGAAATGAACTTCTAAGTGAGCAAGAATCTCATGCTAATATTAGTTAAAGAAAAAAGAGAAGAGAAGTGCTTAGAAATAGTAACTCACAACTTCTAATCTTTTGATTATAAAGATCTTTTTGTGATAAGTGAGTTGGGATACTTTTTTGAGTTTAAGAAGACACCTTATTCAATCAAGCAAGGTTTTGTGGAAAGGATTGATCAGGTTGTGTCTATCTTTTACTCTAGTTTGTCGTGTATGATTTTACACATTACTTGTTTGTGCATGAATTTCTGAAGGCATGCTAGAATAGGTGTTTCTAGTTTGGGCTAATGGTAGGTTTTTCTTAAACTCTTATCCATAGAGGACTCTGGTGTTCGGTGCCTAAATCTCGTTTTCTGAGGTAGAAACTGAGATTGCTCGTGATTGCTTAAGAATTTTATATGTATAGTAAAAATCTAATTCAGGTTTGGATTAGATAACTGCATTAGCTTCTCCAGTGATAAAGAGAAAACCAGTCTAAAAAGTTTTGTACTTCTTCTATTGATCTTATCTTTCTTTCTCATCTTGGTCTTAATCAATGTACTAAAGGTTCAAGAAAATATCTTTTTGAAAGAAAGAACTTTAATGAAGGATCTAGTGTAAAGGATCATTGATTCAGCATTAATTAAGTTTGGTATATCAAAGTTTTGTGAAACGATCCGCGTAAAAGAAGTTTATTGTAACTCTGGTTTTAAAAGTCTGTTTTGTTTTGAAAACTAATTTATTCCCCTCTTAATTTGTGAGTTCCATCATTTTTTTCATACCATTCATTGAGCCACACTTGGCTTAAATAAGTCTCAAGTGTTTAAAAAATTAAGGCAAAATATTGTCTAGTATTTATCATTGGCTATGTTTTAGGCTTGATGTGATCATTTTTAAAACTTAGGTTAGAGTATTAAACAATATGTCATATGCTAGACTTTCAAATAGGACAAAATAGGCTTTCAAGCTACTTCAACCAAGTTAGATCAAGTCTTAATGTAACACTCAAATGCCTTTTTGGTCAATATAATATGTCATTTTTTTGTCCCTATAAATTATATTTTTTTGTCAAAAGAATACATTATATTCTTCTTGTTTTAAGTCTCTATAAGTTATGTTTTTTTAGTCTGTCCCTATAAATTATTTCATTTTTATTTTCAATCTTTATAATTCTTTGAGTCCCTATAAATTATATGTAATATATATTACTAAATTAATTATAAAATTTATAAAATCAAAAATTAAAAACTTAAAACTAAGATTAAGATCAGTCACTTTGACTTAACTCTATCTTTTTTTTATTTATATTTTTTACCTTTTTGACTTAACTCTACTTAATGTTGACTAAGATGTCCTTTTTATGGACCAAGGTTTAAGATGATTTGATGACTATGAAGCTTTTTAGGGTGTTGCTAGGTGCACCCAGCGTTATTGGTGGTGCACCCAGCACCCCCCGTGAAAAGACAAAAATACCCCCGTGTATTTTTTAAAATAATTTTGTGCACTAGGTCATTGAGGTTGATCCGCGCATTGGTTTTGGTTGATCCGCAGAAGAAAAATTTGATCTGTAGGTGACATAGATGATTCACGAGTCGCTTGCGGATCAACTTGATCCGCCGCAAGATTGCGGATCAACTTAATCCCCAAGTAGCCTGTGGATCAACTTGATCCGCAAGCAGGTTGTGTCTTTGTTTTTTTATTTTAGATGGAGATTTTATTTTATTTTTGAATAAGAATAACATAAAATTTGCACGAATTGAAACGTAAAATCATTACAAACATAAAATATTACATTAGCTTCAAACATTACATTAACTTAAAGAAAGTGGAAAGAAATAAAATTTGCATCAAATTCGACAATTAAGCCATGCTAATTTTGCAACAAGGACATAGACATATTATCTTCTATTTCGATTACATGCTTACTTAAAACAACTAAAATTTCTATTGGCCCAAATTTTTTCCAGTAGTTAGAATGCACTAACACCTTCAAGACGTCATCGTTGGATTTCAGTTCAATAATTTCGAATTTGATAATTTCATGTGAATACTCATAGTGACTTGGTTGTCGAAAAAACAATCGCCTTACCATTTGTGTTTCATGAATACCATAAGGAGGAATCCCATGAGGTGCAACTTGCTTGATCAAATCTTTCAGTTCATCCATGGAACATCCGGAAGGAATGTCAAACTTTTTGAGATTTTTTCTTGTGAACGAGTAATCAACAAAGTCATTTTGGCATGGCATGTTCCACCTCCCATTGTAATACCGCAGGGCATCATGAGTAGGGGTCATAGTGGCTTGAAGTATGTTTAATATACCATATGGTGTTCTACCAGTGGTGCATAATAACTCAATCGGACCAACACTTGAAAATTGATGATTACACATTAATATTGTGTTAACATCATCATCATTTTTTAGTTGCATACATTGAAAGCGAACATGGTTACCTATATCTGTGAATTACTGCCGGTAGTAAATTTCATCCAAATATTGTTCGTCGGTTAGTTGATGGGTATTGTGTATTCTGGTTTTTAACGTTTGAAAATCACAAACGTTAGGTACTCGAAAAGATACTGGAGTGGAGGTTTGAAAATAAACACCACTGTCGTTGTAAACAATGGAACCATTTGGAAAAATAAAACCTAATATGGAGTTCACAATTGTCTGACTGCTTGTTTCTCCAAAAAATGTCATACTTTGCTCAAAGAGTTGAGTTAGGAATGAATGTTTGATTTTTTACCATGTTCGGCTGTGTGATAGATATAGATGAGTTTTAGTACTATTGATTCAATTTTTTAGAATAAATACATACGCGTGCACATGGTTTCTATCTGTGTTGTCAACCACACCAATGACGTGACATGATAACACACTTTATGTTAACACACTTGCATTTCCCAATGTGTAGTCAAGTCTTACAGTGTCCTGTCACGCTTTATGTTAACACGGTTGCATTTCCCAATATATTGTCAACTCAGACAACGATTTATCATACATGCGTACTTTATTTTAGTTGCAACACTTATTTTTTTTTCTTCAAATAAGCAACAAATTTTTATGTTAACATAACAAATAAACAAAGGTACATTTTCAATCATCATTTAAGTCAACATAGTCTCTTTTGTACAACATCAAGCTTCTATAATGTTGCATTCTACTAATTTATGGAGTTGGTCACTGCTTCGCCTGAGTATGACAATTGGTAGACCATAATAATGATATCGGCGGTAAAGGACAACGATCTTTCAAATAAATCTATCGTACATGCAAAAATAAATAAGTATTAACTCAATCGTACACAACTGATTGCATAAATATAAAAAAAAAATTATATCTACAATGTACCTGAACAAAATGATTGTCATAGACGTGACCGATACAAATTATGCGATGCACCGAAGGATCTCCCGGTGGTTGACTTCTAAGAGGAAAGAACATCATGCTTTGTTGGTGAGACAAGGATACAAGGATTACATTATACCTTGATGCAATCACATATCCCATGTCGGTTATATCCATCCACTTATCCATAGTGACCTGAATGAAACGAATATAGACGTCAAAGTTTATTTTAAAGTTAAGTCTTAAAAATAAAAAACATAAATTAAATACCGTGGTTAACCCATCAACATGTAGTGACATCCTTAAATCCTCAAATCTGTCTGTGCCACCAAAGAGCTTGATATAGTCTTCTGCGAATTTGGCAAGTTCTATAAGCAGATGGGTGCGGACCAATGACCAAGAGTCTTCACCCATACCTAATAAACCGGCAATCGCCCAATATCCACAATTTCCATCAGTTCCGACATCAACAATATTATCAATGAAGTCGTGGATAAATGGCTGAAATTGATCCAACATTGGCATCATCCTTCTTGGATTGGGTTGGTCAGAAGATGATGAACTACGCCTCACTGACGAAATGCTATTTTGCTGAGAATGAAAAACATCTACATACTTCAATAAGATGGATCACGCTTTGTTGACCTTGGGTTTATTTTCATCGGTTTCTTCGATGAACCTTTTCTGTTAACCTTTGCTGGAGGAGGACACATCAAATTTTGATCAGGGTACGCAATTCCCTGAAGCTTTGTCTTCAGAGTAAACTTACCACAAACATCAAGTTCATCAAATCTTTTGGATATTGTTTCGATTTCTTCCTTGATGCTCACCTCGGGCTTAGATATCCCTTGATCTGAAAAACTGAGTCTCCTCCAGAACATATGGATTGAATCCAACGGGATGCAACCAACAACATATTTGGATAGCTCACAAGCACAAGGAAGACCGTGCGTCGTTCTCATCACACAACCACAACCGGAAGGATTGCTGCCAGTATAGTGAACACACTCAAATTCAGCAGCAATCTGATTTAAAGCATACCTTGAAACCATTCCAAGAAGGCTCTTGTATAAGGTTTTTTTTGAAGACATGTCCAACGATATGTATACTTGTTTCAAATGATGCTCTAATTTTCGTGTGCTGTAGCGTCATCATGTTGTTCATGGCATCCCATACACTGCATAAGTCTCCAAGGCTATTTTGCAACACTCTTTTTAAAGCCCAGTGAGCAGATTCAACCCTACATTTCAAATACACAAATAACAATAAACATATACAACAATAAAAATCCATCAATTCATTAACGTTAATCGAAATAAGTGAACAATTTCATACCTGTTTGTTGTTGTGTTCCCTAAGTGCATCACCTTATTCGTCCACGCGGTAACAAATTTTTCCTTGTGTGGAATTATCCATGTATCCTTCACATAATCAACAAACATTGACCAAGGTGAACAAACCATTTCAAACCTCTTCAGGTACTCATCAAACTGCTGCTCCGAAGGACAATCAACAAGAGTTCCCCAGGCATTCATGACATATTCCCAAGCATTTCTTTGATCAATTAACGATTTACATTTTCCCTTCACGTTCTTGTTTATGTGAAAGGTACACAATAAATTTGTACACTCAGGAAATACAGTTTTCACTGCATTCATCAATGCTAGGTCTCTGTCAGTGACAATAACTCCAGGGAGGACATCATGTCTTAAAAATATACCTCGAAAGCGTTCTAAAGCCCAAACCACATTATTAAGACGTTCACCCTCCATATATGTAAAACTGGCAAAGAATGTCATCCCAGTTGGTGTCACCCCAACAAAATCGAGCAATGGAAGTCTGTACTTGTTTGTTTTGTAGGTACTGTCTATCAAAAACACCAAATTACATGTGTTGGCTAACTTCACTGCATCAGGGTGACACCAAAAGATATCACGAACCACGTCTTCATCCTTTAATATGTGACAATGGATATACTGATCCCGTTCAAGAAGCTTCATTAGATGTTGCATTTCATTATCACTTCCTCTTATGGAAGAACGGTATGTACTTCTTGCATTGTATATTTTTTTGATGGTCTTACAACTATTCGCATTGTACTCCTTCAGAGTCAACAGAATGTTTCTTGGTTTGACCATTGACGTCATCATATCAACAATAAGTATCTTTTCAACTTTACTCAATCGCCCGGCATATGGATGTCCAACTAATGACTTGACCAATTCATGATTATGAATCCCACAAATCAACTTCACCATCCACCCTTGTCCTCCAACCACAGGCTTGCCACGAAGCTTGAAGGGACACCCATATTTCCTAGTCCCAATGTCTCTTCTAACAAATTCTTCCTTCCTACACCTATACTCGTCACTCCTTTCACATCCAATTAACATAAACGAAGTCCTTCCTCTACTACCTGTGTTTGTGTCAGACCTTACAATCATCGCCACAAATCCATTTTCATAAGCAACGGATCGAGCCCACCGCAAAACATTCTCTCGGCTGTCAAACACCTGCAAACCAATCCTGATAATTTCAGTTTCCTACAACATATTTATTTTATTAAATCACTCAAAATCATGAACATTATTACCTAAGAAGTATTGAATGCACCCGAACAATCAACATGTGATTCATTCACAACACATTCTTCTTCATTTTCATCATCCATATCCACTTCTTTAGGCATTATACCTTCATACATCCACTGATCTTCGTTCATCTTAACAATAAATAAATTTTTTTAACACAAACATACAACACATAACATACAAAACTATACATAATAACTCATCATTACCAAAAAGCCAAAACCCTATTTCATTCTACACGTATAAAAAATTCAAATAAAAAATGACAATACAAACAAAGTAATAAATAAAAAAAATAAAACTTTAAAATAAAATCTGTTACGAATCAAGTTGATCTGTAAGTGACTTACGAATCAACTTGATCCGCAAAACACTTTCGAATAAACTTACGAATGAAGTTGATCCGCAAACTTCTTACGGATCAACTTGATCCGCAGAGAACATACAAATCAAATTGATCAATAACTCATTTACAGATCAAGTTGATATGTATGTCCTTTGCGGATCAAGTTGATTCCTAAGAAGTATGCGGATCAACTTGATCCGTAAGTTCATACTTGATCTGCAACAATGAAATATACATGCGGATAAAGTTGATACGTAAATCCCTTACGGATTAACTTGATCCGCGTGAAACGCTGTACACCAAAATGCACTCAACACTGCGTACCTCGTATGCTGTCGCCAACGACCACTGCAACACCGAACACTGCCACTACCTCCATCTTCACCTTCACCGAAACGAACAAAACGGGAAAGCACTGCGCACCGGAGATAGAAAAGAACAAGAGAATGCGTAAATGATAGCATTGTGCCATTTTTAAACTCAGGGTGACACTGTTCACTGACGAGATAGACAGAGAGAAGGAGCAACAGGGGCATTTTGGGAATTTTAAAAAGTTGTTGGGTGCACTAACAATAACACTGGGTGCACCTAGCAACTCCCAGCTTTTTAATAGGGATTGATATACTTACAATGTGAGAATCACTCGGGCCAACCTATTGGTAACCTAGTTTATATAAGGTTTTAAGTTTAATCTTATTGTTGCCATTGTAAACCAAAAAAGGCTGATGATGTGTAATAAAATAATAGTTACTTAATATAGTAGCATTAGTTGCATTTATAAAAATTATAGATAGATAGATAGATCGCATTTCAAAATGTACTTGGTCGTTGAAATGATGCAACTGCCAAAACTTGCTATAGATGGGCTGAGACATTCTTTAGGCCCAATCCAAAACAAAAATTATGTCAAATCATACATAAATATTTTATAGTTTTTTATATAAAAATTATAATTTAAAATAAATAAATTATATTTTAGATTTACAATGAATCATTTAAATTGTTGTAAAATATTATTTTTTACTATATATTGCAGACTTGCAATTTGTTTTTAAAAAATATACTAAAACCAATTTAGAGATAGAGACAAAGAGATAGATGGAAAGGGATAGGTAGTTAAGCAGGTCAACTATACAAAAACTAAAAAGGGTAGTTTCAAATGGTTAAAAGAGATTTTTGTTTTTTAAGCAAATTGTGGAAGTAGTGTGTGAAATGCACATTTAAAGATGTGTAAGAAAATATTTAAAATGTCTAATGGGGAAGATTCACTAGAGTAAAATTCCCACTCTTCATGTTGAACATTCCAATAAATTCATGTTATAAATAAGGGTAGACAATTTAGAGAGTAAAATTCTCACACTTTCTCCGTTCTAATATATTCATGATAAACAATTTAGAGAGTGAAATTCACACTCTCTCTCCCTTAGACATTCTTAATATTTTTTCTTTAGTTATTTGATGGTACATTCACACATTATCTCCACAATTATCTAACTAAATTCTCCCTCAACCATCTCAAATTACATTTCTTTGTCTTTATTTGTATATACTTGATCTCTTTTTGAATATTCAACCCAATTGTATATCTAGAATTTGAATTCAAAACTCCTAGTTAAACTAAAATAATATTTTACTAGTTGATTTACATGCTTGATAAAAAAATACTAGTTTATAATATAATAGTGAATTTACTTGATAAATGAAAGAATATCAAAATAACTAGTTATTTCGGTTATTTACTGTTGGTTTTAAGTATAACTTCATCTCTATTTATCTGAAATGATTTTTTTCTTAATGAGATAAAAATAATAAAATTGATACAAAACCAATCAATATTGCTTCTTTTTTTTGAAAAAAAAATTCTCCATTCCAATTATAACAACAACTGTCAATAAATATAATAGAATTGATACAAAACCAATCAAAATTTCTTCTTTCTTTTTGAAAAAAAAGATTCTCTATTCCAATTATAACAACAACTGTCAATATATATATATATATATATATATATATATATATATATATATATATATATATATATATATATATATATATATATATAAATTTGAATTGAATGATCATAACATCACTCTCCCTACTCTCCGACCTAACATTTTTTTTTAATGTTTTCTATTCTAAATAATGTAAATTATTAAAATCTTATATTATATTAAATTATATAAATTAATATCTCATTCTCCTCACTTTTTCAATAAATTATTTCAATATTCTATTTCTTTTCCTAATCGAATGTATTTTACATACTATCTCTATAACTAGCTAACCTAAAATAATTTCTTGCAGCAATCTCAAATATCATATTTTCAAAATTATTTGTATATGTTGGCATACCTAGAAAAATTATTACTATTTGGTCAAATGATAATTGATATTAGCTGATTAACATTTAGATGAGTTGCTCAACTTAGAAAATAAGTAGTTGAATGAGAGGCTACTAAGTTAAGATGAATTAATTAATTAACATTATTGAATTCTTTTAATTTAAAGATCGACTGCAATAAAAGTAGTAGTTATTTTATACTTCAAAAACTTTTTGCAAATCTTTTCGCAAAAGGACTTCAATTCTGTCTGAAGTAAAGATCATAAATAGATTATATCTGTTACGAATTAAGACGCTTTTTTAAAGAAAAAACAATCTTTTTGGAAAACATTTCTGATAAAAAAAACCCAAAAAGATATTTTTGAAACACAAAGATAAAACATAAAGATAGCAGAAAGCTCAAACATCCAACACAAGAGAATTTTTTATATGATTCGTCTCTACTATTGAAATTATGCTTAATTCTTATTAAACTACTAGGTTTCACTGTATGTTTACAAGTTATAAATATTCTTTCCGAGCCACTTTTCCTGCCTAAGTAGTTTTACAATTACCTCTTCAAACAAACACTCAAATATGGTTATGGATAGATTTCACAATCATATTATCTTATCAAATGGATATACAAGTTAAATTCATGATATTCTAAAGCACAAGTATTATAAGAAAGCTTTTCATATGCATGGTTACAAACAACTAGATATTCTATCTTTTGTGCTTTGAGGTATGCAAGTATTTATAGATAGGCATGAAAAAATAGTCATTGCCTGTTGTGCCTTCTTGCTTCATCCTCTCTTCGTGTGAGAGCTTGAGAGAGAAAATAGTCATTAGATTCAATGAATGTTGCATTCAATATCTTTCACCAACTAATCATTCTGATAAGATAAAAATGTTAGGAATTTTATAATTTCTAATTAATTAATATGGGCTACATATTATATTATAACATTTATATTAGTTATTTACATTCAAATGAGTTCAATATAAAGTGATCTATTTAAGTGAGCCCATTAGACTGCCAACAGATAATTGATATGGTCATAATGAGCGGAAACCAGTTTGGCCCATTAGGGGATAATGGGAACCCTAATAGGTTTAAAACATAAGGCATGGTTATGGTCCCCAATATACCAAATCAACAAACAGTTTCTCCTCTCCCCATCTGAAGAGAAAACGAAGGTCCCATAAGGAAGAAGATGATTTGGTTGAGGAAGGTCATTAAACCAATTGTTCGTGACCACTGTCAGATTCCGCTGCGTGTTAATCAAGTTCTATGAATCCAGGTATTCCTTAAAACCTCTTGATAATCTGACGTAATGTATTTTGGTGCTTATTTGTTATTGTATATGGTTTATTAAAAATTCCAACAAGTGGTATCAGAGCCACCATTACTGTTATATTATTGGGATTTAAAGCTCTATTTGATATGTATTATATCTGGATCATTTTAGTTATATGAACCCTAATTTTATTTTGGGGAGAAACTATTTTGATCAATAAAATTGTAAAACCCCTAAATTCATGTGTTATGGCCACAAAGTTTTTCTCCTCTTTAGAATTAATAAAAGGCCTCTACATTTGATTTACGGGATTGTACAATTTTTTGTTTTGTTTGTGTTGCATCTGCTGACATATTATTCTATTTGGGATAAAGGTTCTACGTATCTCGTGTTGACATTTAGTACGTGACACAATTTCATAAATGATAAGCTGATAATTTATGTTATTCATGTGGTTGGTATAAATTTGTGATAGTATCGTGATATGTTTGTTTCGGGTGCGTAATTAGTTTACTATGATGTAGTTTTTCAAACATTTACTGCTATCACAATTGGGTGCAAATTTGTGCAAATTTAACCATTACAGATCTTTTCCATTTGATTGTGTGTCCAGTAATTTTAATTAAATTGATTGAACCATTATGTTGTCAAAGTAACCTCTATTGTGTAAATTGATTTAATTAAATTGCATGGATGTTAGTATGGAATTATTTATGCGAATTGTGTTCGGCCCAAAGGAAGACACAATTTGGCCAAATAATAACATACCTGCGATGATAAATATGTGACAATTATTAAGTTTTTTTTTTCATGAGAATAATAGTCGGTCCAAAGAAAGACTATTATTTGTCAGAACTAATTGTCAATATTTGATCATTGCGTTGAGAGTACCAATTACAAATTAATTTCTCTGTCCAAAGACTAGAATTAATGTTGTGCTAGGTATCTTGTGATGGATCTGTTATGGGAAATATTTGCATGTCTTGTTATATATATTTTATATGACTTCTTTGATTATCTGTGAACATTTTTTTTGTGTTCTATGTTTAGTTAATATTACCAGTGCTGCAAATGTTACTGCCCAAGTGAATTCTATCCCAATGCTAAATGGGACAAATTTTAAGGTCTGGAAGGAAGCCGTAGAAATTGTTCTTTGCTGTATGGATTTGGACTTGGCATTGAGGACAAAACGACCCATTTCCACTCCGGAAACCTCTAATGAGGAAAAAATTGAGAAGTGGGATCGGTCCAACCGAATGTGCCTTATGATCATGAAGCGCTCCATTCCAGAGGCGTTTCGGGGCTCTATTTCTGAGGGTCAAAGTGCAAAGAAATTCCTTGAGGAAATTGAGCAATACTTTGCCAAAAATGAAAAGGCGGAGACGAGTAACCTTTTGGCCAAACTTATCTCCATGAAGTATAAAGGCAAAGGAAACATAAAGGAGTACATTATGGAGATGTCTAATCTCGCATCAAAACTCAAGTCACTTAAGTTAGAGCTTGGTGAAGACCTGCTCGTGCACTTGGTTTTGATCTCGCTTCCTGCACACTTTGGGTAATTCAAAGTGAGCTATAACACTCAGAAGGACAAATGGTCTCTCAATGAGCTTATATTTCACTGTGTGCGAGAGGAGGAGAGGCTGTAGAGAGATAGGACTGAAAGTGCTCACTTGACTTCAACCTCTCAGAATAAGAAAAGGAAAAAGGCTAAGGGTGCTGCGGAAGGGACTTCTCAGCAAAAGAAGCAAAATAAGGATGAGAAATTTACCTGTTACTTCTGCAAGAAGTCGAGACACATGAAGAAAGAGTGTCTCAAGTATGCCGCATGACATGTGAAGAAAGGTAAATTTCTTACTCTAGTTTGTTCAGAAGTTAATTTGGCTTTTGTACCTAAAGATACTTGGTGGATAGATTCTGGTGCTACTACTCACATAAGTATGACTATGCAGGGTTGCCTGTGGAGCCAACTACCAAGTGATGATGAAAGATTCATCTTTGCGGGTGATGGCAATAAGGTTGCAGTGGAAGCTATTGGAACTTTTAGATTACAGTTAAAAACTGGATTTTATTTGGATTTGTTTGAGACTTTTGTTGTACCGTCTTTTAGACGGAATTTGATTTCTATTTCTAGTTTGGACAAATTTGGATTTTCTTGTTCATTTGGAAATAATAAAGTTAGTCTCTACCAAAATTCAAATATGATTGGTTCTGGTTCTTTAATTGATAATCTTTACATGCTTGATGTTGTTAGTTCCTATAATGAAATACTGCAAATAAGTTCACATGGTACAAAACGAAAATTGAATGAGAATTCAGCCACCTTATGGCATAAGCGTTTAGGCCATATCTCTAAACAAAGAATTCAGAGACTTGTGTTGGATGAAATTCTTGACCCTTTGGATTTATCAGACTTTGAGGTCTGTATTGAATGCATAAAGGGTAAACGAACAAACATAAGGAAATTAGGTGCCGAAAGAGCTAAAGACGTCTTAGAACTAGTGCATATAGACATTTGTGGTCCTTTTCCTACAACTTTTTGGAATGGACAACAATATTTCATTACGTTCATAGATGACTACTCTAGATATGGTTACCTATATTTGTTACATGAAAAATCCCATTCCCTAGACGTTTTTAAAACTTTCAAGGCTGAGGTTGAACTTCAACTTGGAAATAAAAGAGTGTGGAATATGATGGATCAGGAGAACAACGTCCAGGACCTTTTGCGCTGTTCCTCAAAGAGTGTGGAATTGTTCCGCAATACACTATGCCGGGCAAACCCAGCATGAATGGTGTAGGAGAACGAAGAAACCGTACTCTTAAGGATATGGTGAGAAGTATGATTAGTCATTCCTCTTTGCCAGAGTCACTTTGGGGAGAAGCCTTAAAGACCGCAGTTTACATCCTTAATAGGGTGCCAAGTAAAGCAGTTAATAAAACCCCTTATGAACTTTGGACTGGTAAAAGGTCAAGCATTAAACATTTTCACATTTGGGGTTGTCCAGCTGAGGCACGGCCTTATAGGCCATATGAAAGAAAGCTGGACTCAAGAACAATTAGCTGTTATTTTGTTGGCTATGCTGAACGCTCTCGGGGCTATAAATTTTACAATCCCACCTTAAGATCCTTTTTCGAGACGGGAAATGTGAGATTTCTTGAGAAAGTTGAGTTTGGGAAGGAAGAAAACATAAGGAATGTTGTCTTTGAGGAAGAACCTGTTATTTACAATGATCAAGTCCTCGTACCTATTGCTATTCAAGACACAACTCCAGCAATAGAAGACAATGTTCAAACTGTTGACATTGTTCCAGAACAGGACAACAAAGAGGTTCTCCCTCAAATACCTTTAGAGCAACCTCAACAACCTCAAGAAGTGTCATTAAGAATATCCATTAGAGAGAGGAGAAATGCAATCTCAAATGATTATATTATATTTCTCCAGGAACATAAGGATGGTGTTGGTTTAACAGAGGATGATCCAATCAACTTCTGTCAAGCTATGCACAGTTATGCACAGTTCTAACTCTCAAAATTGGATTAATGCCATGAAGGATGAGATGAAGTCTATGAGTGAAAATGAATTTTGGAATCTAATCGAATTGCCTAAAGGTGTGAAACCTATTGGTTGTAAATGGATATTTAAAATCAAGAAGGATTCAAAGGGTAATATCGAGAGATATAAGGCTCGTCTAGTTGCTAAAGACTTTTCTCAAAAGGAAGGCATTGACTATAAAGAAACCTTTTCTCTAGTATCTTTAAAGGATTCTTTTGGTTAAATTGTGTAATTTTAAGACTTCCCATTTATTGTATTAAATTGTCTTGTATTTTTGGTTAAATTGATTGAAACAACATGTTGCCAAAGTAACCTCTGTTGCATAAATTTATATGATTGAATTTACACAGATGTTGCATGAAATTATTCATGTGAATTGTGCTTGGCCCAAAGGAAGACACAATTTGACAGAATAATTACATGCTTGCAATGGTAAACATGTGGTGATTATAAATAGTGTGATTTTCCATGTGAATAATGAAATGTTCAAAGAAAATCATTATTTGACAGGACTTATCACCAATGTTTTCCATGTGAGCAATGGAGTGTCCAAAGACAACCTTTGTTTGACAGGACTTATCACCAATGTTTGATCAATGCATTGAGAGTACCACTTGCAGTTAGTCTTTTTCAATCCAAAGATTGAGGATTAATGGTGCACTAGGTATCTTGTTTGGGTCTTGAAATTTACCATAAAGATTATTTGTGCGTTACATGTTTATTGTTCTCTTCTTTAATTATCGTTGTTGTTACTACTATGGTTTAAATTACTCATATGTGAATCCCAAATTTACATGTGTAAAATTTAGAGTTTGAAATTATTTTGTGGGAATCCTAAGGTGATATATGAGTAATCTTGGTATGTAACACTAGAAGTAATAAAGCGCATTATGCGTTAATTGAAGAGAACAAGAAACTATGTGTTTTCATATCGAAAGTCTAAAAGTTTAGAGATCATTGGGTATTCTGACTTTGATTATTTTAGAATGTTTTAATAGCAATCACTTCACATAAGGATTCACATTTGATCATGTTGGTGGAGTTAATATTTTGCTATGAGACATTATACTAGAATTTATGATTGCTAAATTATTGTAACTGGCTTGCTTGTTGTCGCCAACATTAAGTAGCCATCAGGTGTTTATTGAGACAATATCTTAGCAGTCTTATTAAGGATTCAACCAAATAAAAGTTTGTCGATATAAAGTATTTGGTTGTTAAATAAAGAATCCAGAAAATATAGATTTGTATAGAACATATAGGAACTCATTCCATGCTAGCTGATCCACTTATTAAAGGTATGATACTAAAGTTTTTTTTTTCACGAGTACACTGCTCATATGGGTGTAATTCCTGATAGTACCTTAGTTTAGTGGGAGTTTTACTCATGTTCTATATATTACGGTTTGCAAATATTTTGTTATTTGGATTTTTTTGCAGAAATAAAGTTGAAGTTTATCATTTCATTATAAGTTTGTTTGTGTGCAATATTTGTATTGCATTTTGGATTGATCTCTATAAAGAATAAAGTTTGGACTAGTTGGAAATAGACATGATTAAGATCACATTGTATGTAATTTCCATGCCGCTTATCCATATTTGATCTATGTCATCGAGTATGAGTAACAGTGGTGATCATTGTGGCTTAGTCAAGCTAAATTATGATGAAAACTGCAGTGGTTTCTTGTTGCTATATGAGATGGACCATATTGTATAAAAGGAGTCTAAAAGTAAATAATATACGGTTGCGCGCCTAAAGAATTTTGTGATATAAATGTCTAAGGTTAATATGAAGCCCAAGTGGGAGATTGTTAGGAATTTTATAATTCCTAATTAATTAATATGGGCTACATATTATATTATAACATTTATATTAGTTATTTACATTCAAATGGGTTCAATATAAAGTGATCTATTTAAGTGAGCCCATTAGACTGCCAACAGATAATTGATATGGTCATAATGAGCGGAAACCAGTTTGGCCCATTAGGGGATAATGAGAACCCTAATAGGTTTAAAACATAAGGCATGGTTATGGTCTCCAATATACCAAATCAACAAACGGTTTCTCCTCTCCCAATCTGAAGAGAAAACGAAGATCCCATAAGGAAGAAGATGATTTGGTTGAGGAAGGTCATTAAACCAATTGTTCGTGACCACTATCAGATTCCGCTGCGTGTTAATCAAGTTCTATGGATCCAGGTATTCCTTAAAACCTCTTGATAATCTGACGTAATATGTTTTTGTGCTTATTTGATATTGTATATGGTTTATTAAAAATTCCAACAAAAAAATATAGCGTATCTTCACTTTCTCACGTAGACAAGATCTCATGTTGTAGTAAGCATATTTGCTTTAGCGTAAAAAAGTAAATTGATATTTTTTTCTTCTTCTAGTCTTGGTAGACCCGTTAAGAGATTACGTGAACACCTTTTCATTGACCTTTTGTTTGAAACTTCTATGGTATACTTTGAGAATCATAAGTGCGTTGTCCATAATCCTGATAAGATTTCATACTTTAGAAACAAAGATGAAATCAATATAAAATAATAAAAGCTTATTTATATCATCTAGCCATAAGATGATATCCTACTATCATTCGTTTTAAGACCTAAAGACAAATGATTTTTCCATATAAAAAATTTATACTTTTGTTTGTTATAAATCAAAACAAAATAAGGATATTGATTCAGCCTATAAACTAATAATCTCTTCCTTTTTATGATGTCAAAAAATTACAAATTTTTATAATAAGCATATCAGAGTAAGTAAGTACATATATATCAAAGTAGAAGGTTAACATATTAGGGGATTTCAATTTTTGGGTGAAATGGGTGTTGTTAGGAACAACACGATTTTTGGATGTTGTTAGGATTTTTGAGTGTTGTTAAGAAGAGATTGAATTTTGGATTCAAGAGATTTCAATCCCTGAGCCCAAATTACTTATTCTAGTAGTTATTTAAAGATATAAAAACCAAGTTCCTGACCTTCAAAAGCTGTCATAAATTGTTATTTGTCATCTTTTAACGCATCAATAAAAATGGACTAAAAACAAATTTTCAAAATTTTGAGGTCTAAAAAAAGTAAAATATTTTAGACAGCAAAAAAAAAAAAAAAATTAAGGTCCAAATTTGAAAAATTGACAATATATTTAAGTCTTTTTTGTTTGAACAACAATTTTTAAATGATTTATTTTTACATTAATTATGAAACAATGTAAAATGGGAATACTTTTTACGACCAGATTGGAATCGATATAAATATAGTCCATTTAACTTATGTAAGATGGCCTCTTTGTACTAGCAGTACCAGTTGTTCTATTTTTCTCTATACTTTCACTCTATTCATTAGTTTTTAATGTTATTGTACTTTTTCTACTCATCTCATTAATACTTAAATTCTCATTGTCAAAGGCTGTTGTTTCTAAGTTTCTTCACCAACTTCCAGCAAAAAAGTGAAAAAGTTGGATAATAATATTAAATTAATATTTGGGCCTTTTTTTATATGATTTTTCACTCTATTCATTTTTTTAATGCTATTATACTTTTTTTTCTCCACATATCTCATTCATAGGTATTGTGTAATGTATATGGAAATGGAAGTCTCCTCGCTTGGTAAAAATGTTGATGTAGAAGTGTAGAACTTGAATTAAAAAAATAAAGAAATTTAATCTCCTAGGTGAAAGCCAGATATCTCATGTATTTTGCCTTCGGGTTACCTACCTAGTTGAGTCCAATAAATTGGGTTATGTAAGAAAAAACAGAATGAAGCGGGATTTGGTATGCAATAATTTTGTAAAAATATCATGTTAGTTAGTAGTTACTAGTTACTCTCTTATTCTTTTGTGTTATTTTTGAATTTTTTATTATCTTAAATTAGTTAAATATTTTTATTTTGAGAATATTAAGAAAATATTTATTACTTTTATTTATTGACATTTCAAAGTATAATACATTAATTAATTCATAATTATACACTTAAAACACTACTGTAATTTCTCCTAAGAAAACCTACTACTACTACTGTAATTTTTTTTCTTCTTAAAACAAGGGGGAAAATCCTAAGGAAAAACTAGAACCCGCTAGTGAATGCAGAAGAAATTACATCTGCCATATTGGTATTAACAATAAAAGAAGGTATAACATAAAAAATACGTTCATTATAAAAAAAACATAAAAAAAACGTATCCTATCATCAATAGGCTGAGCAAAGGAAGCCAAAACCCACTTGATTAGCTAGACTTAAGATATTCTGGTAAGATGAGATGATATGTTATTGTTTTTATCATAAAAATTGACATAATTAGGCATTTTATTAATTTTGTGCTGTACCTTAAATAACAAATAAAATAAACAAACTAAATTTTGGGAATAAAGTGAAAGTCTTATTATTTAATCATCAAATAGATTTAAATACAATTTTGATATCTCTATTTTTAAAAATATATAATTTTGGTTCCTCTATTTCAAAATAAAAAATTTTAATCTTTTTATTTTTTAAACTTCGCAATGTTAATTTTTCTATTTTAAAACAAAGATATTTAATTTTCTAGTTTTGTAAAATCAACAATTTTGATTCTATCATTAAATTTAAAAAAGGTTGATGGATAAAAAATTAACTTGGTATGATCTAAATTTAGTGATATGATAGTCATAGTCAATATTAATTTCTTAACTGTCAATGTTTTCAATTTGAGGAAAATCCTAAAATTGCATATTTTACCAAAATTGTAGATATTTAATGTAACTATTACATTTAAGCTTATCAACTATTGAAAGATAGTGTAACTTTTACTTATAATATATATATATATATATATATATATATATATATATATATATATATATATATATATATATATATATATATATATATATATTCCAGTAACTTGTGACATGGATGATTCAATGTTCTTGTTTTTTTTTTCTTTTTTCTTTTATTTTCTTTTTCTCACTTTGATTTTTTTTTATAACATTTTGTTTTAAATCGTGCTTTGCACGGTCTCACATTTGGTTATTATAAAAGTTGTTAAATTTATTATATATAATTTTGTAAGAAAAAACTTATATATAATAACTTTTTCATTTGATAAAACTACATAAAACCTTTATACACTATCCATGCATGTATCAATTAGTCACTTTACGAAATATTTTATTTTACCATTATATATATATATATATATACCTCTCTTATTTACAAAATGTACATATCCTTACCTTACCTCCCTCCCATCCAAATATTAGAAGCAGTTCTTCTCTCAAAGAGTCAAGTCTCATTCTAAATTATTTTTCTTCCAAAAAAGGTATCAAGCTATGGCACAAACAAATGCTAGTATCAATGTAATTAACTTACAAAACAATGGAGAAACTTGTGATATAATTGCAGAGTAGAAAATGCCTTTATTGGCCACTTTGACAAACTCCATTACGGTATTCAACATGAGTTCTTAGAGAAATTCATCAGAATAGAGCCAGGAATCTTTGACTAATGAAAGAAAAAGAACCCGTAATTGTATGATCTTTGGCAATGAAAGGAAAACTATGAAGAAATGAACAAATAGTTCTATCAAAATTAGCTTACCTGATCTTCCATCATTTGATCATACCAAATGAGGAATCCCAACTTCCACGGTTCCATCTAGCATTTGCATCACATGCTTCATTGAAGGCCTAAGAGCTGGATTCGGATGAACACACCATAGTCCAACCAAGGCCATTTCCTCAAACCTCTTGAAATCATTCAGCACTTCTGAGTCGTGTCTCACCACTACCTCTAGATTCCTAGACACCACACACCTCAAAACCAAATTTGAAAGAACCAAATCATCATCTTTGTTGTCTTCCACATCCTAATTGACGGTGGAAGCACGCACAATTTCGTGTAAGGCCGCCTCATCCATTTCTTGGGCCTCACTGCTCAGCCCACTCATCCCCTTTGGGTCGTGGTAGGAAATGGCAATGAGGTTTTTGCTTGCCACCAACTGTGTGTCGGAGTTGCGGTTCAAATACAGGGGCAGAACTTCACCATGGACCTTCATGTCTTACCCTTGTGTGGCGTGGATGTGGTGCTAGGGGTCCAATGGTTAAAGTCATTGAGACCCATTCTCACTGATTATAATGACCTTACAATGAGATTCATGAGTAATGGTCAAATTTTCAAGTTGAAGGGAGACACTAACTGTGGTCTTCACTCATTCACCCCTCCCCAGCTCTGCCGTATGACCCGCACCGACAATGCCAGTGCTTATTTCCACATTCGCCTCTTACCTCCAAAGCTTCCTTCAACCAAAACCACCTCACCTTTGTATCCTAAAATTGAAAATTTAATTCATAAGTTTGGATCCTTATTTCAAACTCCAACCACCCTCCCTCCATCTCAAAATACCAACCACTCCATCCCCTTACTCCCTACTTCAAAGCCTGTCAACGTGCGACCTTACCACTATCCCTACTTCTAGAAGCGAGAGATTGAAGCATAGGTGGAAGCAATGTTTCAGAGGGAAATCATTAGACCCAACACAAGCCTTTTTTCTTCTCCGGTATTGTTAGTCAAAAAGCGTGATGGATCATGGTGATTTTGCGTTGACTACATGGCCTTGAACGCCATTACCGTTAAGGACCGATTTCCAATTCCTAACATAGACGTGTTGTTGGATGAATTAGGAGGCACTTGTTGGTTCTCGAAACTGGACTTGTTGCAGCGGTATCACAGATACTGATGAATGACGGTGACGTGAGTAAAACGACTTTTAGGACGCCCCACAGTCATTATGAATTTTGTGTCATGCCATTCGGATTATGCAATGCACCATCTTCATTCCAGGCACGATGAACAGTGTCTTTGCACCTTATCTATGGAAATTCATCATTGTATTTTTTGATGACATCTTGATCTATAGTAAAACTTTCTGGTACACCTGGAGATGGTTTTTCAGGTGTTGCTCGCATGCCAGTTCTTCCTTAAATTATCCAAATTCACCTTCGCTCAGAGACAAGTGGAATATCTGGGGCACTTGGTCTCCCAAAATGGTGTTCAGCCCGTTCCAACCAAGGTGGAAGCCATTCAACAATGGCCCACACCTCGTTCCACCAGGGCCTTGAGAGGATTTATAGGCTTGTCTGGTTTTTATCGATGATTCATTAAAGGTTATGCTTCGATAGCGGCCCCATTGACTCATCTCTTGGCCAAAGATAATTTACATTGGTCGTTGGAAGCGCAAAAGGCATTTGACACCCTAAAGGAAGCAATTTGCTAAGCCCTTGTTATCAGGTTGCCGGATTTTTCATTACCCTTTGTTGTAGAGACTGATGCTTCTAGGGTAGGAATGAGAGCCATTCTATCTTAAAAAATCTCCCAATTACATTCTTCAACAAGCCTTTTTGTTCCAAACTTCTTCACTCGTTAACCTATGTCAGAGAACTCGCCGCCATTACCTCTGTGGTGAAAAAGTGAGGTCAACACTTGTTGGGCCATCAATTCACGATTCTAATGGATCACCGGAGTTTGAAAGAATTGATGTCACAAGTGGTGCAGATCCCTAAACAACAACTTTATTTGGCGTGATTGTTGGGTTATGACTATCGAATTTAGTATCGCTCAAGGAAAACCAATACCGTCGTCGATGCCCTCTAACGAATTCTTGAAAACCCCACTAGAAAATTGTTAATACTAACCATTCCCAATTTCATATTCTTGTAGGACTTGAAGAAGGAATTATGTCTTCATCCAGAATATTTGGCTTTTCGTGAGAAAATAGAAAAGGATCCTCACAATCACCTTGATAGTATCATTATCCGGTACCTTCTTGACCATGGGAGGACTTGTCCCTAGATTTCATTGGGGGCTTGCCATCGTTTCGAGGACACACAATGGTTTTGGTAGTTTTGGATCAATTTTCCAAAGGAATACACCTGGGTACTCTTCCACCTCACCATACAGCCTTCATTGTGGCACACGTCGGCAAAATCCATGGTATGCCGCACAGTTTAGTATTTGACCGAGATCCCCTGTTCCTTAGTCACTTCTGGCAAGAGCTATCCATACTAAGTGACATGAAGCTTCGAATGAGCTTAGCCTATCACCCTCAGTCCAAAGGGTAGATTGAAGTGCTAAATAGAGTCATCGAATAGTATCTACAAGCTTTCGTCCATTCTCGGCCGACAACTTGGGGAAAATTTCTATCATGGGCAGAGTGGTCATATAACACGTCCATCAACTCAGGAACTCAGATGTCACCTTACGAGATTACTTTTTGTTAGTGCTTAGCTTTACTGAGTTTTAAAAGATTGGCTAAAATTTTGTTAAAACATAAGCACTTAGACAATGAAGGAAAGCTGGAGTTGCTGCACATGATGTCCAACGTTATGTCAAGGAATCAGATTGGGCTGCACAATGCACAAGGCAAGATAAAATGTCAAATGAAGAATTGAAGCTGCAGGATCCACGATGTCGGATACGATGTCCAGGACATCCTGCCCGAAAATACTGGACACATAAATCTGTTATATCTTTAACAGATTAATGTGCAGTTAGCAACAGATTTGACGATCTATCTTTAGGAACGAATTAAAAGATAATTAAAGTTCGAATTACAAACTTGAATAGTTCGTTCAGGGATTAAAGATTAAAGATAAAAACTAAAAGATCAAACTTTATCTTTTAGATCTTTAAGTGCAGATTTTTAGGAGAATGATAGATCTTATCCAGCGCAAGTTGTTGCAGCCCAGATACGCACACTGCTATATAAACATGAAGGTTGCACGAAGTTTTCTACCAAGTCCGAGATTGAAGAGTTATTTTGTGAGTTTTGGGACTTGAGTGTTTTGTGAGCCACCTTGATGTTACCCTAACATCAAGTGTTGGACCTGAGTGTGTAGAGTTGATCTCTATTGTTCAGAGAGCAATCTCTGGTGTGTCTTTGATTTATTTGTAAACACGGGAGAGTGATTGAGAGGGAGTGAGAGGGGTTCTCATATCTAAGAGTGGCTCTTAGGTAGAGGTTGCATGGGTAGTGGTTAGGTGAGAAGGTTGTAAACAGTGGCTGTTAGATCTTCGAACTAACACTATTTTAGTGGATTTCCTCCCTGGCTTGGTAGCCCCCAGATGTAGGTGACGTTGCACCGAACTGGGTTAACAACTCTCTTGTGTTATTTACTTGTTTAATCTGTTCATACTGTCAAATATAATCTGCATGTTCTGAAGCGTGATGTCGTGACATCCGGTACGACATCTGTCATCGGTATCAGAATTTCAATTGGTATCAGAGCGGGCACTCTAAATCACTGAGTGAGATCTAGGGAGATAAATTCTGATGAACATGGAGAAAGAAGGAGGACCAGTGAACAGACCACCAATTCTGGATGGAACCAACTATGAATACAGGAAAGCAAGGATGGTGGCCTTCCTCAAATCACTGGATAGCAGAACCTGGAAAGCTGTCATCAAAGGCTGGGAACATCCCAAGATGCTGGACACAGAAGGAAAGCCCACTAATGAATTGAAGCCAGAAGAAGACTGGACAAAAGAAGAAGACGAATTGGCACTTGGAAACTCCAAAGCCTTGAATGCCCTATTCAATGGAGTTGACAAGAATATCTTCAGACTGATCAACACATGCACAGTGGCCAAGGATGCATGGGAGATCCTGAAAACCACTCATGAAGGAACCTCCAAAGTGAAGATGTCCAGATTGCAACTATTGGCTACAAAATTCGAAAATCTGAAGATGAAGGAGGAAGAGTGTATTCATGACTTCCACATGAACATTCTTGAAATTGCCAATGCTTGCACTGCCTTGGGAGAAAGGATGACAGATGAAAAGCTGGTGAGAAAGATCCTCAGATCTTTGCCTAAGAGATTTGACATGAAAGTCACTGCAATAGAGGAGGCCCAAGACATTTGCAACATGAGAGTAGATGAACTCATTGGTTCCCTTCAAACCTTTGAGCTAGGACTCTCAGATAGGACTGAAAAGAAGAGCAAGAACCTGGCGTTTGTATCCAATGATGAAGGAGAAGAAGATGAGTATGACCTGGATACTGATGAAGGTCTGACTAACGCAGTTGTGCTTCTTGGAAAACAGTTCAACAAAGTGCTGAACAGAATGGACAGGAGGCAGAAACCACATGTCCGGAACATCCCTTTCGACATCAGGAAAGGTAGTGAACACCACAAAAAGTCAGATGAAAAGCCTAGTCACAGCAAAGAAATTCAATGCCATGGGTGTGAAGGCTATGGGCACATCAAAGCTGAATGTCCCACCCATCTCAAGAAGCAGAGGAAAGGACTTTCTGTATGTCGGTTTGATGATACAGAGAGTGAACAAGAAAGTGATTCTGACAGAGATGTGAATGCACTCACTGGGAGATTTGAATCTGATGAAGATTCAAGTGATATTGAAATCACTTTTGATGAGCTTGCTATATCCTATAGAAAACTATGCATCAAAAGTGAGAAGATTCTTCAGCAAGAAGCACAACTGAAGAAGGTCATTGCAAATCTGGAGGCTGAGAAGGAGGCACATGAAGAGGAGATCTCTGAGCTTAAAGGAGAAGTTGGTTTTCTGAACTCTAAACTGGAAAACATGACAAAATCAATAAAGATGCTGAATAAAGGCTCAGATATGCTTGATGAGGTGCTACAGCTTGGGAAGAATGTTGGAAACCAGAGAGGACTTGGGTTTAATCATAAATCTGCTGGCAGAATAACCATGACAGAATTTGTTCTTGCCAAAAACAGCACTGGAGCCACGATGTCACAACATCGGTCTCGACATCATGGAACGCAGCAGAAAAAGAGTAAAAGAAAGAAGTGGAGGTGTCACTACTGTGGCAAGTATGGTCACATAAAGCCCTTTTGCTATCATCTACATGGCCATCCACATCATGGAACTCAAAGTAGCAGCAGCAGAAGGAAGATGATGTGGGTTCCAAAACACAAGATTGTCAGTCTTGTTGTTCATACGTCACTTAGAGCATCAGCTAAGGAAGATTGGTACCTAGATAGCGGCTGTTCCAGACACATGACAGGAGTTAAAGAATTCCTGGTAAACATTGAACCTTGCTCCACTAGCTATGTGACATTTGGAGATGGCTCTAAAGGAAAGATCACTGGAATGGGAAAGCTAGTCCATGATGGACTTCCTAGTCTGAACAAAGTACTGCTGGTGAAGGGACTGACTGCAAACTTGATCAGCATCAGTCAGTTGTGTGATGAAGGATTCAATGTAAACTTCACAAAGTCAGAATGCTTGGTGACAAATGAGAAGAGTGAAGTTCTAATGAAGGGCAACAGATCAAAGGACAACTGTTACCTATGGACACCTCAAGAAACCAGTTACTCCTCCACATGTCTATCCTCTAAAGAAGATGAAGTCAAAATATGGCATCAAAGATTTGGACATCTGCACTTAAGAGGCATGAAGAAAATCATTGACAAAGGTGCTGTTAGAGGCATTCCCAATCTGAAAATAGAAGAAGGCAGAATCTGTGGTGAATGTCAGATTGGAAAGCAAGTCAAGATGTCCCACCAGAAGCTTCAACATCAGACCACTTCCAGGGTGCTGGAACTACTTCACATGGACTTGATGGGGCCTATGCAAGTTGAAAGCCTTGGAGGAAAGAGGTATGCCTATGTTGTTGTGGATGATTTCTCCAGATTTACCTGGGTCAACTTTATCAGAGAGAAATCAGACACCTTTGAAGTATTCAAAGAGTTGAGTCTAAGACTTCAAAGAGAAAAAGACTGTGTCATCAAGAGAATTAGGAGTGACCATGGCAGAGAGTTTGAAAACAACAAGTTTACTGAATTCTGCACATCTGAAGGCATCACTCATGAGTTCTCTGCAGCCATTACACCACAACAAAATGGCATAGTTGAAAGGAAAAACAGGACTTTGCAGGAAGCTGCTAGGGTCATGCTTCATGCCAAAGAACTTCCCTATAATCTCTGGGCTGAAGCCATGAACACAACATGCTATATCCACAACAGAGTCACACTTAGAAGAGGGACTCCGACCACACTGTATGAAATCTGGAAAGGGAGGAAGCCAACTGTCAAGCACTTCCACATCTTTGGAAGTCCATGTTACATTTTGGCAGATAGAGAGCAAAGGAGAAAGATGGATCCCAAGAGTGATGCAGGAATATTCTTGGGATACTCCACAAACAGCAGAGCATATAGAGTACTCAATTCCAGAACCAGAACTGTGATGGAATCCATCAATGTGGTTGTTGATGATCTAACTCCAACAAGAAAGAAGGATGTCGAAGAAGATGTCAGAACATCGGGAGACAATGTAGCAGATACAACTAAAAGTGCAGAAAATGCAGAAAACTCTGATTCTGCTACAGATGAACCAAACATCAATCAACCTGACAAGAGTCCCTCCATTAGAATCCAGAAGATGCACCCCAAGGAGCTGATTATAGGAGATCCAAACAGAGGAGTCACTACAAGATCAAGGGAGATTGAGATTGTCTCCAATTCATGTTTTGTCTCCAAAATTGAGCCCAAGAATGTGAAAGAGGCACTGACTGATGAGTTCTGGATCAATGCTATGCAAGAAGAATTGGAGCAATTCAAAAGGAATGAAGTTTGGGAGCTAGTTCCTAGACCCGAGAGAACTAATGTGATTGGCACCAAGTGGATCTTCAAGAACAAAACCAATGAAGAAGGTGTTATAACCAGAAACAAGGCCAGACTTGTTGCTCAAGGCTACACTCAGATTGAAGGTGTAGACTTTGATGAAACTTTCGCCCCTGTTGCTAGACTTGAGTCCATCAGATTGTTACTTGGTGTAGCTTGCATCCTCAAATTCAAGCTGTACCAGATGGATGTGAAGAGCGCATTTCTGAATGGATACCTGAATGAAGAAGCCTATGTGGAGCAGCCAAAGGGATTTGTAGATCCAACTCATCCAGATCATGTATACAGGCTCAAGAAGGCTCTCTATGGATTGAAGCAAGCTCCAAGAGCTTGGTATGAAAGGCTAACAGAGTTCCTTACTCAGCAAGGGTATAGGAAGGGAGGAATTGACAAGACTCTCTTTGTCAAAAAAGATGCTGAAAACTTGATGATAGCACAGATATATGTTGATGACATTGTGTTTGGAGGGATGTCGAATGAGATGCTTCGACATTTTGTCCAACAGATGCAATCTGAATTTGAGATGAGTCTTGTTGGAGAGCTGACTTATTTTCTGGGACTCCAAGTGAAGCAGATGGAAGACTCCATATTCCTCTCACAAAGCAAGTATGCAAAGAACATTGTCAAGAAGTTTGGGATGGAAAATGCCAGCCATAAAAGAACACCTGCACCTACTCACTTGAAGCTGTCAAAAGATGAAGCTGGCACCAGTGTTGATCAAAGTCTGTACAGAAGCATGATTGGGAGCTTACTATATTTAACAGCAAGCAGACCTGACATCACCTTTGCAGTAGGTGTTTGTGCAAGATATCAAGCCAACCCTAAGATAAGTCACTTGAATCAAGTAAAGAGAATTCTGAAATATGTAAATGGCACCAGTGACTATGGGATTATGTACTGTCATTGTTCAGATTCAATGCTGGTTGGATATTGTGATGCTGATTGGGCTGGAAGTGCAGATGACAGAAAAAGCACTTCTGGTGGATGTTTCTATTTGGGCAACAATCTTATTTCATGGTTCAGCAAGAAGCAGAACTGTGTGTCCCTATCTACTGCAGAAGCAGAGTATATTGCAGCAGGAAGCAGCTGTTCACAACTAGTTTGGATGAAGCAGATGCTTAAGGAGTACAATGTCGAACAAGATGTCATGACATTGTACTGTGACAACTTGAGTGCTATTAATATTTCTAAAAATCCTGTTCAACACAGCAGAACCAAGCACATTGACATTAGACATCACTATATTAGAGATCTTGTTGATGATAAAGTTATCACACTGAAGCATGTTGACACTGAGGAACAAATAACAGATATTTTCACAAAGGCATTGGATGCAAATCAGTTTGAAAAACTGAGGGGCAAGCTGGGCATTTGTCTGCTAGAGGATTTATAGCAATTACTTTTATCTGAACGTGCTCAAACGTTAATAGCGCGTTCACTACTGGGCCAAAACAAATTCGACCGTTGCTTCACACGACCCTCTACATTCCTCATTCAAACTCATATTTTCGTGGTAATCTCGTTTTCATCAGCATTCCCCAACACCTCTCAGAGATTCACGAAACCACTCCAAAGGCTCTGCTTCTCCATGGCTACCTCACCAAAAGAAACTTCATCTCCTGGTTCACCCTCTGTACCATCATCTCCATCATCCACCAAAGCACCATCAAACCAGGAACAACCTGAATTCAATATCCAACCCATACAAATGATTCCTGGTCAAGCCCCTATTCCTGAGAAACTGGTCCCCAAAAGACAACAGGGAGTGAAGATTTCTGAAAACCCTAGCCTTGCAACAAGTCCTAGGGAAGTAGACACGGAGATGGATAAGAAGATCTGCAGTATTGTGAGTAGCATTCTGGAAAATGCTTCTGTCCCTGATGCTGATAAAGATGTTCCAACATCTTCCACCCCAAATGCTGAAGTCCTCTCTTCATCCAGTAAAGAGGAATCAACAGAGGAAGAGGATCAAGCCACAGAGGAGACCCCTGCACCAAGGGCACCAGAACCTGCTCCAGGTGACCTCATTGACCTAGAAGAAGTAGAATCTGATGAGGAACCCATTGCCAACAAGTTGGCACCTGGCATTGCAGAAAGATTACAAAGCAGAAAGGGAAAAACTCCCATTACTAGGTCTGGACGAATCAAAACTATGGCACAGAAGAAGAGCACTCCAATCACTCCTACCACATCCAGATGGAGCAAAGTTGCAATCCCTTCCAAGAAGAGGAAAGAAATTTCCTCATCTGATTCTGATGATGATGTCAAACTAGATGTTCCCGACATCAAGAGGGCCAAGAAATCAGGGAAAAAGGTGCCTGGAAATGTCCCTGATGCACCATTGGACAACATTTCATTCCACTCCATTGGCAATGTTGAAAGGTGGAAATTTGTATATCAACGCAGACTTGCCTTAGAAAGAGAACTGGGAAGAGATGCCTTGGATTGCAAGGAGATCATGGACCTCATCAAGGCTGCTGGACTGCTGAAAACTGTCACCAAGTTGGGAGATTGCTATGAAAGTCTAGTCAGGGAATTCATTGTCAACATTCCCTCTGACATAACAAACAGAAAGAGTGATGAGTATCAGAAAGTGTTTGTCAGAGGAAAATGTGTTAGATTCTCCCCTGCTGTAATCAACAAATACCTGGGCAGACCAACTGAAGGAGTGGTGGATATTGCTGTTTCTGAGCATCAAATTGCCAAGGAAATCACTGCCAAACAAGTCCAGCATTGGCCAAAGAAAGGGAAGCTTTCTGCAGGGAAGCTAAGTGTGAAGTATGCAATCCTGCATAGGATTGGCACTGCAAACTGGGTACCCACCAATCATACTTCCACTGTTGCCACAGGTTTGGGTAAATTTCTGTATGCTGTTGGAACCAAGTCCAAATTTAATTTTGGAAACTATATTTTTGATCAAACTGTTAAGCATTCAGAATCTTTTGCTGTCAAATTACCCATTGCCTTCCCAACTGTATTGTGTGGCATTATGTTGAGTCAACATCCCAATATTTTAAACAACATTGACTCTGTGAAGAAGAGAGAATCTGCTCTGTCCCTGCATTACAAACTGTTTGAGGGGACACATGTCCCAGACATTGTCTCGACATCAGGGAAAGCTGCTGCTTCAGGTGCTGTGTCCAAGGATGCTTTGATTGCTGAACTCAAGGACACATGCAAGGTGCTGGAAGCAACCATCAAAGCCACCACAGAGAAGAAAATGGAGCTGGAACGCCTGATCAAAAGACTCTCAGACAGTGCCATTGATGATGGAGAAGCAGCTGAGGAAGAAGAAGAAGCAGCTGAGGAAGAAGAAGAAGCAGCTGAGGAAGAAGAAGATGCAGCAGAGGATACAGAGTCAGATGATGATGATTCTGATGCCACCCCATGACCATCAGACCTTTATTTTTTACTTTTACTAGTTATTGGTCTGTAATATTTGCACATTCTACTTTTGCCAAATTCTGTCTAAAAAGGGGGAGTAGTAGGATATTATACATGATTTATGATTTTGAGGGGGAGTAGTAGTTATATGATTTTGAGGGGGAGTAGTATTTATACTACTGCTTTGATGTAAGCTACTAAAACTAGTAGCTGATAGAAGATGCCGCAGTGAACTGCTTCACAGCAGTAGGAGCATGGAGACAGGGGGAGCAGAAAGCTGATGTCACGTGAGATGTCTTGACATCCTGGAAACGACTTGCAACTTGCAGAATTTTGCTGTCGCCACTATAGATACCGCTGTGCTTGATTACTCTGATAATGAAAGTTGCTGATCCCACTTGCATAACTGCTCGTACCTGCTCAGGAAGTGTCTAAGTATGTTTTAGACAAAATTTGCCAAAGGGGGAGATTGTTAGTGCTTAGCTTTACTGAGTTTTAAAAGATTGGCTAAAATTTTGTTAAAACATAAGCACTTAGACAATGAAGGAAAGCTGGAGTTGCTGCACATGATGTCCAACGTTATGTCAAGGAATCAGATTGGGCTGCACAATGCACAAGGCAAGATAAAATGTCAAATGAAGAATTGAAGCTGCAGGATCCACGATGTCGAATACGATGTCCAGGACATCCTGCCCGAAAATACTGGACACATAAATCTGTTATATCTTTAACAGATTAATGTGCAGTTAGCAACAGATTTGGCGATCTATCTTTAGGAACGAATTAAAAGATAATTAAAGTTCGAATTACAAACTTGAATAGTTCGTTCAGGGATTAAAGATTAAAGATAAAAACTAAAAGATCAAACTTTATCTTTTAGATCTTTAAGTGCAGATTTTCAGGAGAATGATAGATCTTATCCAGCGCAAGTTGTTGCAGCCCAGATACGCACACTGCTATATAAACATGAAGGTTGCACGAAGTTTTCTACCAAGTCCGAGATTGAAGAGTTATTTTGTGAGTTTTGGGACTTGAGTGTTTTGTGAGCCACCTTGATGTTACCCTAACATCAAGTGTTGGACCTGAGTGTGTAGAGTTGATCTCTATTGTTCAGAGAGCAATCTCTGGTGTGTCTTTGATTTATTTGTAAACACGGGAGAGTGATTGAGAGGGAGTGAGAGGGGTTCTCATATCTAAGAGTGGCTCTTAGGTAGAGGTTGCATGGGTAGTGGTTAGGTGAGAAGGTTGTAAACAGTGGCTGTTAGATCTTCGAACTAACACTATTTTAGTGGATTTCCTCCCTGGCTTGGTAGCCCCCAGATGTAGGTGACGTTGCACCGAACTGGGTTAACAACTCTCTTGTGTTATTTACTTGTTTAATCTGTTCATACTGTCAAATATAATCTGCATGTTCTGAAGCGTGATGTCGTGACATCCGGTACGACATCTGTCATCGGTATCAGAATTTCACTTTTGGAAAGCGACCTCCCAATATTGCCTAGTACATTGCGGGAACATCCAACATTGATGTTGTTGATGAATCTCTGGTTAATCGTGAAGCTGTATTTGCCAATCTAAAGAAGAAGCTCCTCAAAGCACAACATACTATGAAGCACTTTGCTGATGATAAGAGACGCGATGTAAACTTTCAGGTGGGTGATTCGGTGTTCGTGAAGTTAAGGCCACGCCGCAAACGTTAGTAACAGGAGCTACATATTCTAAGTTGACTAAACAATTTTTTGGACCATTTCAAATCTTGCATAAGGTGGGTCTAGTGATTTACCAGCTTCAACTACCACCTAACTCTCGCATTCATCCAGTGTTCCACTGTTCTTTTATCAAACTATCACACCAAGCACCTGACATGGCTAGTTTCACTACTGAACTACCACCTTCATCAGTTAACAATGAACTAATTGTGTCTCCTTTAATCCTCAACACTAAATGGGATTACTCAAATGAAGAGTGTAAGCTACTGGTCTTGGTTCAGTGGAAAGGGCTATTTCCTGATGATACTTTGTGGGAATCATGGGAGACTTTTAAGATTGATTACCACCTTGAGGACAAGGTGCTTTTCGAAGAGCATGGGAATGTTATGAAAGGAACCAAACAATCACAACCAGAAACATAGCAAGCAGACATAAATCAAAGGGTGGTGACCAAGCCATAATACCTGAATGATTTTGTGTAACTAACCTTGATAGGGGGTGTTGACCTAGCAGGAATTCATTGGCTCCACAAACATATTCTGTCTGCCATTATCCTTTATTGTTATTTGCTAGGATACTAGAATCTTCTTTCTGTTATTTGCCTTGAACCTGTTACTAATTTGTTAGAATTTGGTTAGCAACTTTAAATCAATAAGCCGCAGTGCTATAAAAAGACATGAATCATGTAAAGAAAGGCATAGAAATAAAATCACTTTTCTCTTCTCTTGTTCTTCAGAGGAACCTAGCCCTCGAAGTCTAGGATTGCCTTGAGCTGATTTTCGACTCACAACAGAATCCCAACTTCCACGGTTCCATCTAGCATTTGCATCACATGCTTCATTGAAGGTCTAAGAGCTAGATTTGGATGAACACACCATAGTCCAATCAAGGCCATCTCCCCAAACCTCCTGAAATCATTCAACTCTTCTGAGTCGTGTCTCATCACTACCTCTATCTTCCTAGACATCACACACCTCAAAACCAAATTTGAAAAAACCAAATCATCATCTTTGTTGTCTTCTACATCGTGACGAGATTCAATGTGCCTCCTGTGTAACATCCCATTTTTTTTTGTATATAAAACTTTAGAGAATAATGATGTTTTATAATTAAATAAATAAAGAAAAATAGTTATAATAAAATAATGGTTTGAGAGAAAATAAGAAGGGTATTTTATTATTCATTTGATGGAGAATAAAATAGAGTTTCTTTTTTTATAAAAGAATAAAAATAAATAAATAAAGTAAATAATAGGTCGTGAATATCCCTAGTTATAAATAGCGACATACTAGGTCAATTTTCAGACTAACTTCTCAGTCTCCTTTGCCTACCAATTTCGTTTTTTCTCTCTTCCTCTCCCAAAACCCTCTCTTTTTCCCGTAGGCCACCAAACCTGTCTCAGAAAAATGATGATCTCGGACTTATTCACCGTTGGATTGTCGTGAAATTTAAACAGCATGTTCAAAACCCATTTAGGAGCATTCTCACCGTTGGGAATTTGGATATCACGTCTGAGCTAAGAGAAATACCCCTCGCATTGTAACATTTTTCTTTCCCGCAGAAATCCAGAGCTGTCTTGGTAAAACTACGATCTCGGTTTTGTTAACCGTTGGATTGTCGTAAAATTTGGAAATGTTGTTCGAAATTCAGTTGCGCACGCTTTAAACTTTGGGATTTGTGAGATAATGTTCGTGGAGGGAGAAAAAGGAATCGCATGAAGATAGTCCAAATGGAGGCTTTAATCCTTTCTCCGTTTCTCTGACGTTTGGGAACTCTATTGGAGCAGTCGGAGGAAAAACTGGAAGAATCTTAGGGAACCGTTAGAGATGACGCTATCGCTGTGGGAAGACACGTGAGTCCGCTTAGAGGTAAGGGATGAGCTATTCACAGTTGGGGATTAGTGAGAACATGTGTAGGAGTTTTTAGAGGATTAAATTGAGGTTTTATTTTGGGATGTTTGTTAAGTTGCAATTTTTCCTTTATGATTATAAATAAAATATTGATGTCCTAATGAAAATTGCTTGATAAATTGTGCTCTTGATATTTGTATATTTTGACCTATGATTTTGATATAATTGTGTAATATTATTTGAGGGGTTTTAGTCCTCATGTTGTGATAGTCTTTTATATAAATTGTTATATTGAGGATATAAAATGATGATTCAAATTGTGAGTATGTGATGAATTGTAGAATAACATGTTGCTTTGAGATTATAATATTGTTATTGAGATTGAGTATAAGTGTAAAGTTGAATATGTGGTAATTTGTGAGATACGTGTAAACATGTGATGGTGGATTGTGACACTATGAGATGTGAAATTGTGAATGAGTTCTAGTTGTGGATAAGTGTGTAGTTAACACTTGATGTGAAATTACTTGTGTTGTAAGCTATGAATTATACAATAACCCGACCAGCGTTATCTTGAGAAAAGCGTTGATGCGCAGTGTTAAAGAGAAAATGTAGGTTTCCTATTTAGGAACCAGTGTTAAATCGTAGTGCAATTGTGTTGAACGTGTTTAAAACACGAGTGTAAGGTCGTGTGTATTGTATAATTCATGAGCAGTGTCTGCATGCAAAAAATTATTTTAGGGGTTGGACCTTAATCAGGAGGGAGAGGCCCTGACGGACTCTTCGGAGTGTAGGCCTTGGGGGTCACCGGGTTTGAGTGCTCCTTTAAGCCTATGCTGATCCCATATGGTTGGAGCATTCTCGCAAAACATCGTGACTGGTCTCCCTATGATCTTACTTAGTGAGAGTGACATGACAAACCCATGGTGTGGTGTGTCTTGTTATGTACTCCTAAGCGCCCCAGGGTGGTTTTCCACTGATATGGTACCACATTGCATATACGATTGAGTCTTAGCATAATTGTTGCATATGCTTGCTAATTGATGTGTTATTATATCATGATCGAAGTGTGGGATTCTTGTGTAATGCGATTGATGATTGAAAAGTGAATTTTGAATGACGAAGTGGTGAAGTTACGTGAGCTATGTTTAAGCAAGTGGTATCTCATTTATATAATATGTATATTTAATTGTCTTGTTTCTCTATTAGCTAGGAATGTGATAACTCACTCCCTGTGTGTTGTTGTGTTTGGATCCTGTGATGATCTTGAACTTGTGTTCGGGGGAGCAGATAAATAGGTGAATGACTATGAAGAACCTCATGCTAGAGGACACGGGAACACAACGCTCTGATAGGATGTGACATTAGGATATAGGTTCTATATTAATTGTATGAAGCTTAGACGACTTTGTTTGAGTCGAGAATACTTTATTATTTATTTGGACAAGTTTGAATATGATGTAGAAGAAAATGAATGTGAGCCTTTTTCCCCTTTGAAAGACTTGTAAAAAAAATGTTTTAAAAATACTTTTAATTAATATTTGAATTTTTTTTCCTTATTAGTATATATGTGAGGGGTAGAGGGTGTCACATCCTGCAGCAAATAATGTGCAATAGCATAACCCCTAAACTGTATATATCAACTTTGGCAATTATTGGTGCACTCTTTAGCCATTCAGGTGCCATGTAACCTATTGTTCCTTTTAAATTAGTGGTTGTTCTAGTTTGGTCTTTGAGTAATAGCTTGGAAAGCCAAAAATCTGCAATCTTTGTTGTGTGATTGGCATCAAGTAACACATTTTGGGGTTTGATATCACAATGTATGATTTTGTGGTGGCATTCTTCATGCAAGTAATAGTAAGCCTCTTGTGACTTCAATAGCCATTTCAATCCTCTGACCCCATTGAGGCCTTTCTCCCTCTCCAAACAAAAAGCTTGACAATGCTCCATTCGACATCAATTCGTACACAAGAATTCAGTGGCTACTCTCATTGCAAAAGCCCAAAAGCCTCACCAAGTTTCTTTGATGGGTACGACCAATAACTTTGAGCTCAATCATGAATTAACTTTCATTTTTCTCAATTTTCTTTACTGCAATACCAATCTCTGTGTCGTTTATTGTTAAAGTACCCTGATAGACTTTGCCCGAAGATCCCTTTCCAAGAATCCTAATGAATCCATCTTTTGCTTCATGCAGCTCCTGGAAGGTGAACTCTCTGAAGTTGATTCCAATTGCGCTTGCATTTAGATACTGCTTTCTTCTTGCTAGTCTCTGAGTGAAAGGATGATAGTCAACAACAAGGGCACCAAAGAAACATGCAAGTGTGTCAGTAACTGCAATCATAACTTTAAAAAAGTTTTTTACATTAAAATTGTTCTTCTTGGTAGCTTTATTAGATGTCCCATACTCATTGTTTGGAACTTTAAGCAGTGGTTTTTGTCCCTTTGAAGAAGAGCTATTTCTAGCATTCAACAAGGAAAGCCTTTTCTTGGCACATGTAAAGGTGGAAGCGTTATAAGTTATAGCAACGATATTACAATCATCCATTACAGACTTCTTACAAATCAACACTAGTTACGCGAACACAATTAGTATCAAATTGGAAATCAGTGTCCTCAAACACCTCTAGCTTGAAGTTCTTCTCTACACAATAAATGATTGTAGTTGGTGGGTGACACTCTTTGGACACATCTTGATTATCCAATGGGATATAACTTGGAATACACTCACACTTTACTGATTCATTGTCAGGAGAAGTGCTGTTAGAATAAGCCAATATTTTTATTGTACAACTCATTTATTGGTTATTATTGTAGTTAGATTAGTTGTCAATTAATTAGTTACAACTAACTCTGCATGTGTTAATAGACTAATTCTACTTTACAACTTTATTAGCTTCTTGGCCAATGTAACAGTTCTTGTATAAATAGGGAATTATTCCCTAATCAATAAAAAGTGGGTTCATTTTCACAAATCTTACATGGTATCAGTTGTTAATTGCTCTCTCTGATGAACTCTCTCTTTCTTGCGATTCACGATTTTCATGTTCTGCATGTCTTTCTTTTCATCTTGCGCCATTGATTCTCTGAGTTTTTCTTGCAATTCTTCGTTCGCGATCTCTGCGACTCTTTGATTGCAATCTTTCAATGGCTTCTTCTGCTTCCGCATCTTCTACTCCTTCAACCGCGGTGACTTCCACCATTTCATCTGTTCAAGATTTCTCCAATCCCTATTTCATACACTCTAATGAAAATCCTTCGAAAAAAATTGTTACAGTAGTGCTTGATGGATTGAATTACCATGACTGGGCGCAAGCGATGACCATGGTGTTTGAAATGAAGAACAAATTAAGGTTTATTGACGGTACAATTCAGAAACCTAGTGATTCCAATCCTAATTTCGCTCAACGGAAACGATGCAACAGCCTGATTTGATATTGGATCAATCATTTTGTGACACCAGAAATTGCAACCAGCGTCATTTGGTTCACTCAAGCTTCTGATGTGTGGAATGCACTACGTAATCAGTTTTCTCAAGGCGACTACATTTGAATTCTTCAAATACATTATGATCTTTATTCTTTGAAGCAAGGTGATCTCTCGATCACCAATTACTTCACTAAGGTCAAGATTCTCTGGGATGAACTTTGCAATTTCAGGTCGATACCTTCATGTGATTCTTCACCCACAGGTTCATGCAAATCAATTGTGGCTATGCAGAAATATCGAGGCATTGATAGTGTCTTGTGTTTCCTTCAAGGCCTCAATGATCCTTACAACCAGGCTAGGTCTCAAATCCTTATGCTTGATCCCCTGCCTTCTCTTGAGAAGGTTTTCTCCATCATCATACAACAAGAAAGGCATATGAATTTGGCAATTCTTCCCACTACTATTGCTGTGTTAGCTGTGCAGTCTGCACCTTCATATACTACTGCCTCTCCAGGTCATGGCAGAGGATATTGTAAACAAGGCCAATCTCGCCATTGCACACATTGTGGCAGAAACAATCATACAGTTGATACTTGCTTTGAAAATCATGGTTATCCTCCTAGTTGGAAGTCCAAGAAAGCATCTGCTAATCAAATTTTTGCTTTCGCTTGCTCATCTGAAGAACTGAATTCATCTACTATTTCTGAGGCATTTTCTAGTCTCTCCAAAGATCAACTCGCTAATTTGATTGCTCTGCTTCCTAATGCAAAGCCTACTGCCACTATTGTGAGCTCAACAAATATGGTCAGCTCTCACAATATATCTGTTCAACCATCTTCAGGTACAGCCACTTGGCTTTTAGATTCTGGTGCTATAGATCACTTTACATGTTCACTACACTGGTTTTCCTCTTTTCAATCCATTAAACCAGTTCTTGTCTCTTTGCCAAATGGAAAAACTGTTGTGGCTTTGTATAAGGGCACCATTGTTCTAATCGATTCTTTGATATTGCACAATGTTCTTTATGTTGAACATTTTTCTGTGAATATCATTTTTGTGACCAAACTCACCAAAGCTCTTGATTGTAGAGCAATCTTCACCCATAATCCGTGTCTTTTGCTGATGAATACATGCCTAAAGATGATTGGTACTGCTAAGGAATTCAAAGGTCTTTACTATTTGATTCTTCCTGAGCATTTTAATTGTCATAAGTTTCTCAATTACATAGTGTAAACATCACTACTAGTCATATTTGTAGAAGCAAAGACTTTGACTTTGGTGTTTTGATGATGCCATATGATCATGACGTTTTGGTGTCTTATGGAAATACGTTTCTCAAGATTAATTCAAGGCAACAATCCGAGAATACAAGATACAACATCAAGAAGATGTCTAGTATTTTAGGAAGGGAATTCCAAATTGAAATAGCAAAAGGTTTGACCAAGAAATTTAAGTTAAAAAGTCATTTTCAAGAGATTTACTCTCTGGTAATCGATTACCAGAGGATGTAATCGATTACCAGTGACCAAAAATGATTTACAACAACCATTACAAATTTGAATTTAAACTTTACACTGTGTAATCGATTTCACATGGATGGTAATCGATTGCCAGCAGTTATTGAACATTATGATTCAAATTTTAAAGCCTGTAATCTATTACACAAGTCTTGTAATCGATTACCAAAGGAGATTTTCAGAAAATTATTTCCAAGAGTCACAACTTTTCAAATGGTTTTTTTATGGCCATCAAAGGTCTATTTATTTGTGACTTGGAACACGAATTTGCTTAGAGTTTTTCAGAACAAAAAGGTCTTATCCTCTTAAAAAGCAAAATCTTCTTATCCTCTTAAGATTCCTTGGCCAATACACTTGCAATTCAATAATGAATTATTTGAGTGCTCAAATTGTTCAATCTATCTCTTTCAAGAGAGATTTCGTTTTGCTCTTCTTTCTATTTCTAAAAAGGGATTAAGAGACCGAGGGTCTCTTGTTGTAAAGAAATCTGAACACAAAGGAAGGGTTGTCCTTGTGTGGTTCAGAACTTGTAAAGGGATTTTACAAGATCGTGGAACTCTCAAGCAGGTTGTTTGGGGACTGGACGTAGACACAAGGGTGTGACCGAACCAGTATAAATCTGAGTTTGCACTTTCTCTTCCCTTAAACTCTTTTATTTATAATTGCTTTACATTTATATTCAGATTGTTTAATTTGAATCATTATTTAGAAATTCATCTTTAAGGGAACTTGGAACTTGTATTGAAATCAAAGTAGAATTTTAATTGGGGAAATAGTTTGTAATATCTTAATTCAACCCCTCCTTTTTAAGATATTTGAGGCCACTTGTCCAACAAGTGGTATCAGAGCTTCATTCTTGTATAAAGTTTAGAAGCTTCAAGAATAATGACCTCAGCAAACTTCTTATTCACAGAAGGAAACTCAATAAATTGGCCTCCCATTTTTAATGGAGAGGGTTACCACTACTGGAAAACCCGAATGCAAATTTTCATTGAGGCAATAGATTTAAACATTTGGGAAGCCATAGAAGTTGGACCTTATGTACCCACCATGGTGGCTGGAAATACAACAATAGAGAAGCCTAGAGAAGAGTGGTCTGAAGAAGAAAGAAGATTAGTGCAGTATAATTTAAAGGCTAAAAACATCATTACCTCTGCCCTAGGAATGGATGAATATTTTAGGGTGTCAAATTGTAAGAGTGCTAAGGATATGTGGGACACTCTACAAGTTACACATGAGGGAACAAATGATGTCAAAAGATCTAGGATAAATACTTTAACTCATGAGTATGAATTATTTAGGATGAAGACAAATGAAAGTATACAAGATATGCAGAAAAGATTTACACATATAGTTAATCATCTTGCATCATTAGGAAGAACTTTTCAAAACGAGGATCACATAAATAAAGTATTAAGATGTTTAAGCAGAGAATGGCAACCAAAGGTAACAGCCATCACAGAATCTAGAAATTTGTCTATTATGTCTCTTGCTACTCTATTTGGAAAATTACAGGAACATGAGATGGAGTTGCAAAGACTAAATCAACATGAAGAAAATGATAAAAAGAAGAAGGGAATTTCTCTTAAAGCCTCATCTTCAATCCAAGAGGAAAGTGACATAGAAGATTCAATTGACTTAGATGAAGATGAAGATCTTAGCCTCTTTGTCCAAAGATTCAACAAATTTATTAGAATGAGAGAAATCAAAGAAGACAAAACTTCAAACCTAAAAGAAGAACTGAAGAGTCATCTCAAATCCAAAAATGCTTTGAGTGCAATCAACCTGGACATCTGAGGGCTGATTGTCCAATCCTTAAGAGAATGATAGAGAAGTCTGAAAAGAAGACTATTGGAGATAAGAAGGCAAAGAAGGCCTATATCACATGGGATGACAACGACTTAGAATCGTCAGATGATTCTGAAAAAGAAATGGTTAATCTATGTCTAATGGGCAAAAATTATGAAAGCGACAAAGAGGTAACGTCTTCTAACAAATCTATTTCTTTTGATGAGTTACAAGATGCATTTGCTGAATTACATAGTGAATCAATTAAACTAGCAAAACTTGTCTCTTCATCTAAGAAAACAATTTCAGAATTAGAGAAAGAAAATTCAAAATTAAACAAAGAAATAGATAATTTTAAAACTGAAGTTTCAATCTCTAAATCTAGTGATAAAGATTATATTTCTATAATGACTAATGAAAAAGTAAATTCATGTAAATGTTGTAGCAAATATGTAGAAGAGATTAAAAATTTGAAAAAATCACTTGCAAAATTTTCAATTGGCAAGAATAATCTAGATGTCATATTAGGAAATCAAAGATGTATTTTTGATAAAGCAGGAATTGGATACAAACCAGAAAAACAACAAAAGTTTTACAAAAATTTCTTTTCTTTCTCACAAAAATACAATTCTCCTTTCATTACATGTTTCTATTGTGGAAGAAAAAGGCATGGCACATCTACTTGTTATTTTAGGAAAAATTGCAACAATATTAAAATGATATGGGTCCCAAAAGGATCTTTAGTCAACACTAACACACAAGGACCCAATAAAGTTTGCGTACCTAAGTCACAAACTTAATCATGTAGGTATCTTTGAAGAAGAAATGGTACATAGATAGCGGCTGTTCAAAGCATATGACGGGAGATTCATCAAAATTCACACATATCTCTCCCAAGAAAAGTGGATATGTTACTTATGGTGATAACAACAAAGGTAGAATTCTTGGAGTTGGAAAAATAGGTACGAATTTTTCAAACTCCATTGAAAATTTTCTACTTGTTGAAGGCCTTAAGCACAACTTGCTTAGTGTTAGTCAATTATGTGATAAGGACTATCTAGTATCATTTGATTCTAAAAAATGTCGTATTGAACATAAACATGATACTAATATAAAGCATATAGGGTATAGAGTTAACAATGTTTATATGATAGACTTAAGTCAAAAACTAGATAATAATAAATGTTTTCTTAGCAAATATGATGATCCATGGCTATGTCATAAACGTATTGCTCACATAAACATGGAACACTTAAATAAATTGATTTCAAAATATTTAGTTGTTGGTTTGCCAAAACTAAAATTTGAAAAAGATAGACTATGTGATGCATGTCAAAAAGGAAAACAAACTAGAGTTTCATTCAAATTTAAAAACATTGTTTCAACTACTCAACCTTTACAATTATTACACATGGATTTGTTTGGACCTTCTAGAATCATGAGTCTTGGAGGAAGTTACTATGCCCTTGTTATAGTTGATGACTATTCTAGATATACTTGGACATTATTTATCACTCATAAGAATGATGCATTTCAAGCATTTAGGAAACTTGCAAAAGTTATTCAAAATAAGAAAAATCTCAAAATTATATCTATTAGGAGTGATCATGGGGGTGAGTTTGAAAATAAAGAATTTGAGTTATTTTGTGAAAAGCATGGCATTGAACATAATTTTTCTGCACCTAGAACCCCTCAACAAAATGGAGTTGTTGAAAAGAAAAATAGGTCTTTGTAAGAGATTGCTAGAATCTTATTGAATGATACTCATCTTCCAAAATATTTTTGGGTTGAAGTCGTTAACACTGCATGTTATATCTTGAATAGGGCTTTAATAAGACCCATTTTAAAGAAAACTCCATATGAACTATTTAATGGTAGAAAACCCAACATTTCACATCTTCATGTTTTTGGTTGCAAATGCTTTGTATTAAACAATGGTAAAGAAAACTTAGGAAAATTTGATGCTAAGTCAGATGAAGGAATTTTCCTTGGATATTCCTTGCATAGTAAAGCTTATAGAATATATAATAAAAGAACTATGACTATTGAAGAATCTATTCATGTTTCCTTTGATGAGTCTAATGCTATTTCTCTGAGAAAGGATATTTTAGATGATGTTGCAGAATCTTTAGAACAAATGCATATTCATGGAAAAGATTCTAAAGGGAAAGGGAAAGGAAGCAATGAAGATCCTCCAGAAGAAGCCAAATCAAATGATGAACTTCCAAAAGAATGGAGAGCTTCAAAAGATCATCCCCTTGACAACATTATTGGTGATATCTGAAAAGGGGTAACAACTAGACATTCTCTTAAAGATTTATGCAACAATATGGCTTTTGTATCTATGATTGAACCTAAAAATATAAATGAAGCCATATTAGATGATCATTGGATAATTTCTATGCAAGAAGAACTAAATCAGTTTGAAAGAAATAATGTGTGGGAATTAGTAAAGAAACCTGAAAATTACCCTATCATAGGAACAAAATGGGTATTTAGGAATAAGTTAGATGAACATGGCATAATCATTAGGAATAAGGCTAGATTAGTTGCAAAAGGATACAATCAAGAAGAAGGTATAGATTATGAAGAAACATATGCTCCAGTTGCAAGATTAGAAGCCATTAGAATGCTTTTAGCCTATGCATCTATAATGAATTTTAAGCTTTATCAAATGGATGTTAAAAGTGCTTTTCTAAATGGCTTAATTCAAGAAGAAGTATATGTTGAACAACCTCCAGGTTTTGAAATATCAGATAAGCCAAATCATGTTTATAGATTGAAAAAGGCTTTATATGGTTTGAAACAAGCCCCTAGGGCATGGTATGAACGTTTAAGCAAATTTATTTTAGAAAAAGATTTTTCTAGAGGAAAAGTGGATACCACACTATTCATAAAGAGAAAGTATGATGATATTCTGTTAGTTCAAATATATGTTGATGATATAATCTTTGGATCCACTAATGATTCATTGTGCAAAGAATTTTCTCTTGATATGCAAAGCGAATTTGAGATGTCAATGATGGGAGAACTAAATTACTTCCTGGGGTTACAAATCAAGCAAACTAAAGAAGGTATATTTGTCAATCAAGCAAAATACTACAAAGAATTGATCAAAAGATTTGATATGGAAAGTGTCAGGCACATGGCTACACTTATGAGTACTGGCTGTTACTTAGATAAAGATGAATCTGGTCAGTCTATAGACATGAAACTATATCGAGGTATGATTGGATCTCTTCTCTATTTATCTGCTAGTAGACCTGATATCATGTTTAGTGTATGCATGTGTGCTAGGTTCCAATCTAATTCCAAACAATCACATTTGAGTGAAATAAAAAGGATCATAAGATACCTAGTAGGAACAATTAATTTAGGATTATGGTATCCTAAGAACTCAACTTGTAACTTAATAGGATACTTTGATTCTGACATTGCCGGATCCAAAACTGATAGAAAGAGCACTAGTGGAACATGTCAATTTATTGGATCTGCTTTTGTATCATGGCATAGTAAGAAACAAAATAGTATTGCTTTATCTACTGCTGAAGTGGAATATATTTCTGCTGGCAGTTGTTGTGCCCAAATTTTATGGAGGAAGCAACAACTATATGACTATGGAATCCTTCTTGATCATATATACCAATTAGGTGTGACAATACCAGTGCAATAAATTTATCCAAAAATCCAGTTCAACATTCTAGAACCAAACATATAGAAATTAGGCACCATTTTCTAAGAGATCATGTTCTAAAGGGACATTGTGTGCTAGAGTTTGTTGATACAAAGAATCAACTTGCTAATATCTTCACAAAACCTTTCCCCAAAGAAACATTCTTCTCTATTAGAAGGGAATTAGGCCTCTTAGATATTAGTGATTTAGATAAATAAGGATTGATTGATTGAATAATCTATTCTTAGTGATTGATTGTTTGTGTTAAGTATGTTTCTTTGCTTGATTTTGCTTAAATTCATGTTATTATGTTTGATTGATGCATTATTGTGTATTTCATGTTTGAATGATTGAATTAAATACATATTAGTAATGATGATTGATACTGATTAGATGTTTTTAGTATAGATATAGATAATTTTTTAGAAGAACTAGCCTAGTTTGTGTTCTGGTAATCGATTACCATTAAGTGTAATCGATTACACATGAACAGACAGCATGTAATCGATTACAACAGCCTGTAATCGATTACTAGAAGGCTTACTACTCCTGTAATCGATTACCAAACCTTGTAATCGATTACATCACATCCTCTTCTATATATACTCACGAAAACCAGTCACGCTGCGCAGCCACACTCCTCCTTCGTGCCTCCACTTCCCTAAATTTTCAAATCTTCATATCTCCTTCAATTCTTAACCAAAACACGTCCCACAAAGCCCAATCTTCATCTTTTTCAATCCTCATTCAATTCCACCAATTGAAATTCACTAAAACTTCATCAAATGGCAGAATCGTCAAAGAAGCAAAAGGGATCATTCTCCACCACCGCTGCTGCTGGCCATCGCCGCCACGGACCATCTGAAGCACCCACAACACCAATTCATCCTTCCTTATCATCTCCAAGATCATCTACTCTATTTTCTTCAGATGATCAATGTCTAGGGTACAATTCTCAATTTTCTTCTAGGATCATTCTAGACCCTAAGTACCTAAACACAAATTTCTTTAATGATGAGACATTTGACTATTATCAAGTGTTTCAAAACTCTGGATTGGTTGATTTTATGTCCTTGAAATTGCCTTACTGTCCTGAACTTGTTAAAGTCTTTTATAGCAATTTAAAAATTCAGGATGGTATTATTTCTTCTGAGGTGCATGGTATTTTTATGATCATTGATCAATCTTTGTTCTTTTCACTGACTAAATTACCCAGTCAAGGTGCACCTTTTGAGGGCACCATTGTTGATGATTGGAAATTTGATTATTCTAATCATGACGCTCGCCGTATGGTTTGCAATGATCAGGCTGAAATGACCGATAGATTGCTGGCCAGCTCATTAACCTTTGATTGTCGCATCTTGCACTATATTATTGTTAGAATTTTGCTTCCTCGTTCTTCAAATTTAGCTCAAGCCTATGAGGAGGACTTGATTTTGATGTGGGCTTTTCTTACTAGTTGTCAGATCGACTGGGCTCACTTGGTTAGGTACCGAATGCATAAGGCATTACGGGCCAATGCACCTCTCCCTTATCCTCAATTGGTCACTTTGTTTCTCTGTCATTTTCAAATTCCTCTTGTTGATGAACCTTTTGTTCAAGTCAAGCGTTCCTTTGCTATAGGTGCTGGTGCAGTCACTTCATTTGGTTATCGTAAGGATCGTAATGGTCAATGGCTAAAGAAGGACGCACTCCCTCCACAAGACGAGCGTACTCCTTCTCCTCCTCCTCAGCAAGATGATTCAGCCCTTATGACTGAAGTTCTTTCAGAATTACGGGGTCTCCGCACTTATGTTGGTGAACGATTTGATTCGTTGGATAGTTGCTTTGCAGGAATGGGTACCCGTCTCACGCAGCTTGAACAGGATGTGGGTTATATTCGTCAGAGCTTTGATCTTCCACCACCACCACCACCTTCTTAGTTTTTTTTAGGATGTTATTATCTTTTATTATAAGCCGTGTATTTGGCTATGTTTTTTACGTTATCATTTTCTGAACTTTCGTTATCTTTCGATAATTAGCACTTAGTCTTTTATGCTTGGATTATATTTGGTTATGACTTATTTATGCTTGGATAATATTTGGTTTTGACTTATGGATGATTGACTCATATTTGGTTGTGACTTATGATTGATTATGGACACTTTAGTTATATCATCTTGTGTTGGTTGCCACACATTTTGGCTTTTTGATGTTGCCAAAGGGGGAGAGAAGCTTAGAAATCAAGTGATCATCAGGTATAGAATCTTAGAAATAGAAGCTTAGAAATCAAGAGATCATCATTTCCAAAACATAGGGGGAGTATGAAATGAGTGAACGCAATATATCATCATGCATATACATTGCTTGTATCTTGATTTCAGGAATTAAATTTTCATCATCAAAAAGGGGGAGAATGTAGAAGCAAAGACTTTGACTTTGGTGTTTTGATGATGCCATATGATCATGACGTTCTGGTGTCTTATGGAAATATGCTTCTCAAGATTAATTCAAGACAACAATCCGAGAATACAAGATACAACATCAAGAAGATGTCTAGTATTTTAGGAAGGGAATTCCAAATTGAAATAGCAAAAGGTTTGTCCAAGAAATTTAAGTTAAAAAGTCTTTTTCAAGAGATTTACTCTCTGGTAATCGATTACCAGAGGATGTAATCAATTACCAGTGGCCAAAAATGATTTACAACAACCATTACAAATTTGAATTTAAACTTTACACTGTGTAATCGATTTCAGATGGATGGTAATCGATTAACAGCAGTTACTGAACGTTATGATTCAAATTTTAAAGCCTGTAATCGATTACACAAGTCTTGTAATCGATTACCATAGGAGATTTTCAGAAAATTATTTCCAAGAGTCACAACTTTTCAAATGGTTTTTTTTATGGCCATCAATGGTCTATTTATTTGTGACTTGGAACACGAATTTGCTTAGAGTTTTTTAGAACAAAAAGGTCTTATCCTCTCAAAAAGCAAAATCTTCTTATCCTCTTAAGATTCCTTGGCCAATACACTTGCAATTCAATAAGGAATTATTTGAGTGCTCAAATTGTTCAATCTATCTCTTTCAAGAGAGATTTCTTTTTCTCTTCTTTCTATTTCTAAAAAGGGATTAAGAGACCGAGGGTCTCTTGTTGTAAAGAAATCTGAATACAAAGGAAGGGTTGTCCTTGTGTGGTTCAAAACTTGTAAAGGGATTTTACAAGATAGTGGAACTCTCAAGCGGGTTGTTTGGGGACTGGACGTAGGCACAAGGGTGTGGCCGAACCAGTATAAATTTGAGTTTGCACTTTCTCTTCCCTTAAACTCTTTTATTTATTATTGCTTTACATTTATATTCAGATTGTTTAATTTGAATCATTATTTAGAAATTCATCTTTAAGGGAACTTGGAACTTGTATTGAAATCAAAGTAGAATTTTAATTGGGGAAATAATTTGTAATATCTTAATTCAACCCCCCCCCCCCTTCTTAAGATATTTGAGGCCACTTGTCCAACAATATTTCCACTCATGATGTGTGGCATTATAGATTAGGTCACCCTTCTCATTCTTGTTACAAAATTCTGTAGCAATTCCATTGTAATATTTCCACACATATCAATAAACCGTGTGATACTTGTCACTTGTCCAAACAAAAGCATTTATATTTTAATTCCAGCACAACATTAATTGGGTCTACATTTGATTTAATACATGTTGACATTTGGGGGCCTTATGCCACTCCTTCTATTTAAGGTCATAAGTACTTTCTTACCTTAGTTGATGAGAAATCTAAGTACACTTGGCTTAAACTTAAGAAAACTAAAGCTGAAACTAGACAACATCTTATTGATTTTATTGCTTTAGTTGAAACTCAATTTCATAAAGTAATTAAAATCATTAGGAGTGATGATGGCCTTGAGTTTGCCATGCCTTCATTTTTCCAATCTAAAGGCATCATTCATCAAACATCATTTGTTGAAACTCCTCAACAAAATGGTGCAGTTGAGAGAAAACATCAACACATTCTTAACATTGCTAGATCTCTCAAGTTTCAATCTCACCTACCTATATGTTTTTGGTCCTTTTTAGTAACATATGTTGTCCATATCATTAACATGCTACCCACACCACTCTTAAACAATCACTCTCCTCATTTTCATGTTTACCATGCTCATCCTGATCTGAGTAATCTTATAGTTTTTGGTACTCTTTGCTTTGCTTCCACTCTTTAAGCCCATAGGACTAAGTTTCAGCCTAAAGCCAAGAAATGCATATACCTTGGTCATTCCTTTGGTACCAAGGGTTTCTTACTCTTTGATTTGCATACTAGAGAAATATTTGTGTCTAAACATGTTATTTTCTATGAGACTATTTTTCCTTATCATGACAATACATCTTCTTTCTCTGTTGATTCTGTTTTCCCACTCAATCTACCTGTTATTGACATCAATTCTGATGCTGTCAATTCTGCTCCAGTCTCTTCCATTCCCTTAACCGAGTCTAACTCTTTTGGTACAGAGGCACCCTTTGTTGTATCATCCTCCATTAATGATCACTCTGTATCAACCCCTTCTTCTCCTGTTTCGGCCTCATTGCTTGCTGATTTTGAAGCTTCAACTGTAGTCCCTGCAGATTTTGTTTTTCCTGCAGCTAATGCAGCCCCTGTCCCTGTTGGATCAAGTGGCCTCGGAATAATTAAGAAGGGGGGGGGGGGTGATGTGCCATCATTTTCTTCTATTTTCTAAACCCTTTTTGCACCATTTTAATTATTGATTGGTCTTAATTGTCAATTAATTAGGCAGTTTTATTATTTGGGCTCATTTAGCTAATTTGATGTTTTTAATCTAATTTCAGGAATTAATGAAACATTGGGCTTAATCCGGATTTTGGTTGTGGACTTGAAGAGGGCAAATAAAGCAGCGCTTACCTTAGTTAATTTCTAATTAGGAAATTTCGCAATTTTATTTTATGTTGTTCAGTGTTTATTTCATTTTGGGCCAGAGTATTGTAATATGGCCCAGTGACTTTGAGTGACTCTTTTTAAATAGCTGCCTTGGGATTCATGCAAGGCATTCTATTCTGCTATGCTATTTTCATTATTCAGAGCTTTGGTTTTAGGTTTTCACGTTTTTCTGTGCCCTTGTTACAGTTTTCGTTCTTAATGCAAATTTCCGTTTTCTGCTTCTAATTACGAGTTCATTCTTGCTTCTTCTTCTACTTTCATTTACGTTTCTGTTCATTTACGTTCTTGTTCATTTACGTTTCTGCTTCATGTTTCATTTGCGTTTTCTGTTTGAATCCATGGAAGGCTAGATTTTCTGGTGTTGTTTCCTTTTGAGGACGAAGCCCAACTCTCTTTGAGGTTTCGTTTGTAGTGTGGTTTCCTGGCAGTTTTCCCTTCACCAGTTATCCCAATTTTGTGAATATAAATCAGTGCACGCTTCGTGTTCGATTAATTGCCTCTGAGCCTAACTTGCGTTCATGCTTAATGGACGAAGGGCTAACTGGTGTTTGTGGTGCCTAATCACGTATTGAAAACCCTAAGTTGATTTTCGCTTAGTAAATTGAAATAGGGTTGGATTAAGTGGTTGACTGTTAGGGACGAATTCTCCATAACCCAGGATAAGAGAGTGGCTTCTGAATCAGAGGAAACAACCCGTTTTTAATATTAGTAGTTTCGTATTCCATTTTATTTGTTCTGCTCTTTAATTACCAAACAACCAAACCCCCCCCCCCCATCGTTTCTGTTATTGCAAGTATATTATGAACATTTGGCTTGTCACTGCTCGTTGGGAAACGACCTAGGATCACTTCCTAGTTACTGCATTTTCATGTTTATTTGATTCGGGTACGGCCTCGATCAAATTTGGCGCCGTTGCCGGGGAGCAGTGTCCAAAGGTTCATAATAGCTAGCTAGTGTTGTGAGTTTAATCCTTTCGTGTTTTATGTTTAATTGTTAGTATTGTGTTAGTATGTGTGTTAGTGTTGATTAGTGTCCTGGTATTTTGTTTAATGTGTGTTCTGTTTCAATTTTACCATTAAGCGTTTCCCCTGTTTCAGTCTTGGGTGTTTTGCTGTGAAGATTGTGCTTAAAAACAGAGTAGTAGTAGAAATCAATTAGAGACGGATTTTAGCGACCACCCATGCTGAATTAATTGGGATTTTTTGTTTTAGTAGCTAGGGTTGTTATTTTTGGCTGAATTTTTTTGTGGTAACTTCTTTTAATCCATATTTTGTGGGGAAAATAGCTAGAGCCTTTAGTTTGGTTAGATTTGAAAGTTCCAAAAAACTAGCAAATTTTGTGTTTGTCAAAACTTCAAACGGCCATAACTTTTGCTCCGGTTATCAGAATCGCAATTATTATATATGCATTTGGGGTAGAAAAAAATTTCCTACCATCGTCCAAAAAAAGCGATTCTGTCAAAAGTTTTTTATTTTTCAAGTTTTATTCACTTATTTTTCTTAACCTACCAATTTTAGCTTTCATAGTTAGACTTTGAATTTTTGTCTGAAATTTTTTGTGCTATCTTCTGATCATTTTATAAGGTTGCTCACAAAATTTCAAGTCATTTGGATATCATTTGAGGGTAGCTGTAGTTCAAACCTACACCTTTATTTACATGACAAGGCAACTAGTTGTGTGCATGCTGAATGTAGTGTATGACTAGAGGCAATCCATCTGACTTACAACCCTTTGATCTTGAGATAGATAGGACATTTCATAGATTAGTTAGGCATCATTTTATACCTTTTGATCATTCTGAGCATTCCATAACTGGTGAATCTGTGCATTCTGTTATTGGTGATTTTGAACATCCTGATCTTGAGCATTATAATTTTGAGCATTCTGATTCTAAGCATTCTGATTTTGCACATTCTGAGAACATGGCACAACCTCCACCTCGTGAGAGGACTCTAAGGGAAATGGCTGCACCTGATTTCACCTATGAAAACTTGTGCATCCAATACCCTGATGAGGATGTCCCATATGTTCTTAAGACTGGACTGATTCATTTGCTTCCAAAGTTTCATGGCCTTGCAGGTGAATACCCGCACAAACATTTGAAAGAATTTCACATTGTCTGCTCCACCATGAAACCCCCAGATGTCCAAGAGGATCACATATTTCTGAAGGCTTTTCCTCATTCATTAGAGGGAGTGGCAAAGGACTGGCTGTATTACCTTGCTCCAAGGTCCATCACGAGCTGGGATGACCTTAAGAGAGTATTCTTAGAAAAATTGTTCCCTGCTTCCAGGACCACAGCCATCAGGAAGGATATCTCAGGTATTAGACAACTCAGTGGAGAGAGCCTGTATGAGTACTGGGAGAGATTTAAGAAACTATGTGCCAGTTGCCCCCACCATCAGATTTCAGAACAACTTCTTCTCCAATATTTTTATGAAGGACTCAGTAATATGGAGAGAAGTATGATAGATGCTGCCAGTGGTGGAGCCCTTGGAGACATGACTCCTGCTGAAGCCAGAAATTTAATTGAGAAGATGGCCTCCAACTCCCAGCAGTTTAGCGCTAGAAATGATGCCATAGTCATTAGAGGAGTGCATGAGGTAGCTACAAACCCATCTGCATCATCTGAAACTAAGAAGCTTGAAGGCAAACTGGATGCGTTGGTCAATTTGGTAACCCAGCTGGCCTTGAATCAGAAATTTGTACCTGTCGCAAGGTTTTGTGGTTTGTGCTCCTCTGCTGACCACCATACAGACCTTTGCCCTTCCATGCAGCAACCTGGAGCAATTGAGCAGCCTGAAGCTTATGCTGCAAATATTTACAATAGACCTCCTCAACCTCAGCAGCAAAATCAACCACAGCAGAGCAATTATGACCTTTCCAGCAACAGATACAACCCTGGATGGAGGAATCACCCTAACCTCAGATGGTCTAGCCCTCAGCAACAACAACAGCAGCCTGCTCCTTCCTTCCAAAATGCTGCTGGCCGAAGCAGACCATATATTCCTCCACCAATCCAACAACAGCAACAACCCCAGAAACAGCCAACAGTTGAGGCCCCTCCACAACCTTCCCTCGAAGAACTTGTGAGGCAAATGACTATGCAGAACATGCAGTTTCAGCAAGAGACCAGAGCCTCCATTCAGAGCTTAACCAATCAGATGGGACAGTTAGCTACCCAATTGAATCAACAACAGTCCCAGAATTCTGACAAGCTGCCTTCTCAAGCTGTCCAAAACCCCAAAAATGTCAGTGCCATTTCATTGAGGTCGGGAAAGCAGTGTCAAGGACCTCAACCCGTAGCACCTTCCTCATCTGCAAATGAACCTGCCAAACTTCACTCTATTCCAGAAAAAGGTGATGACAAAAATTTACCTAACAATTTCTGTGCAGGTGAATCTTCTTCCACATGTAATTCTGATTTGCAGAAGCAGCACATTCCCCCTCTTCCATTCCCTCCAAGAGCAGTTTCAAACAAAAAAATGGAAGAGGCAGAGAAAGAGATCTTGGAAACGTTTAGAAAAGTAGAGGTAAACATACCTCTGTTGGATGCAATAAAGCAAATTCCAAGATATGCCAAATTCTTGAAGGAGTTGTGCACTAATAAGAGGAAGCTTAAAGGAAGTGAACGGATTAGCATGGGCAGAAATGTCTCCGCATTGATTGGTAAATCTGTTCCTCAAATTCCTGAAAAATGCAAAGATCCAGGTACATTCAGCATACCTTGTATTATAGGGAATAGTAAGTTTGACAATGCCATGCTAGATTTAGGAGCCTCTGTTAGTGTTATGCCTCTGTCGATTTTTAATTCTCTATCTCTAGGTCCCTTGCAGTCAACTGATGTGGTAATTCATTTAGCTAATAGAAGTGTTGCCTATCCTGTTGGTTTCATAGAAGATGTCTTAGTTAGAGTTGGTGAACTGATTTTCCCTGTTGATTTTTATATCTTGAATATGGAAGATGGATTTTCTCAAGGATCAGTTCCCATCATTCTAGGCAGACCCTTTATGAAAACTGCTAGAACTAAGATAGATGTTTATGCAGGCACACTGTCCATGGAGTTTGGTGATATAACTGTTCATTTTAATATTCTGGATGCTATGAAATACCCATCTGAAGATCTTTCTGTATTTCGTGCTGAAATAATTGACCATGTTGTTGATGAATACATGACTGATCTTTAATCTAATTTGCATGCCTCTCACTCTTCATGCATTGAGTCTGAAATTGTACTTGATCATATGTCTGAATTTGATGCTGAGAGTGAATCTGAGAGTGATATTGATTGCATGCCTGGTGGTGGTGTTTTACCTCTTGAGATTGATTTTATAGAGTCAGATAGGACTAACCATGTTTCAGGAAGTACACATACCTCTGACTTTCTTTATGAGGTAAAGGCTGAGAAACCATCTCCTTCTACCACTGTCCAGCCGACCACACCAGAATTGAAGCCTCTGCCATCAAATTTAAAATACGCTTACTTGGATGATAGCAAGAGTTTTCCAGTGATTATATCTGCCTCCCTTGCTGATGAGCAAGAGGAGTTGTTGTCAGTTCTCAAGAAGCATAAGAAGGCTATAGGCTGGACCCTGGCAGACATTCCTGGTATTAGCCCATCCACATGTATGCATCGAATAAATTTAGAGGATGGAGCTAAACCAGTAAGACAGCCACAGAGAAGACTCAACCCGATGATTCTTGATGTAGTGAAGAAGGAGATAACCAAGCTTTTGCAAGCTGGAATCATTTATCCTATCTCCGACAGCCAATGGGTGAGTCCCGTTCAGGTAGTCCCGAAAAAGACTGGCCTCACAGTGATCAGAAATGAGAAGGAGGAGATGATTCCTACTCGGGTGCAGAACAGTTGGAGAGTCTGCATTGACTATAGGAGGCTGAACCAGGTTACCAAAAAGGACCATTTTCCCCTGCCATTCATTGACCAGATGCTTGAACGCCTGGCAGGTAAATCTCAGTACTGTTTCCTTGATGGTTTTTCTGGTTATATGCAAATTACTATTGCTCCTGAGGATCAGGAAAAGACCACATTCACCTGCCCCTTCGGCACTTTTGCTTATAGGAGGATGCCTTTCGGCCTGTGCAATGCCCCTGGTACCTTCCAGCGGTGCATGATTAGTATTTTCAGTGATTTTTTAGAAAATTGCATAGAGGTGTTTATGGATGATTTCACTGTATATGGATCCTCTTTTGATGGTTGTTTGAATAGTTTGGAAAAAGTTTTGAATAGATGCATTGAAACTAACCTTGTTCTAAATTTTGAAAAATGTCATTTTATGGTTGAGCAAGGTATAGTTTTAGGCCACATTATTTCCAATAAGGGCATTGAAGTAGATCCTGCAAAAATTTCTGTTATTTCATAATTACCTTACCCCTCTTGTGTGCGAGAGGTGCAATCTTTTCTTGGTCATGCAGGATTCTACAGGCGCTTTATAAGGGATTTTAGCAAAGTAGCCCTTCCACTGTCCAACTTGTTGCAAAAGGAGGTGGAGTTTGACTTTAATGACAGATGCAAAGAGGCTTTTGATTGCCTCAAAAGAGCGTTGACTACCACCCCCATCATCCAAGCACCCGATTGGACAGCCCCTTTTGAGCTTATGTGTGATGCATCAAATTATGCATTGGGGGCTGTCCTTGCTCAGAAAATTGATAAATTGCCCAGGGTGATATATTATGCTTCTAGGACTTTAGATGCTGCCCAAGCAAATTATACTACTACTGAGAAAGAGCTTCTAGCTATAGTTTTTGCTCTTGAAAAATTTCGATCTTATTTGCTTGGTACTCGCATTATTGTTTATACTGACCATGCAACTCTAAAGTACTTGTTGAAGAAGGCTGATTCTAAGCCTAGGTTGATCCGATGGATGCTCTGGCTCCAAGAGTTTGACTTGGAGATCCGTGATAGGAGCGGAGCACAAAATCTAGTTGCTGATCATTTGAGTCGGATCGAACGTGTCTCTGATGCAGATTCACCTATTCGGGATGATTTACCGGATGATCATTTGTATATATTGTATAGTATTTCTGACTCTCTTTCTACTCCCTGGTTTGCTAACATTGTCAATTATTTAGTTGCCTCTGTTTTTCCTCCCTTAGCATCTAAGGCCCAAAAAGATAAGATTAAAAGTGATGCTAAGCATTTTATTTGGGATGACCCCTACTTGTGGAAATTGTGCAGTGATCAGGTCATTAGACGGTGCATTCCAGATCATGAGACTGACTCAGTCCTGTAGTTCTGTCATTCTTCCGCACCGGGAGGTCATCTGGGTGTTCAAAGGACGGCTCGCAAAGTGCTTGATTGTGGTTTTTATTGGCCCACCATCTTTAAAGATGCGTGGAAGATCTGCAGCACTTGTGAGCAGTGTCAGAGAGCAGGAAATACACTGACATGGCGACAACAAATGCCTCAGCAACCTATGCTATTCTGTGAGGTGTTTGATGTCTGGGGTATAGATTTCATGGGTCCTTTTCCTGTCTCTTTTGGTTATGTTTATATTCTCCTTGCAGTTGATTATGTTTCAAAATGGGTGGAAGCCAAGCCCACTAGAACTAATGATGCTAAAGTTGTCGCAGACTTTGTCAGGTCTAATCTGTTTTGCAGGTTTGGAGTACCTAAAGCAATTGTTAGTGATCAAGGAACCCATTTTTGCAACAGGACAATGCATGCCCTGCTTAAAAAGTACGGGGTGGTACACAGGGTATCCACACCATACCACCCCCAGACTAATGGACAGGCAGAAATTTCTAACAGGGAAATCAAGAGAATTCTAGAGAAGATTGTGCAGCCAAGCAGGAAAGATTGGAGTACCAGGCTTGATGATGCTCTCTGGGCACATCGGACTGCCTACAAAGCACCCATAGGAATGTCTCCTTATCGGGTTGTCTTTGGAAAGGCATGTCATCTTCCAGTGGAAATTGAGCACAAAGCATACTGGGCAGTGAAGACTTGCAACTTCTCTATGGATCAAGCTGGCGAGGAAAGGAAGTTGCAACTGAGTGAGTTAGATGAAATCCGCCTAGAAGCCTACGAGAATGCCAAGTTCTACAAAGAAAAGACCAAGAAGTTCCATGATAGCATGATAGTTAAAAAAGACTTCGTGGTTGGGCAAAAAGTGTTATTGTATAATTCTAGGCTTGGACTCATGAGTGGTAAGTTGAGGTCTAAGTGGATTGGTCCTTTTGTTGTTACTAATGTTTTTCCTTATGGTACAGTTGAGATCAAAAGCGACTCCACAAACAAGAGCTTCAAGGTCAATGGACATCGACTTAAGCCATTCCTCACGAACCCTTCTTTAGTGGACGTAGTGGTGGAAGAGACTTCCTTACTCCACCCTACTCTTCCTCCACCATGACTTAGGGAGTTTTTCTTTTCCTATCTCCTTCTTTGCTTTTATTACACTTGTCCGATTCTCTTTGATGATTTAATTGTTTTTAATCTTTTAATTGTGCTACATTGAGGACAATGTGTTGTTTAAGTATGGGGGGGGGGGGAGTGTTCTTTGGTTTTGCTAGTTTTGTTGGTTTTGTTAATTTGTTAGTTGTGTTAATTTGTTAATGTTGTTAGTTTCGTCGGATTTTCAGTTTAATATTTTGGGTCAATTTCATGTGCACGTACGACTTTGCATGTTTTTCTTTGAATTATAGGATATGTTCAAGAAATGGGTAATTGTTTTGAAAATAAAAGTTCTTGACATTTTGTGACTTGAAATCCTGATTCTTCTCTACATGTCATGATAGTTTTGAAAGCTCAATTTGAAAGTGATGATTTTACCTTTGTGAGAATTTGAGCCATCCATCATTATAATCATTTGGTGTGTTTTGCCCCATTGATTGCTTGCACAATAGCCTTGGCTTGATTCTTGTTGATGCGTCCTAATTCACATGCATATTTGGAAATGATTAAGGCAATTTTGTTCTTATAAGCTTCTAGCCAAATGGACTTACCTTGAATTAATTCCTTTGATAGCCCTTTTGAGCCTTGTTTCCCTTTCCTTGTTTTGAAGCTCACTACAAGCCTTAAGTGAAAAACCATGATATTACCATATCCTTAAGGAATTTTGGAGCTTTGGAATTGTTTTGGGAATAAGTGTGGGGGGTTTTTGTTTCATTGGACAACTTGTTTTGTTGGCTATGCTTCATGATGTATTTTGGGCCATACTTGATGTACATTGTATATTGGTTAAATGTTGGACATGCTGAATGAAATGTTGTTTCTCAAAGGCTAAAGAGTAAAAAAAAATTCGAAAAAAAAAGCAATAAAGTTGAGTGAATAAGATCTTAAATGGCACAAGGATGATGAAACTCTTGGTTCTACTCTTCATGTTTAATTTTTATCTTTACTTCTTTTTATTTTCTTATTTTTTTTTCTTAATATGCACTTATTCCCCTTTGCTCCTCTATTCCTTTGGGATTTAGCCACTTATTCCATATTTCTCCATACCTTGTCCTTGGCCCCATTACAACCTTAAAAGACCTTTTGATCCTCATGTGCTTGTGTTTATGGGTTGATTGTCAATTTTAGAATCTTGCCAAGTTTATGTGGTGTTTGCTTTCATGGGTGCTTTGAGGGTAAATAGTAGCCTAGACACTTGAGAGATAGAGTGTATATCTTGTGAGACTTTATCACTTTTCATTCTTGAGCTGATTAACTATTTTGCCATGATTGGGTTGCTTGGATGATTTTCATGAATGTCTTGACTTTTTGGATCTCCTTATGTTAGATGTTACCCATTCCTTTCATTCCTTGATGTTCATTGAGAAATATGTGAATGTTTTGTTTGTCTCCCTTTGATATCCTTGGATTTTGTTCTTTGTTTCATTTTGCCCAGGAGTGCAAAAGGCTAAGTATGGGGGGTTTTGATGTGCCATCATTTTCTTCTATTTTCTAAACCCTTTTTGCACCATTTTAATTTTTGATTGGTCTTAATTGTCAATTAATTAGGCAGTTTTATTATTTGGGCTCATTTAGCTAATTTGATGTTTTTAATCTAATTTCAGGAATTAATGAAACATTGGGCTTAATCCGGATTTTGGTTGTGGACTTGAAGAGGGCAAATAAAGCAGCGCTTACCTTAGTTAATTTCTAATTAGGAAATTTCGCAATTTTATTTTATGTTGTTCAGTGTTTATTTCGTTTTGGGCCAGAGTATTGTAATAGGGCCCAGTGACTTTGAGTGACTCTTTTTAAATAGCTGCCTTGGGATTCATGCAGGGCATTCTATTCTGCTATGCTATTTTCATTATTCAGAGCTTTGGTTTTAGGTTTTCACATTTTTCTGTGCCCTTGTTACAGTTTTCGTTCTTAATGCAAATTTCCGTTTTCTACTTCTAATTACGAGTTCATTCTTGCTTCTTCTTCTACTTTCATTTACGTTTCTGTTCATTTACGTTTATGTTCATTTACATTCTTGTTCATTTACGTTTCTGCTTCATGTTTCATTTGCGTTTTCTGTTTGAATCCATGGAAGGCTAGATTTTCTGGTGTTGTTTCCTTTTGAGGACGAAGCCCAACTCTCTTTGAGGTTTCATTTGTAGTGTGGTTTCCTGGCAGTTTTCCCTTCACCAGTTATCCCAATTTCGTGAATATTAATCAGTGCACGCTTCGTGTTCGATTAATTGCCTCTGAGCCTAACTTGCGTTCATGCTTAATGGACGAAGGGCTAACTGGTGTATGTGGTGCCTAATCACGTATTGAAAACCCTAAGTTGATTTTTGCTTAGTAAATTGAAATAGGGTTGGATTAAGTGGTTGACTGTTAGGGACGAATTCTCCATAACCCAGGATAAGAGAGTGGCTTTTGAATCAGAGGAAACAACCCGTTTTTAATATTAGTAGTTTCGTATTCCATTTTATTTGTTCTGCTCTTTAATTACCAAACAACCAAACCCCCCCCCCCCCCATCGTTACTGTTACTGCAAGTATATTATGAACATTTGGCTTGTCACTGCTCGTTGGGAAACGACCTAGGATCACTTCCTAGTTACTGCATTTTCATGTTTATTTGATTCGGGTACGGCCTCGATCAGGGGGGTTGAATTAATTATTACTGAACCTTTACTAATTAAAAATCTATTCTTCTTAATGTTACTAGATTTAATTAGGCTTTTACTACCAAGTTAAGAAAGTAAAGAATAGTAATTGAAACTTAACCAAAAGTAAAAGCGATAATTAGAGTGCACAACGGAAATTAAAGAGTGCAGGGAAGAAGAAGACAAACACAAGAGTTTTATACTGGTTCGACAACAACCCGTGCCTACATCCAGTCCCCATGTGACCTGCGGTCCTTGAGATTTCTTTTCAACCTTGTAAATTCCTTTACAAGCAAAGATCCACAAGGGATGTACCCTCCCTTGTTCTCTTTGAACAACCTAGTGGATGTACCCTCCACTAGAACTGATCCATAAGAGATGTACCCTTTCTTGTTCTCAGTCACAACAACCCAAGTAGATGTACCCTCTACTTGTACCACAAAGGATGTACCCTCCAATGTGTTAAGACAAAGTTCTCAGGTGGTTAGTCCTTTGAAACTTTGTGAATGGGGAAACAAAAGAATTCTCAGGCGATTAGTCCTTTGAAATCTTTTGTTTATGGGAAAGGGAAGAATCAAAAGAATTCTCAAACTGTGTCATTTTGAATTCTTTGACAAGGGAGAAGGGAGACACAAAAGATTTCAGGTGGTTAGTCCTTCGTTCTTTTGGAAAAGGGAGAAGAGAGACACAAAAAGAATTCAGGCGGTTAGTCCTTGACAAATTCTTTTTGGCAAAGGGAGAAGGGAATAAAAAAGATGAATAGCACAATTTTGTTTTCAAGGTTTGGAAAACCAGAAAACTTTAGAAAGCTTTTGACAAAGGAAGAAGAAGAAGAAATTCAAGAAGATGTTCAAAGAGACTCAAGGGTTGTAAAGGATTGAAATCAATGTATTCAAATGTATGTAAAATGCAAGTTAAGGTTTTGCTTTTATAGACTCTTTATGTCTGGTCAAGAAAATCATTAGAAGAGTTATAACCTTTAGAAAAACTTGAAAACCATTGGAAGAGTTACATCTTTTGGTTTTTATTCAAAACTTATCACTGGTAATCGATTACCAAATCATTGTAATCGATTACACAAAACATTTTTGTGAAAGAATGTGACTCTTCACATTTGAATTTGAATTTCAACGTTCAAACACACTGGTAATTGATTACCAATATATTGTAATCGATTACACCATTTTGAAATTGATTGGAACGTTGTAAATTCAGTTGAAAGTTTTTTGGAAACAAAACTTTCCATTGGTAATCGATTACAGTAAACTGGTAATCGATTACCAGAGAGTAAAAATTCTTTGGTAAAAGCTTTTGTGAAAACTTCATGTGCTACTCAATGTTTTGAAAAACTTTTTTGTACTTATCTTGATTGAGCCTTTTCTTGATTCTTGAATCTTGATCTTGATTATTCTTGGTTCTTGATTCTTGAAAACTTGAAACTTGAAACTTGTCTTGAATCTTTCTCTTGATTCTTGAATTGTTCTTGACTTAATCTTGAAATCATTCTCATAGGCTTTTTGTCATCATCTTTGTTATCATCAAAACACCTTGAATCAATCTTGATTCATCATCATGAATCAATCTTGATTCATCATCATGAAGCAATGAAGCTTGCTTCTACAGTCCCAACCAGATTTTCTACTAGAATCAAAACTACTCCTAAATACCTGAATGAATACAAATGTAATGTACTTAATTCCATGGGCAGTGCACATCATCTTTCAGGTACACCTTATCCCTTCACAGATTTTACCTCTTTTACTCATTTATCTTCTCCTCACACTGCGTATTTACTTTCTTTGTCCACTGTCCCTAAGCCTCAGACATGTACTCAAGCTGTGAAACATGGTTGTTGGAGAGATGCTATGGACAAAGAAATTGCAGCCTTGGAGAGTAACAGAACCTGGACTCTTACTGCTTTACCTTTTGCTAAAAAGCCTATTGGTTCTAAATGGGTTTATAAGATCAAGAGGAAAGCAGATGGAAGTATAGAGAGGTATGAGGCTCGTTTGGTTGCCAAGGGATATACGCAACTTGAGGGTGTTGATTACAGTGAGACCTTTTCTCCGGTTGTTAAACTTACAACGGTTCGACTAGTTCTTGCCTTAGCAGCAGCTAAAAATTGGTTTTTACATCAACTCGATGTACATAACCCATTTTTACATGGTGATGTAATTGAGGATGTCTACATGATAATGCCACCTGGTTTTAAAACTCCTAAAGAAGGTTTAGTGTGCAAGCTTCAAAAGTCTCTTTACGATTTGAAGCAAGCAAGCAAGCAGTGGAATGCCAAACTTACTACTGCACTGTTGTTTTTGGGGTACCACCAGTCTCCCTCTGATCATTCTATGTTTGTTAAGACCCAAGACAAGTTGATTACTATTCTCTAGTTCTATGTGGATGACATAGTCTTGATTGGGAACAATTTGGATGAAATTGTTGTTGTTAAAGCCTTTCTGGATCAGAAATTCAAAATTAAGGACCTCGAATCTCTTAAATTCTTTTTAGGCCTGGAGGTTGCTCGGTCAAAATCAGGCATAGTGCTGTCTCAAAGAAAATATGCACTTGAATTGTTGGATGATGTTGGTCTTTTGGGCTGCAAACCAGCCTCGATTCCCATGATTTTTAATTTTAAGCCTGAGATTTCTACTGATACTCTGTTGCCTGATCCAACAAGCTATAGGAGACTCGTTGGGAGGCTTATCTACCTACAAATACTCGGCCAGGTCTGTGTTTTTTTGTGCATAAACTCAGCCAATACCTTGCTTCTCCTCATCAAAGTCATTATGATGCAGAACTTCATATACTTAGGTATGTCAAGGGCTGTCCAGGGAAAGGTCTTTTCTTCTCTTCCACTAATGATCTTAAGCTCACGGCCTTCAGTGATTCAGACTGGGTAGCTTGTTCGAATACCAGAATATCTATAACTGGTTATTGTGTATTTCTAGGTCTTTCTTTGATTTCATGGAAGTCCAAGAAGCAACCTACAGTTTCAAGAAGTTCAAGTGAAGCTGAGTATAGAACACTCACAAATACTGCATGTGAAGTTCAGTGGTTGCAGTACCTTCTTACTAATTTACATCATATTGCATCTCTCCCAATTTCCTTATATTGTGACAATCAATCCGCCATCAAAATTGCCCAAAATCCAACTTTCCATGAAAGAACCAAGCACATAGAGATTGATTGCCACTTAATTAGAGAGAAAGTACAAAATGGACTCATTCATCTCATGCCTATTGCCTCCAAGGATCAATTGGCTGATATTCACACCAAGGCTTTTCCATTTCCTTGCTTTTCTACTATTCTTTCCAAGCTGAATATGGTTGATATCCATGATCCAGCTTGTGGGGGGATGTTGGAATAAGACAATATTTTTATTGTACAACTCATTTATTGGTTATTATTGTAGTTAGATTAGCTGTCAATTAATTAGCTACAACTAACTCTGCATCTATTAATAGACTAATTCTGCTTTACAGCTTTATTAGCTTCTTGGCCAATGTAACAGTTCTTGTATAAATAGGGAATTATTCCCCAATCAATAAAAAGTGGGTTCATTTTCACAAATCTTACAAGTGCACAAGCCATAAACACCACAAACAAGATTCAGTCTGCAGGGATCTTCCACAGCTTTCCAAACCCTCCTCCACCCGGTGCCGTTCTTTCTGTGATATGCATATTGATGGAAATTGCCTTTCCCATATATTGTAGCGCGGTGATAGTAATCTTCCATGGGGGTTGAAGTGTTCTTGGTTAAGGGGTAGGAGTTCTTAGAGCCGCTAACAAGGTGCAAGAGAGCACTGGTAGCATTAAACTCCAAATTCACATTGCGGGTCGTGGTTGAAGTGTACCAGTATGCAGGGTCTGACCATTGACACGCTTTTAGCACCAAGTTGCCATCGTCTTGCATCTGTAACATGAAATTTCCCAATGAGAGTAGTTTGAATTGAAGCTCCTCTTGCCTTGGAATATAAGACTTTAGTTATCTGCAACGTTTGACCCGGTAACATTATGTTGGCAAGAGAATTGAAACTTTTCCACACAGATTCTAAGTTGGAGTCATTCATGACAAAATTTTCATCATCTTGCATGTGATCAGAAGTTGCACCACTACCACTATATGTGGTCTGAGCAATAGTCCCGATCGGGTATGCAACCACAAGGTTTTTTGCATAAGTGAATTGGACTTGGGAATTTAGTTCCACAGGGGGACTCTAGTAGTACCACGCAAGCGTTTTCTCTGGGATTCTTCCAAACCATATTCCCACAAGAAAGAGAGCAGTGGGAAGAGGGTAGAATCCGAATTCAAAATCACCCGAGGGTGACTTCCAGGTAGAATTTGAATCGTCAGTGATGTTTGCATTTGATTGTATGGCATGTAAGCCATTCAAAAGTGAAAGTAGTGCAATAATGAAAGGCATAAAGATTACTACAAGAAAAATAACCTATGCTTACAGACACCTTTTTCCTACAGACATGAATTAGTGTAGGTAAATCTCAAAAATACTTTTACCTACAACTGACTAATGTAGGTAAAACTCAACCACTTGTACCAACTATTATTTGGTGTAGGCAAATTCATTAAAACTAAAAAAAAGACTTCTACCTATAACTACGTTGTGTAGGTAAAACTCCAAAAAACTTGTGCCTATGATTGATTAGTGTAGGTAAAACTCAAGGATTACTACCTACAAAAGAACAGTGTAGGCAAAATTCTAAAAAACTTATACCTACAATTGCGTGATGTAGATAAAACTTCATAAAACTTGTGCTTATAATTGATTGGTGTAGGTATAACCTCAAAAGTCTTATACCTACCATTGGTTGGTGTAGGTATAACCTCAAATGATTTTTTAAAAATTATAATAATATAAAAGTTATACATTTCGAACTTTAAACATAAGTTACATGGGATAAAATTAACTTAAAAGTTAATTAAAAACTAAAAAATTAATTTATTAAATTACAAAATCATAATTTATTAAATAAGAATAACTAATAAATTAGGTAATTATATTAAGAGTAAAAATATATAAAAATTTATAAGTTAACATTTTAAAAAACACAATTTCAAGTAATATTTTTAAAACACTCATTAAAAAAAAGTTTTTCTTATAAAAAATTAAGCAAATTTTTTAGTTAATAATTTTTTAAAAAAATTGAAATATTTTATTCAACGTAATCTTATTATCCGGTGCAAAAGAATAGATTTTACAAGTTAAAATAAGATAAGAAAAAAGAAGAATGTAAAGGAGCAGGGTTTGGGAGAGAGAAAATGGTTTCCCTGGCATTCGGTTAGAATCACTTCCCTTTGCAATTGTTGTTGTTGTTGCTTCTACCTTTGCTCCACCACCGAACCACTTCCCCTACAAATAGGGTTTCGTTTGCGCAAGGTGCGTTTCGATCACCGATTCTGCGATTTGTGTGTTTCACCTTATATTTTGGATGAATTTTTGTGCTTACATTCTGTTTTTGGTTACTGGATCCGTAAGCTTTTGTTGTGTTTTCTAGATCGAAATTCTTTTGACTTCCTTTGCTCTTGCTGGTGTGGATCTACTTCGTAGCTGCATCTTGTGTGTTTAGGTTTCAGTTTTTGCTTAATTTTGTGGTGAGATGTTTTTTGATGTGGTGAGATGTTTTCTGATGCTTAATTTTGCATAAAAGAATAAAACCTGCATACAATATTTTAGGTGTTTTTGGCATTGTTCTCCCATTAGAATTTAAGGTTTATCTTAATAATCTGCTTAACAAATGTTCAAATGTTTACACGTAGATTACCAAAACAAAACTTCAATTCTAATTAGACAACAACATCAAAAACACCATTAGAACTCCATATCTAAGTTTTGTCCTACATTAAATAGGTGTTAATGCGTTACTTATTTGATGTCTATCAGGATATATAAACATAAAAAATGAACATGAGAAGATGTATCATATCCAGAAAAAAGTAACATAAAGTTCATGAGTTTTGGAAGAACATATAATGGTATACCTGTTGTTGTAAGGCAAAAATGTGAGAGACACAGCCATAGACAGGGTCTCTAATACGAGCCTGAGCCTCATAAGTGATTGTGACAACCGCTTCACAACAATCATGAGTTGGTATGTGCAAAAGCAACTTTGAAATGTTGCTGGCACCAAAGACCTTGTGTATGGCTGCAAATCGAGCAGGGCCCTGTTCTGAACAAAAGTAAGGTGCAAAGATACAATCAGCAGCACACCTTCTTCTAAGGAACTTGCATGCCCCGCAAGGAGAGCCAGAGCCATTAGAGACACCATTTCCACTAGCAGAAGCCATAGTATAGTAGTAGTATAATTGTACTAATAACCAATAAACAAAGAGAGAGAGAGAGAGAGAGAGAGAGAGAGAGAGAAAGATATGTATTTTATGTTTGAAAAGAAAGGACCTGAGTGGGAGGAAGTGAATAAAATTTGTAGGCACACGAGCACACTAGGAAATGGTGCAAACTAAAAATCTGAGGACTATAGTATGGAAGAGTGAGGGGTCAAGGGGAGTGGGACAGCGAGAATAAGGTGCATAAAAGAGTCTTATAAGAAATATGAATGGAAACATGTGAACCTCATATGTAGGGTTCAGAGGAAACATTTGTAAATGGTGAAAGCAATAAGCCTCTGGTTTTTCTAATGAATGGGCTTAGACCAAGTTAATGTAAGTTGGACTCTCATGGCTATTTTATTTATTTATTTTTTAGTATCGTTTAGAAGCTGATAGTAGTATAGTACAAGTACTATTATTTGTTTCATGTAGTGCATGTCTTTAATTAATTGTATGGGGTTGCCGGGTTGGTATGGTTTTGGTTTAGTTTAATTATTTAATTGGTTGATCAGTAGTTTTCATTTTTATTTTTGCGCCAAACGTCGCACCTGGTATGTTTGCTTAATCTCCCTTCATAATTTTATTGTTTGTCCAAAGTCAATTTTGTCTAATGTTGATAAAAATTCTAAAATAGATTATATATAGAAGTATTTTCAACCATCCACCATTGAGATAATTACTAACGTCTGAAAGCTCTAAGTTAGCTAGTAGTGGTTTGGTTTCTCAACCTCTTTGATTTACTTCTCCTTAATTCTGCCAGTCTGCTCCATAGGCAAGAGATATGCCTATGTTGTAATTAAATTTTCCAACACTCTAAGTTGATTGAAGTCTTATTAACAGGTTATTAGATTGATCTTAAATCCCATACCCTCAAGAATTCATCATAGCTGATATATCATGAACTTTAGAATGTCATATTGGGAGTGAGGTTTTGATGCAAATCCTAATTAATAACTAGATAATTTAGATGTTGTAGATTCCAACAGTTTACAGTTCTAAGTATAGACAACACATTTAATTATATCCTCATGTTCTAAAAAATTGTGTGTGACTCACTCTAGATTAGGAGGGAAAAAGGGGGACAGGAACCTTAACTTTCAATTTGAATGTTACTTAATCTTTGTTCTGTTATACAGTTTTCCATCATCGTGCTGCTGATTTTGTGATGTTCACCCTTTCTAATCTCTTTCTTGTTCAGTGTCACCTCTGCATGTACTTACAAACTTGTTAGGATTTCAATCCTTAAGTTTGAAAAGATTATGTCTATGAGAATGGAGTTGAATGATTTCCCCAAATTAGTTGGGGATTTTAAGCTCTAATTTGGGTTGTAGGATATATTGGTACTGGCCTAAACTTTAGTTAATGGCCTTTTTGGAAACCTTTTCAGTTCACACTGTTTTTATTGGCCTAAATTTCACATAATGGGAAAATTTAGGACCTGATAGGTGGAATGGTGAATGACTCAATCAATAAATTAGTGTTATGACTCATTTGCTTCTCAATCATTTTGTTCCAAGTTTTTGAATGTTATTAAGAAACTCTACATGTTTAGTTGTTCTTGTTCTCGTCTTTGGTTTAATCTATTAGAAATAATGAAAATCTACATGATGATGCTCTCTCTTATCCAAATTATCTCAATAAATTCGTAAGGGTTTTTGGGTGGGGAAGACTCCTTGACTTGGTCTTATTTTAACTTGAAAAGGCTGAGAAAAGGGAGAAGAAGTTAGGACAATGGGATATTAGACTAGTAATTGAAGAATCTTATCAATCTAGGTAAAGGTTTAAGTCAACAGACATACGAGTAAGCCAATTGGCCTTTTTCAATCTTCTTAAAGGGTGTGATACCTCATTGGACACATCCATCCTAACATTTCCAATATGCCAAAACAAAACTTGACCCTTAGGTTTGTCCCTGATGAGAAAAAGTGTAAGAAAATTCCAAAAAATCTTAAGGCTCGTAATGGAAGTTGCGGAATAGATGAGAATGAAGAGGTTCAAATAAGTAGGAAGACTAACAAGAAGGAATAGGCTAATTGGTCACAATGTTAAGAATTTATTACATTGTGTAAAAAAAAGTTACATATATTTTTTTTTATCTCTAATAAATTTTTATTTTGTGTTGAGTTCCTAATAAAATAATAATTTTATTTTTGTTCTTGATATTTTATTTTAGTCTCGGATAAATTAATGAATTTTGATGTTTGTTTACTAATAAATTTATGAATTTTGTTTTAGTGCTCACCAATTATAAATGAAAAAAATTATCAAAAAAATAAATATAAAATTCACTCATTTATCATGGACAAAAAAATATAATGAACCAAAAATAAAATTATTATTTTATTAAAAACTCAATACAAAATAAAATTTATTAAGGGATAAACATAAAAATTGAATATTTATCAAGAATAAAAATATATTTAAGAAAAAATAAATAAAAATTTATTACATATCGTGACTCTAATAAAATTGTTATTGATATAAGTGACCAAGTATCTTTTGTAACTAGAACTCAACTCTGTTCATATCATACCTCTGTCCATATCATCTCAACATTGGTGATGTCATGGTTCTAAATTTTGGTAAAAACACTTAATTTTTAATAGAAGGACTTAATTGGTTTCAAAATAACTTGAGAGCTTACAATTATACACAATACACGTTAAAGGAATAAAAGTCAAATTAATTAAATATTTCTAATATTTAAAACTTTATTGACATTCATTCTCAAAGATAGTCATGATTTCAATTTACCTTATAAAAACTATCTTGGACATTTTAACTTCTGCTAGACACACTATATGAAATGACTCTCAATTATTTTAGTATTTCTTTTGGGTATTTTAATAGATGATATTAAAAATATTTAAAAATTATGTTCTTATGATCCTTTTTCTCTCTAACGTGTAATAAAATATGTAATTGACCTTTTCTTAATTTTATAGGAGAAACAAAAAGGAGCTTTAGGTGATAATTAAAGGTTATTTAACAATATCTATTTGTTACACACAACCTCTTGCAATTTTTCTTTGCAATATTTTATTTCTGATCTTGAACCTTATTATGCTGTGTAATATTCAAAATCACATGATAAATTGACGAGTACCCAAAAAGAAACCAAAAGATTTTTCCTCCATATCCATCTTTGAATAAAAAATCTGCGGATGGCGTTACAAGGTTCCAATCTAATACTCTTCTTTTATATATAATTGTTTTGTTAATGATTTTTTAATTGGTTGAATATTAGACTTTGGATAAGCAAATTATCTGTTGCTTTTCCCTCTTTTTTTAGTTTTTTCTTTAAAAATTCAGACACAAGGTTTAACAAGTTAACATTCAAGAGTGCGTAAGAACTTTATCTTTACCTTCCGGTCATGACATAATATAATTCTTAATAACTTGTTCTTCCCATGTTTACACTCTATGTTATCAGTAATTGGTTTTGTTTTCAACAACTGCACACAACTAGAAAATTCTAAACTTTTCGTGCCGAAAAGAATTAGAGACAGACATTTTCGTAACATATCACGTCGCTATACGACAATCGAAGATGAAGTTTTACCTTTTGTTTCTAGTGAAAGATAAAACAAGTTATACATTGTTACTTTTTGTCAAATAAAATCTAAAGTAAATAAAAGATATTTCAGGGGATGATTTCATTAAAAATAGTGAAACTAATTAAAATTAATTATCTTATATTTTGAATCATTGTACACGAGTTCTATTTTTTAATGTTTTATATTTGAGTTTGGATGGAGTAGATTTTAACAGCCCAACAACATCGAAATCAATTTGAAGTAAAACAAAATATATATTTAGAACCAAAATGCATAGTTATATAACTGATACAAATAACAACAAAGTGCAAAGATATTCAAGTTGTCGTTATAAATGTTCAAGTTTTCAAAGCAAATAATATGAAAATAAACCTTGTAATTTGGTTGACGTAATCCATAGCATCATCATCTTATCATCATGGTCAACATTGCCGGTACGTGCAAAGCTATGCAAGACAAACAATAAATGGTCCATTACCTAACAGAAGACTTTGATGCCCGCCCCTCTTCTCCCATTGGTCTATATCCTTAGTTGTTATTAATCATTGCTGTTGTTCTTTGTTTGAACCTCAGCATGATTATGGTTTTCACTGTAGCAATCTCTTCCAATGTTATAATAACTTGAAGGAAGTGGAGTACAACGATATTAATAGCCTGTGAAAAATGGATGAGACAGAGATTGGCACCCTCTATATTCTCTGTCTAACAATGTCGTGCATCTTAGTTGAGTTGATGTTATTGAAGAATAATGATTTTGTAATTATAGCATTGGAACATGTGAAAATAATACATATTTCGAAGGAACACTCTATCCTTACTATTTTTAGTGATGATTTTATAAGACTATCCTCGCGGCAAAATTTGAGGAAATTCTCTAAACTATGCAACTGCTTCATATTAAGAAAATCATTTAGCGGGTTGTGATAATTATTTAATGATGGAGTTCCAAATTCATTAACATATGTTCATATATATAGTTTTTCTAGTTACAATTTGAAAGGTTTGGACGATTTATATTTTCTCCTTTAAGTTTGTGACCTCATGTAGTTAATCAAGGATTGGAACTTGAGGTGCCCTTTTCATATGTACAAGTTAATGCCTAGATAAAATGATTCAAAGATTCATACATATCGCTATACCTTACCATTCATAAAGTCATGCAATTATACCTTTGGTAAACCACTCATGTAGTTAATCAAGGATCGGAGCTTCAGGTGTCCTTTTCATGTACCCAGCTAGAATGATTCAAAAATTTATGGGTAAATAGACATTTTGGTCTCTCAATGTGTAATTCGTTGACAAATACGTCAGTGAAAGATGAAAATACAAAATTTAGTCTCTAAAAGTGTAAAAATTGTGACAAATATATCCGAGCGTTAACTTTCGTTTGTCACCGTTAATAAAATAACATACGTGGTACGGAGGAACAAATTTGTCACTAAAATGATTGTCAATGTGGATTGCCAGCATAAGGACATATTTATCATAATATTTGTTGACTTTTTGTCTTCCTACTCCATTGACAAATGTGTCTCTGATGCAAAATTTAGTCTCTGAAAATATAAAAGATACAACAAATATAGCTGGATGTTAATAATAGATTGTGACTAATTATTATTATTATTATTATTATTATTATTATTATTATTATTATTGTGTTTGTAAGTTACTGCTCCTATTCCTTTAGTATTTATGCAATATATTTTTTAAATTGCCTCTTAATATATATATATATATATATATATATATATATATATATATATATATTATTTTGATTTCCTTGTCAAACATTAATCTTTGTTGTTAACAAAAATTATCTTATATCTTATAATATTATCAATTTTCTACTAAATTTCTTACTTTTAATCTTTAAAATTATTCCATATCCCAATTCCAACTTAAGTACCTTTATATTTAGATTGAAAATAATATATCGAGAGTTTTGAGTAGAAAAATACAACTGGCCGTGGGACCAAATTTATTTATTTATTTATTTAAAAAAAAATTTAATCAACTATTTTTTTTTAAAAAAAAAGTCTCACAAAATTTAAACTAGATAAAGGTAAAGTGGAATCATAAGTCTTTTTCCTTAATCAATAAAATGTATATATATACCTCAAATATAAAAGAATCCCTTAGATAAACTTTATGTGTTTCCACTTGAGACAACACTTATTATACATAATATGAATGAAATTAAAACAATTACTAACAAATAAATAACCCAAATAAATTTAAATAAAAGTATAATAATGCTCAAACTAATACAGAGGTTAACTTCAAAACAAAATAAAAAATACTAATATAAAAGTTTAATCTTTGCCTTTGGGACGTAGAGTTGTATCTTTCGGTGATTTAGGGGTTACAACGACCTTGCATTCCATTGGCATACTGTGATAGAGTACGTAATACAAATTAATAATTAATTGAAGAAACAAAAAATTTCAAGAAATAAAAGACTTTCATTTTTTTTAAATGATAACTCAATTTTTTTATATCACAAAACCAAAGAAATTTATTTTATTTTGAAAAGTAAGTAGTTATATTGATTAATTAAAAAACTAATTAACAATTTGATAGATGGATAAATAGATAGATAAATCAAAGTATAAGAATTCAAATCTTAAATTGTATTTTACTATTTTTTTAATTCTTTTTTCCCTAGATTGTCTCCTATACAATTCATTATTAACGTCCGGCCGGATATATTTATTTCACTTTTTATACTTTCGAGGAATAAATTTTACATTTTCATCTTTCAAGGACATATTTGTCAGTAGAGTGAAAATACAAAAAATTAATAAAATATTATGACAAATATACCCCTACGCTGACAATCATTTCAATGACAAATTTGTCCCTCCGTGCTATGTAGACTATTTTATTAACGGTGACGGATGAAAGTTAACGATCGGATATATTTGTCGCACTTTTTACACTTTGAGGAACTAAATTTTATATTTTTATCTTTGATAGACATATTTATCAACGAATTACACATTTATAGATAAAATTGACTATTTATCCAAAATTTATACTAATCGTTGTATCTTACCATTCATAAAGTCAATGCAATTATACCTATGGTAAACTACTTACACTAGCTTTATGCACGCACCAACTGCACTTAATTGAAAATGACTGAATGATCGATACTGCTTTTTTGTTTTTTGTTTTTTAAAGAGGACGGCACTGTTTTCAACACTTTTTTGTCATTAATTGAAATTTCTTGAGCACTGTAAAATTATTACTGAATGTGACTAATTAAAATATCTTTGAGATCCACATTATCTTATAGTAGCTTAATAAATTTCAATTATCTCATCTATATTCTATGAAGTCTTAGATTCTTACTCCATTTTACCTTTTTATTATATGAATTTAAGTATTCAACAAAACTAGCGATTAAATTACGTAACACTATCTTAATATGATTAGTATATCAACATGTAAATAAATAAGCATTCATATATATATATATATAGAGGTAATATTTATTTAAATTTGGAAAAAAATATATTATTTATTGAAATATAATATTTAGTTTTAAAACTTATATAAAATTGTAAACTTAATCTACTAAATATGAAGTATCAACCCAACAATTAAATTTATAAAATTCAATATCCATAATAAAAACTTTAACCAAAATTAATTTGTTTAATAATACTTAATTATTTCTAGGGCAAGTGGATCTCTGCACACACGTTGATCCAATAAAGCCATAAAAGTGTTTTCTGTGTTCACACCAAAATAACTTATATAAATATTGCTTCCACAGATTAAGTAGAAAGCAGAATAAAAAGGGGCAAACAGTACCAGGGAGATGGAAGAAGCTCGAAGTCGCAGAGGGTACGTTCCCGTGCTTGTAGGCAAAGGGAAAGAAGGTATGGAGAAGATTTGGGTAACTATCAAAGCGATTCAGCATCAAACCATTGTTGAGTTACTGGAGCAGTCTGCAAAGGAGTATGGATACCAAAATGGCTTGCTCAAAATCACATGTGATGCTGACAAATTCAAGGCCATACTTCACAACATATACAAGAAATAGTGTTCTTTCTCTCCCTCTCCCTCTCTCTCTATCTATCTATCTATCTCTCACTTGTCCATATGTATGTAAGTCAGAACAAATTTCTCAGTCTATATGTAGTATATATTTGTACATCATATTTAGTGTTTTGTTTTGGAAAATTCAAACATACTACAAACTATCCTTGAGATTTTGAAGTTTGAATACCGTTTACAACTGCAATTTTGAGCACAATATTAAAATTCTAGAACTAAGTCTGTCTATCTATTAATCTTACCGGCTAGCTAGCTATTTTATGTTTTGGATCTGTGTTTAGCAGTTTCCACGTATGATTTTTTGGACATGATTGCTGGGATATGTATAACTTTCAGTAGAAGATGGAAATAGGCAAAGTGTGTTGGATTCCAAGTCAGTTGAACAGGAAAAGTGTGTTACCACATACCATCGATTAGTTTGAACAATCTGGGTGCTCTCCCAAGGATATCCAAACACACTACAATATATTACTCCATCAAGTGTAGTTTTACCATGGAAATAGGCAATTAAGGAGCACCATTCAATTGGTTAATTGCCATGCATGTGGCAACTTTTACTATAGTTTTAGCCATTTGATTATTGATTTTTTATGGTTATGTTTGGTTTAAGAAAGAAAATAAAAAAATGATAAAAAAACAAAAAGAGTGATTTTCTAAATTTTTTGGTAAGAAAAATGAAAGAAAAAGAGTTTAATATTTTCTGTTTTCTTTTTTGTTTAGTTGTGTAAGAATACACATACATAAAATAACATAAAAATCTTTAAGAAACAAGGATAATACATAAAGACAATTTTGTTTTTCATACCACTACTAAAAAACCTATTTTTTATGACGGTTAATTTTGGCATATTACATTAGTTTTTGACCGTCGTCGTAGGTGACGTCGTTGAATGTTGATACACCTATGACAACAATTTCTAATCCATCTTAGAATGCGCCTTATACGAAGACGGTTACATAATGTAAACTGTCTTAAAATCACCTCCATTCAAAGATGGTTTTTTTCGTGAAAAGCATCTTAGAAAGAGGCTCATCTAAGGCGGTTTATATGACGTAACCGTCTTCGTATCAGATCCATTTTAAGATGGTTCTACTTTAAAATTGTCTTAGAACACCTTACATTCTAAGACGATTTTGGCGTGTCAACCGTCTTAATATGCATCACTTTCTAAGACGGTTTCAGAAAGAACCGTCTTAGAAAGTGTAATTTTTTAATTATTATTTCTTTATGTTGCACCTATTATATAGACCATTAATTTAACTTGCACATAAAAAACAATATTAATATAAAATCCTCAAATTAGCAACACAATTAATATAGAATATTAAAAAGGAAAAATGTAGAACATTAGGAATGAGTTCTATATGAATAGATTTGAGTTGTATTTTTATTTCAACTAACCAATTCAACAATAGAGAGGGATTTGAGTAAACCAATGTTGTGGGAATGTGATGAGCAATGTAAACCACCTGTAAAACTAATGAATCTACAAATTACAACCACTACCTTTTGAAAATTAATCAACAAAAACCCTTGCCACTAACAAAACTCAAAATACTCCAAAAAATATGTTAATCACAACAATAACAACTAGCTAATAGCATGCATGCACATGCAACCCCTAAGTTAACATTTCCTTCTATCCAACTCATTAACCATGAAGCCTACATTCCTAAAAAATGTAGGGTTTAAGTTCATGGAAACATTCTTAAGTAAGTTCAATCTTAATGTAGGGTTTAAGTCAAAGAAAAACTAACCAATATTTACATAGACATCATCATTGACTTTTGCATAAAACTCAACATCCCATTTGTCTCCAGCATGAGCAAAGAGCAATTTTGCCTTTCCTTGGAATGCACCATTTGTTTCCACATGATTATCCTGTCACCATAACTTTTGAAGGTGATCAATGAACCTTATTTCTTGAACCTTATTCTCCACTCAAAAGAAGACACAACATACAGAACATAGTAACATAGTTATGAGCACCAAGCATATTAAGCAACTAGAACCACAAATAAATTACTTTTAATCTCATATCTAAATGCTTATCTAGACTAATGTTTTAAAAAATCGTACAGAGTATAGCATGCATATAATATACCAATTGATATGAACTCAACATTGGTGACAACTCAAATATGCATCCTTAAATTAACCGAACATACGAAAATTAAGAACTCAGTAATCAGCCTATTCTCATGATCAATGTGTTTATGTTGACTGTCTCCACGATTTTCACTGCAAAAGTGTATGTAATCTATAAGCAATGTTCCAATTGACAAATCCCAACCCCAACAAGTTTAAAAATAGGAACTTGAACCTTCTACCAATAACAAATCACACAATGACTCTTTCTTTCTTCAATTTTCTTCAAAGATGCACCTATAAAGATATGCAAAGAAAATGCGGCCTAAATCAATGGTTAGTGGAAATGCAAATTCAAAGCAAATGATAATAGCTAACTTGTTTCCTTCTTTCTCACTTTATTTCTTCACCTTCTCCTGCAATTTTTTAACTCCCATGTTCATTGTCAACCTATTATCTTGTGAATAAGACATTGTGTAAAGCAACAAACCATATCAAGAATCAAACCAATTAGCAAAACATGAAAATTCTGATAGCAAGCAAATCAAAGATGCTAATCAAAAGAACAAACCTTAACGTAATTGACACGTAGCTCGTTTCTTGTGTTGGTATCAGTCACAATATATTGATGAGGTATATAAAACAAGTACATAATAACTAATACAACAGAAAAAGACACAAATATTAGGGTAGTTGTGCACGTCACTTCTCTTATGTATAAACATGAAACTCAAACATCATTGTTGTTGTAAACTTTGTTGAGCCTGGAAGGAAAAAACGGTAAGGTCTCTGGCCTTATGTTCGGCATGTGGCAATACACTATAATAAGCAATTTGTAATAAACAAATTTATATTACTTCTTAAATAATTGTCATATAACTAACAAAGTTCTTTATAATGTTATCAATAAACATGTATTGTTGCAAAATATTTAAGATGAGGTCATCTAAAGCTTTCTAAATGACATGTTTTTAAGTTGTAAAAAAAAAAAAGCTGTCCATTTCTGGTGAATTTCTATTATGGCCTCGATATTCTATCAGTGTTCCATCTACAAAATGAAAAATATACAAATTAATTATATACATGTTAAATGATTAAAAACTGATATCAATTGGTACAATTGAAATTTGTTAAAGTAAATATACCTTCATCCATTCGTTTGTCAAATTGCCGCAGACTATGTTCGACATCCAATGCATGACATAATAGTCACAGTTATAGCCTCCCGTTTGAACATGACTCTAAATTGAATGGAAAATAAATATAAACATAAACAGTTACAAATTTTCCCAATTATGTAAATCCGATAGTAGCATTGTTTAAAAGACTAACCTTTACTTCTACCCAGTGAGGTGTAGGTTGTTCAGATTTACCGATTAAAGTACTGTTTAGTGTCTTCAATGCACTGGTAAGAAAAACCATGAATGTAAGTATGAGATCGTACCCCAAATTAGTTTGACAATTCATAATAGACTAAGGCATGTATGTAGAAGCAAAGACTTTGTCTTTGATGTTTTGATGATGCCATGTGATCGTGATGATTTGATGAAAATGCACTTCTCTAGTTTAATTCAAGACAACAATCCAAGAATACAAGATACAATATCAAGAAGATCTCTAGTAATTTAGGAAGGGAATTCCTAATTGAAATAGCAAAAGGTTTGGCCAAGAAATTTAAGTTAAAAAGTCTTTTTCAAGAGATTTACTCTCTAGTAATCGATTACCAGAGGATGTAATCGATTACCAGTGGCCAAAATGGTTTACAACAACTATTAGAAATTCAAATTCAAATTTTACTCTGTGTAATCGATTACACAATATTGGTAATCGATTACCAGCAGTTAATAAACGTTTTAATTCAAATTTTAAAGCCTGTAATCGATTACACAAATTCTGTAATCGATTACCAGAGGAGATTTTCAGAAAATTATTTCCGAGAGTCATAACTTTTCAAATGGTTTTTACATGGCCACCAAAGGTCTATTTATATGTGACTTGGAACACGAATTTGCTCAGAGTTTTTCAGAACAAAAAGTCTTATTCTCTCAAAGAGCAAAAACATTTTATCCTCTTAAGAATTCCTTGGCCAATACACTTGCAATTCTATAAGGAATTAATTGAGTGCTCAAATTGTACAATCTATCTCTTTCAAGAGAGATTTATTCTTCTCTTATTTCTAATTCTCATAAGGGATTGAGAGACCGAGGGTCTCTTGTTGTAAAGAAATATGAACACGAAGGAAGGATTGTCCTTGTGTGTTCAGAACTTGTAAAGGGATTTTACAAGATAGTGAAACTCTCAAGCGGGTTGCTTGGGGACTGGACGTAGGCACAAGGGTGTGGCCGAATCAGTATAAATCTGAGTTTGCACTTTCTCTTCCCTTAAACTCTTTTGTTTATTATTGCTTTACATTATATTCAGATTGTTTAATTTGAATCATTAATTAAGAGTTCATTTTTAAGGGAACTTGGAACTTGCATTGAAATTAAAATAGAATTTTAATTGGGGAAATAATTTGTAATATCTTAATTCAACCCCCCTTCTTAAGATATCTGAGGCCACTTGTCTAACAAGTGGTATCAGAGCTTCGTTCTTGTATAAAGTTTAGAAGCTTCAAGAATAATGGCCTCAACAAACTTCTTATTTCCCGAAGGAAATTCAATCAATAGACCTCTAATCTTTAATGGAGAGGGTTACCACTACTGGAAAACCCGAATGAAAATTTTCATTGAGGCAATAGACTTAAACATTTGGGAAGCCATAGAAATAGGACCTTATATACCCACCATAGTAGAAAGAACCACAATAGATGGAAGCACAACAAGTGGAAGCACAACAATAGAAAAACCTAGAGATAGATGGCCTGAAGAAGATAGAAGACGAGTACAATATAACTTAAAAGCCAAAAACATAATTACATCTGCCCTGGGAATGGATGAATATTTTAGGGTTTCAAATTATAAGAGTGCTAAGGAAATGTGGGACACTCTACAAGTAACACATGAAGGCACAACAGATGTTAAAAGATATAGGATAAACACATTAACTCATGAATATGAACTATTTAGGATGAATGCAAATGAAAGCATACAAGACATGCAAAAGAGGTTCACACATATAGTAAATCATCTTGCATCTTTAGGGAAAAATTTTCAAAATGAAGATCTCATAAACAAAGTATTGAGATATTTAAGCAGAGAATGGCAACCTAAAGTAACAGCCATTACTGAATCAAGAGATTTATCTAACATGACTCTTGCTACTCTATTTGGAAAGTTACAGGAACACGAAATGGAATTGTTGAGATTAAATCAACATGAAGAAAATGACAAGAAAAAGAAGGGAATTGCTCTTAAAGCCTCATCTTCAATCCAAGAAGAAAGTGATAAGGAAATTGATCTAGATGAAGATGATGTGATCTTAGCCTTTTTGTAAAAAGGTTCAACAAGTTTCTAAAAATCAGAAGAAATCAAAGGCGACCAAATTTTAAATCTAAAAGAAGGACAAAAGTTTCATCTTCTACTCCAAAATGCTTTGAATGCAATCAACCTGGACATCTGAGGGTTGATTGTCCTATCTTCAAGAAAAAGATGGAGAAATCTGAAAAGAAAAATTTTAGTGAAAAGAAAATGAAGAAGGCTTACATCACATGGGATGACAATGATATGGAATCTTCTGAAGATTCAGAAATTGAAGAGATAAACCTCTGTCTAATGGCTAAAAGTTATGAAAGCGATGAAGAGGTATCTTTGAGGAAGAAATGGTACATAGATAGCGGATGTTCAAAACATATGACGGGAGATGCATCAAAGTTCACACATATCTCTCCCAAGAAAAGCGGGCATGTAACTTATGGTGACAACAACAAAGGTAGAATCATTGGAGTTGGTAAAATAGGTACAAATTCTTCAAACTCCATTGAAAATGTTCTACTTGTTGAAGGTCTTAAGCATAGTCTGCGTAGTGTTAGTCAATTATGTGACAAAGGCTATCTAGTATCATTTGATTCTAAAAAATGTCTTATAGAACATAAGCATGACATCAATATAAAGCATGTAGGATATAGAGTCAACAATGTATATATGATAGACTTAAGTCTAAAACTGGATAACAATCATTGTTTTTTTAGCAAAGATGATGATCCATGGTTATGGCATAAAAGAATCGCCCACATAAACATGGATCACTTAAATAAATTAATTTCAAAAGATTTAGTTGTTGGTTTGCCTAAATTAAAATTTGAAAAAGATAGACTATGTGATGCATGTCAAAAGGGAAAACAAACTAGAGCCTCATTCAAACCCAAAAATATTGTTTCAACTACCCAACCCTTACAATTATTGCATATGGATTTATTTGGTCCTTCTAGAACTATGAGTTTTGGAGGAAATTACTATGCTCTTGTCATAGTTGATGATTTCTCTAGATATACCTGGACATTATTCATTACTCATAAAAGTGATGCATTCCAAGCATTTAGGAAACTTGCTAAAGTTATACAAAACAAGAAAAATCTTAAGATTGCATCTATTAGAAGTCATCATGGGGGTGAATTTGAAAACAAAGATTTTGAATTATTTTGTGATGAACATGGTATTGAGCGTAATTTTTTTGCATCTAGAACCCCTCAACCAAATGAAGTTGTTGAGAGGAAAAATAGGTCATTGGAAGAAATTGCTAGAACTTTATGAAATGATACTTCTCTTCCAAAATATTTTGGGGTTGAAGTCGTCAATACTGCATGTTACATCATGAATAGGGCCTTAATAAGACCCATTTTAAAGAAAACTCCATATGAGTTATATAATGGTAAAAAAACCTAACATTTCACATCTTCATGTTTTTGGTTGCAAATGTTTTGTGCTTAATAATGGTAAAGATAATCTAGGAATATTTGATGCAAAATCTGATGAAGGCATCTTTCTTGGATATTCATTGCAAAGTAAAGCATATAGAATATATAACAAAAGAACTAAGTATTGAAGAATCCATTCATGTTTCTTTTGATGAATCTAATGTTATTTTGTCAAGAAAGAATATAGTAGATGATATTGCAGAATCTTTAGAACAAATTCATATTCATGGATAAGATTCTAAAGGAAAAGGGAAAGGAAGCAATGAAGATCCTCCAGAAGAAGCCAAATCAAATGATGAACTTTCAAAAGAATGGAAAGCCTCAAAAGATCATCCCCTTGACAACATTATTGGTGATATCTCAAAAGGGGTAACAACTAGACATTCTCTTAAAGAGTTATGCAATAATATGGCTTTTGTGTCTATGATTGAACCTAAAAATATAAAAGAAGCCATAATAGATGATCATTGGATAATTGCTATGCAAGAAGAACTAAATCAGTTTGAAAGAAACAATGTGTGGGAACTTGTTGAGAAACCTAAAAGCTATCCCATCATAGGAACAAAATGGGTATTTAGGAATAAGTTAGATGAACATGGCATAATCATTAGAAATAAGGCTAGATTAGTTGCAAAAGGATACAATCAAGAAGAAGGTATAGATTATGAAGAAACATATGCTCCAGTTGCTAGATTAGAAGCCATTAGAATGCTCTTAGCTTATGCATCCATAATGAATTTTAAGCTTTATCAAATGGATGTTAAAAGTGCTTTTCTAAATGGCTTAATTCAAGATGAAGTATATGTTGAACAACCACCAGGTTTTGAAATGTTGGATAAGCCAAATCATGTCTATAAATTGAAAAAGGCTTTATATGGCTTGAAACAAGCCCCTAGGGCTTGGTATGAGCATTTAAGTAAGTTCCTTTTAGAAATGGACTTCTCTAGAGGAAAAGTAGATACTACTCTTTTCATAAAGAGAAAATTACATGATATTTTATTAGTTCAAATTTATGTTGATGATAATATTTTTGGGTCTACTAATGAATTATTGTGCAAGGAATTCTCTCATGACATGCAAAGTGAGTTTGAAATGTCAATGATGGGAGAACTTAATTTCTTTCTTGGATTGCAAATTAAACAAACCAAGGATGGTATCTTTGTCAATCAATCCAAGTACTGCAAAGAGTTAATCCACAAATTCGGCAGGGAAAATGCTAAGCACATGGCTATACCAATGAGCACTGCTTGCTATTTAGATAAAGATGAAATCGGTCAGTCAATAGATGTTAAGAAATATCGAGGTATGATCGGATCACTTCTTTATTTATCTGCTAGCAGACCTGATATAATGTTTAGTGTGTGTATGTGTGCTAGATTTCAATCAAATCCCAAACAATCACATCTTAGTGTTGTTAAAAGAATCATAAGATATTTAGTAGGAACTATGAATATAGGTTTATGGTATCCTAGAAATTCCACATGCACCTTAATTGGATATTCTGATTCAGACTTTTCCGGTTCTAAAACAGATAGAAATAGCACAAGTGGAACTTGTCAGTTCATTGGATTTGCTCTAGTTTCTTGGCATAGTAAAAAACAAAATAGTGTTGCTTTATCCACTGCAGAAGCGGAATATATTTCTGCCGGCAGTTGTTGTGCATAAATCTTATGGATGAAGCAACAACTTTCTGACTATGGAATTCTTCTTGACCATATACCTATTAAGTGTGATAATACAAGCGCAATTAATCTTTCCAAAAATCCAGTTCAACATTCTAGAACTAAACATATAGAAATTAGGCACCATTTTCTAAGAGATCATGTTCTCAAGGGAGATTGTGTGTTAGAGTTTGTTGATACAAAGAATCAACTTGTTGATATCTTCACAAAACCTCTCCCCAAAGAAACATTCTTCTCTATTATAAGGGAATTAGGCCTCTTAGATGTTAGTGATTTGGATAAATAAGGATTGATTGATTGAATTATCTATTTTTCAAAATGATTGATTGTTTGTGTTAAGTATGTTACTTTGCTTGATTTTGTTTAAATTCTTGTTATGATGGATTGATGCATTATTGTGTGTTTAATGTTTGAATAATTGAGTTAAATACATATTAGTAGTAATGCTTGATATTATTAGATGTTTTTAGCATAGACATAGATAATTTTTAGAGGAACAAGCCTAGTTTATGCTCTGGTAATCGATTACCATTCAGTGTAATCGATTACACAAGAATAGACAGCCTGTAATCGATTACAACATCCTGTAATCGATTACCAGAAGGCTTACCACTCCTATAATCAATTACCAAACCTTGTAATCGATTACATCACGTCCTCCTCTATAAATACTTACAAAAATCAGTCTTCAAACCCTCATATCTTCCTCAAAACACGTCATATCTTCAAACCATATCTTCTTCGTGCCTCCTTCATCCCCAATCTTCAAACCCTCATATCTTCCTCAATTCTTCACCAAAACACGTCCCGTAAAGCCCAATCTTCATCATTTTCACTCCTCTTTTGATTCCACCGATAAAAATTCGCTAAAACTTCATCAAATTGCAGAATCGTTGAAGAAGCGAAAGGGATCATCCTCCACCACCGCTGCTGCTGGCCATCGCCACCACGGACCATCTGAAGCACCCACAGCACCTATTCATCCTTCCTTATCATCTCCAAGATCATGCACTTTGTTTTCTTCAGATGATCAATGTCTACGGTACCTTTCTCAATTTTCTTCTAGGATCATTCTAGACCCTAAGTACCTAGACATAGATTTCTTCAATGATGAGACTTTTGACTGTTATCAAGTGTTTCAAAACTCTGGATTGATTGATTTCATGTCTTTAAAATTTCCTTACTATCCTGAACTTGTTAAAGTCTTTTACAACAATTTAAAAATTCAGGATGGTATTATTTCTTCTGAGGTGCATGGCATTTCTATGATCATTGATCAATCTTTGTTCTTTTCATTGACAAAATTACCCAGTCAAGGTGCACCTTTTGAGGGCACCATTGTTGATGACTGGAAATTCGATTATTCTAGTCATGATGCTCGTCGTATGGTTTGTAATGATCAGGCTGAAATGACCGGTAGATTGTTGGCCGGATCATTGACCTTTGATAATCGCATCATGCACTATATTATTGTTAGAATTTTGCTTCCTAGGTCTTCAAATTTGGCTCAAGCCTCTGAGGAGGACTTGATTTTGATGTGGGCTTTCCTTACCGGTCGTCAGATCGACTGGGCTCACTTGGTTCGGTACCGAATGCATAAGGCATTACGGGCCAATGCACCTCTTCCATATCCTCAATTGGTCACCCTCTTTCTCCGTCATTTTCAAATTCCTCTTGATGATGAACCTTTTGTTCAAGTCAAGCGTTCCTTTGCTATATGTGTTGGTGCTGTCACTTCATTTGGTTACCGTAAGGATCGTAATAGTCAATGGCTGAAGAAAGATGCACTTCCTCCACAAGATGAGCGTACTCCTTCTCCTCCTCCTCAGCGAGATGATTCAGCCCTTATGACTGAAGTTCTTTCAGAGTTACGGGGTCTTCACACTTATGTTGGTGAGCGTTTTGATTCTTTAGATAATCACTTTGCAGGAATGGATATCCGTCTCACACAGCTTGAAGAAGATGTGGGTTATATTCGTCAGAGCTTCGATCTTCCACCACCACCACCATCTTCTTAGTGTTTAGTTTATAATTCTCTTTTCTTATAAGCCGTGTATTTGGCTATGATCTTTAGGCTATCATTTTCTGCACTTTAGTTAACTTTTGGTATTTGGACTTTAGTCTTTTATGATTGGATTCTATGTGTTTTTGAATTATGACTGTTTCGATTATATTTTTTCACTTTCGAATGCTTGAATTATTTTGGTTATGACTCATGTTATGTTTTGCATATGTTTGGTTATGACTTATGATTGATTTTTTTGTCCACTTCATTATATTATCTTGTATTAATTACCACGCACTTTGGATTTTTGATGTTTCCAAAGGGGGAGAGAAATCGAGTGGTATAGAAGCTTAAGCTTAGAAATCAAGTGATCATCAATTCCAAAACATAGGGGGAGTATGAAATGAGTGAACACAATACATCATTACTTGTATCTTGATTTCAGGAATTAAATTGTCATCATCAAAAAGGGGGAGATTGTAGAAGCAAAGACTTTGTCTTTGATGTTTTGATGATGCCATATGATCGTGATGATTTGATGAAAATGCACTTCTCAAGTTTAATTCAAGACAACGATCCAAGAATACAAGATACAATATCAAGAAGATCTCTAGTATTTTAGGAAGGGAATTCCTAATTGAAATAGCAAAAGGTTTGGCCAAGAAATTTAAGTTAAAAAGTCTTTTTCAAGAGATTTACTCTCTAGTAATCGATTACCAGAGGATGTAATCGATTACCAGTGGCCAAAATGGTTTACAACAGCTATTAGAAATTTGAATTCAAATTTTACAATGTGTAATCAATTACACAATATTGGTAATCGATTACCAGCAGTTAATAAAAATTTTAATTCAAATTTTAAAGCCTGTAATCGATTACACAAATTATGTAATCGATTACCAGAGGAGATTATCAAAAACTTATTTCCAAGAGTCACAACTTTTCAAATGGTTTTTACATGGCCACCAAAGGTCTATTCATATGTGACTTGGAACACAAATTTGCCCAGAGTTTTTCCGAACAAAAAGTCTTATTCTCTCAAAGAGCAAAAACATTTTATCCTCTTAAGAATTCCTTGGCCAATACACTTGCAATTCAATAAGGAATTAATTGAGTGCTCAAATTGTACAATCTATCTCTTTCAAGAGAGATTTATTCTTCTCTTCTTTCTAATTCTCATAAGGGATTGAGAGACCGAGGGTCTCTTGTTGTAAAGAAATCTGAACACGAAGGAAGGATTGTCCTTGTGTGTTCAGAACTTGTAAAGGATTTTACAAGATAGTGAAACTCTCAAGCGGGTTGCTTGGGGATTGGATGTAGGCACAAGGGTGTGGCCGAACCAGTATAAATCTGAGTTTGCACTTTCTCTTCCCGTAAACTCTTTTGTTTATTATTGCTTTATATTTATATTCAGATTGCTTAATTTGAATCATTATTTAAGAGTTCATTTTTAAGGGAACTTGGAACTTGCATTGAAATTAAAATAGAATTTTAATTGGGGAAATAGTTTGTAATATCTTAATTTAACCCCCCTTCTTAAGATATCTGAGGCCACTTGTCTAACAATGTATAATTTAATACTTAACTTGTTAATTGTAGCTTTGGTGTGAATATCAGGCTTCCTACACAACAAACAAAACCAGACAACAATATTGTCACCAGGACACACAACAAAAAGATGCCAATGCGCCCTAAATCAAAGAAGACCCAATTACATATAGTTCCATTAATGTTTTTAAAGCCTTTCATACATTTGACTTACTGGTTCAAGTAAGCTCCTAGGTAGACTTGTTGTTCTGATTCCTTGACCCCTGTTTCAATGTACTGTTGACATTGGTTGCGTCTATCATTTGCATTGTGTATGGATTGAGGCTCAAAGAATCCATACACTGAACCATGACCCAACTTTGTACTCCAGTCATCCATAAACCTATTTTGAACAGTTTTAATGTAAATTGCTAATGAAATAGGACATAACAAATTCAAGTTATTAATTAATCAAAGGATACTATGAAATTTAAATTTCTAGCATGATCCACAACTGTAGTATAGAGATGTTCAAACATTGGTCACCTGATATTATTTCATTCACATCAGAATATGTTATGAACAAAGGTGCTTGTACATCAACAAGCCCAAATTTAGTCGCATCCCATAATAACTGTACAGGCTTCTAATAAATGTCATACATGTTCTTGAACAATTCACCTAAGGGATCAACTACAACAACGGTATTGGACCTTTCACTAGGTTCAACCGGTTTCTGTGGACTTTTTTATGAATCCTATATTGATAAAATCAAAAATGAATTAATTAACCTAGGGTTTTTCTTTTAGTTTTTTAACACAACAACATTCTCTTAATAATGTTAAAAAATATAAATACCTCATCAGATATAAGTTTCACAAGATGTGTGGGCCATGCGATGAATGTGTCGAGGGCTTGCCTGACATACTGAATCTCTGAAGTCAGAATAGGGACTTGAGCGTCACCGTGGTAAAATTTTGCAACACTCACCTTCAACACATCATCACCATAATGCACATTGTGAATTGTTGACGCTGCATCACATACTTTTCCCAATACAACCAGTTGTGCACAATTATCACCTTCAATGTACAACCCCATAGTAGGTCGCATAACACCACCAGCCTCTTTCCCTTGATGGATGTGCAGCAGCTTTAGCACAACTCCCCTTGGTGCTTACACGTGCAAGTAATACTTGTACATTTGGGGCCTATACCAGGGCTGAGTGCGGCGAGCCCATTTGGGATAACTCCATTTTAATGGCTTCCTTAAGCTTTTGTCTCATTTTCTCCAAACTGCATTTGTTTTGCTCTTCTACTTCTCTCCTCCACTCCTCCATTAGGTTTTCAATTATTTTTATCAATTGTTGTGGGTTAATTGAAGCAGAGGAAGTGCTCGAGCCATGTGTCGTAACCTACCCTATAGTAGGAGGGCGACGCGAGGCTCAAGGGTGCGTCTTCCAAGGAAGGAAAACGTGCGGAGTCGCCACCAACATTTATTCAAGGAAAACGTTAGAAAAAACCAAAAATGGTCTACAAATTTTAAGAATAAAAGGTTCGGAATTTGTTTACGTGCAGGGAAGGTATTAGCACCCCACATGTCTGTCACAAGGGACGACGGCCTTTAATCAAATATGCAAAATCATGTCTTCAAATCTATTTTATTTTCCCTTTTTTATGTTTTTATCTTTTTGGGGTCGACAAGAGCGGGGCTCTTGCCCCTAAGTATCCTCAATTGCGATGAGGAACTCAGAACTACGTAGTTCTTTAAAGAAAGAAAATTATGCATAGGATTGATTTTAGACTTCTAAAGGTTCAATTTAACCGTTTAAAAGTAAAAAGACCGTTTAAGGCATTGGACCTTTGATCAAATTCAAGTGATTTTCTTGTGGACAAAAGCTTGTTTATGAGTTGATTTTAGCTTTGGTTTCACTTGATTATTTTCAACTCATTAAAAGAGAACTTTCGAAGTAAATGGCCAGTTGAAACTCATTTTTTTTTATGATTAACCGAGGCTACAACACAAACAATCGGTTGAATTTTATTTTAAAGGTGATTAAACGAGATCACAACACAAACGATCGGTTGAAATTCATTTTAACATTGATTAAGTGAGATTACGACTTAAACTATCGGTCGAACCTAACTTAAAACAAAAAAAGGGTTACCGATAGTAGAAGAATGAAGATGAAGACATGCAAAGCAAGAATGGACCCCTAAGGGTGCATAGAATGAATTCAAAGCTTCAAAATAGAAAACTAACCGGTCGAAGAACGAAGAACGATGAAGAATGGACAAAGAACGGTGACGAACGATCACAAAATTAATCACGAAAATGCTATGGAAGCGTTAGGGAAGATCCTTGATGCAATCCTACCCCACAAGGGCATTGGATAGAAAACTCCAAGTAGATTGGGCCAGAGATGCAAGAGAATGCCCTATGGTTCTCATGAGCCTTAGGGTAGATTTCGGGCCCATGGGCTAAGTATGAGCTCACTTATCTTTGTACATATTAGATTAAGGTTTCATTATTTTTGGGCCTTGTATTTAGGGCTCCATAATGTAGGTAGGGTACCCCCGAAACATAGGATTTTTCAGCCCTTGTATTTTAGGGCACCTAGACTAGTTTTTAAATTAGGGGTAGTTTTGTAATTTCGCATGCACTAAGTGAATATTTGATGTGTGTGTTGGGAAATAAATTTAATTGAATTGGTAGAAGCCCAATCCAATTAAGTTTTAGAGGGGGAGGTGGGCATTTGTTTACTACACCCCATTGCCACATCATATAGTCACACTTTGTGCATGTCCTTCATGCTTTACATGCCTCATGACACCTAAGCACACTTAGTGGAGAATCTTGAAATTGATCTAGGATTAGTGGGCTGAACCATAACTGAAATTCACTAATCATAATTAGTGAAATTTTGGCTCCAAAATTTGGCTCCACAAATTCAATTTCAAATTCAAGTGAAATTTGAATTGAAATTCAAATTTCCCTCCAATTTTGTGTGACACTTAGGCTATAAATAGAGGTCATGTGTGTGCATTTTTTGGAACTTTGATCATTTGAAAATTAAACTTCAGATTTTAGAGTTCTTTTAAAGCACAAAATTTCGTGCTCTTCTCTTCCTCTCCCTTCATTCATCTTCTTCTTCCTCCAAGCTCTTATCCATGACCTCCTATGGTTGTGAGCTTCTTCTAGACTCATCTTCTCCTTGAAGTGGCATCTCCAATCATCTTTTTCCTTCTCCATTCTGCTGCAATCAGACCTAAAGAAGCAAAGGACTCCGTTGATGAAGAAGATCCAATGGAGCTTACATCATGTGGTATCAAGAGCATCTTAATCTAGGTGATGTTCTTTTGCTTCCTCTATCTTTTTTTTCCGGTGAATTCTCTTTAATTCCTTGTTATTCATCTTATTCTCCTTGTATATCCTCCATTGTCTTGTGGTTTGGTGATATTTAGAGTAGATTAAAAAAAATATACTGATTAAATCTTAGATCTACACTTGTTCTTGCATTTCTATGGTTCAAATTTTGTAGATCTACTCTTGAATCATGTTTTTGTGTTGATTTTAGGTTCTATCATTTTTCATTCATAATATTCTTGTGCTGAACCTTTACATCTAAATTTTCTTCCAAAATATTGATTAGAAAAAAAAACAAAAATATAAGGGTAAATCACTTAATTCATGTTGTCTTGGAGTCATGTTTAGTCATAGTAATTGTCACATTATGTTCTAAGTTTGTGTTGAATTTTTATTTTGTTTACTGAATTCTAGATACATTTGTTCATGTATTCTTGTCATTATTAGCCTATCTTTTGAATTTTGAGTCTAATTCATGCATGTTATTTAGTTCATAACATGTTCTAAATCAATTCCTAGAAGTAGTCTTGTTGTTGAACTCTTTTTTTTTTTTTTTTCTAAATTTCCTACATGATGCCTATGATGAAGTTGAGTTGTGGTGCTGAGTTGTGGCTGGATTTGTGAATCAAAATAAGTCTTAAGATATCTTGAATTGTGTTATTCAAGATAATTGAGCATAAGAAAACACAAATTGTAACTATCCAAGCCTTAAGCAACATAAACACTACTCTTGATTTCTAGGTTGAAATCGCTGGTGTTGGCAGCTTCAACATACGAACTTGTATAAATTATTGGAAATTGGTCACTACGTGTTTTGAGCTTAATGTTTTATTGAATTTTCTATACATCTGTACAAAAATTATGAAAAAAGAACCAAGCAATTTGGATTAAAGGAAAAAATAAGAAAAATCACACAAATTGGTTGAAAAATCAGTGTCCAGGAAAAAAAAGTGAAAGGGAAGTGTGCTTGTTGTTTTGGCTCAAAATTTGTTCTATAATTGGTGCTTATTTTATACCAATCCTAGTTCTAAAATTTTAATTGAAAATTATTGTGAAAACAAGTGCCAAAACTAGAGGTTTCTTGAGTCTTTTTTTTTTTATAGTTTTTCTACTCTACTCTAGAGCCATTCTAGGTTTCTCTTTGAGTCCTAGCTTGCTTTTGTGTGCTTTTCATTGCTTTAATTGTTGAATAATCCTTGAAAATTTGTCTTGTTAAAACTATATTAGTTTAGCTTTCATTTCATTTTTTTTTTGTCTTTCGTTATTGCTTATCTCTTTGTTTCCTTGCTTGTGAGTTCTCATATAGGGAATTGGAAAAGAGGATTGGTGTCATACCTTGAAGAATTTGAGTCAAGAAGCAAGGGGCCAACCACCTTAAGAGATATTGGACTAAGAAGCACTCCAAATTGAGTGAAACACTAAAGAGAGAATAGCCACCACAATTGAGGACTTTTTTTTTGTAATTTTGTAATTGGCAATTTGCTTTGCTTTCAAATTTTGTAACAAAAAGGCCTTTCATTGGAAGTAAGTTGGGAGCCTCCAATAGGTCACCCTACTTCCATTTGTGTGTAATAATTTTAGGCAATTTTCCCTTAGGATAGTGAATTTTTGGTTGGGAACCTTAAATGAGGTCATCCAAACACTCTTAGGATCCGCCTAGTTTGCATTTCTTGCACTTTAATTTCTTGCTTACTTTCGTAGCTTATTTCCTTTACCCTCCATTGTCAAACCGCCTAGATAGCTTGCCTTTTACCAATTAGTTTTTAGCTTATCTTTCACACCTCTTTTAGTGTTTATTTTGGCTAGTTTCAACCATAGTTTCTTTTACCTTTTGTTTTCAAACCCCCAACAAGAAAAAACCATAACTTAGGAACCAACATAAGTCTTCATTCTTCATCTAGTGTTAATGGTGAGGGTTCTACTCCTAAGGACCCCTTGTATAAGATATTAGATGAGTTGAGATCCCTTAAGTTGTGGAAAGAAAAACAAGAGAGAAAAGAAAAAGGAAAAAAAAGAGTGGAAGAAATAAGTCAAGATGAAAGAGAGAAAATAAGAGAGGAAGAAAGAAGAAAAATAATGAAAGAAATGAAAAGAGAAAAACATACCTTCTACAATAGTCATAACTCTTGCAAGAGCCTAAGTGAAGAACTTTATGACTATTATGAAGGAAGGCATAGGTCGCATCTTAGACCTTACTCCCATAGGAGAGAAAATGAAAGAAAGCCTCAAGAGGCTAACATTAACCTCCCATACTTCCATGGGAAGAACAATGTAGAGGCTTACTTAGATTGGGAAATAAGGGTAGAGCAAAAGCTTAAAAGAAAGTCTACTTTAAAATCTTATGGCTCTCATTCTTATCCAAAGAAAAACCAAGGTCTAGGCATCTTAGGGGCAGCACCTTCTAAGCCCAAAGATGATAAGGGGAAGACAATAGAAAAGCAACCCCCTAAGGCTAGTATGCAAGAAAAAACTAGCTTTATAAAGTGCTTTAAATGTCTTGGAAGGGGACACATTACTTCTCAATGCCCCACCAAGAAAACCATGATTATGAGGAGCCAAGACATTTATAGTAGCCAAGATGATGCTACTACTTCACCTTCCTCTAATGAAAGTGAAGAAGCAAAAGGGGAAGAATCTAGTGAAGAAATCTACCCCCAAGAAGAAGGACAACCTTTAATGGTTAAGGAGGAGTGTAAGAAGGTAAGTGTCTCCTCCAAGAGGTTAGCTAAGAAGTAAAGGCATTTTGAAATAAAGACAAATATTAATGAAATTTCCCCTCTTAGACAACCTCCACATTTTCTCCTTTGTAAAAAGACACTTGTTAGCATTGCCACACCTCTTAGGCTTGAGTTTATTCCTCAAGTAAAGGAGTTGTTGGATGAGGGTTTGGTTCGCAAAAGCTTAAATCCTTGTGCTTTGTTGGTGCCCAAAATAGGTATTATTAGGCACCAAATCCCTAAAATAGGTGGTATGATGAATGCTTTGAGTGGTGCAACCCTCTTTTGTAAAATCACTCGTGCACCCAACATCTTAATGATTTGTGTACATAGGGACTCATTAGGTAGGTTTGTTCTTATTTTTAGTTTCAATACAAACTTAGGTACTCATATGGGACACCTTAGGTTTGTCATACTTTTTGATAGGAATAATCAACAAGAAAATACAGAAAAATGTATGTTTTATTGCATTACTTTTCTTAATTTTTTAAATAGTGATCAAGGGGTTCCCATGAACCCTAAGAGAATAAAGGTCATTCTTGAGTGGCCCACTCCACCAAGTATAAGGAAAATTTGGGGCTTCCATGACTTAACAAACTTTTACAAAAGATTTGTCCCATATTTTTCTATACTTGTAGCACCACTCATTGAGTTGGTGAGGAACCATAATCCTTCATGGGAAGATGCCCAAGAAATGGATTTTCAAACCTTACCTTACTTCAACATACCAAACACCACTAAAATATATGTTTTTGTTCTTTTTACAAGTGTTGAGCAAAAAAACCCAAAGTTTCAAGAATCTCGGGATTTGAGGTCAAATACTTTTCAAGGGGGAGGGAATGATGCAATCCTACCCGCAAATGCATTGGATAGAAGACTCCAAGTAGATTGGGCCAGAGATGCAAGAGAAAGCCCTAGGGTTCTCATGAGCCTTAGGGTAGATTTCAGGCCTATGGGCTAAGTATGAGCTCACTTATCTTTGTACATATTAGATTAAGGTTTCATTATTTTTGGGCCTTGTATTTAGGGCTCCATAATGTAGGTAGGGTACCCTAGAAATATAGGATTTTTCAGCCCTTGTATTTTAGGGCACCTAGACTAGTTTTTGTATTAGGGGTAGTTTTGTAATTTCGCATGCACTATGTGAATATTTGATGTGTGTGTTGGGAAATAAATTTAATTGAATTGGTAGAAGCCCAATCCAATTAAATTTTAGAGGGGAAGGTGAGCATTTGCTTACTACACCCCATTGCAACATCATATAGTCACACTTTGTGCATGTCCTTCATGCTTTACATGCCTCATGACACCTAAGCACACTTAGTGGAGAATCTTGAAATTGATCTTGGATTAGTGGGCTGAACCATAACTGAAATTCACTAATTATAATTAGTGAAATTTTGGCTCCAAAATTTGTCTCCACAAATTCAATTTCAAATTCAAGTGAAATTTGAATTGAAATTCAAATTTCCCTCCAATTTTGTGTGACACTTAGGCTATAAATAGAGGTTTTGTTTGTGCATTTTTTGGAACTTTGATCATTTGAAAATTAAACTTCAGATTTCAGAGTTCTTTTAAAGCACAAAATTTCGTGCTCTTCTCTTCCTCTCCCTTCATTCATCTTCTTCTTCCTTCAAGCTCTTATCCATGGCCTCCTATGGTGGTGAGCTTCTTCTAGACTCATCATTTACTTGAAGTGGCATCTCCAATCATCTTTCTCCTTCTCCATTCTATTGTAATCAAACCTCAAGAAGCAAAAGACTCCATCGATGAAGAAGATCCAAGGCCTACAAGCTCTACATGGAGCTTACATCACGCCTCGACCTTGATTTTTCTTCTTCTTTCTCCTTCTTCTCACTAATTTCAATGAAAACCATTTACAAATGATGTTGAACCCCTTCCCTTCAGCCCCTCACACCTATTTACAGGAAAATGAGGGGAGGAGGTTGCATGACAGCTCGCCCAAGTGAGCTGCTTGCTTCCTCTAGAAGCAACCTAGCTCGCCCGGGCGAGTTAGTTGCTTCATCCACAACGTTTTCGCCCAAAGTGACCATTTTGCCCCTCTTTTGAGTATTTTGCACATTTCCTCCCGAAATGTCACAAAACCCTTCGGATTGCGCGATGATTAGTGTAAAGAAGGTCAATTCAGCCGATAAGAATCCAAATATTAACCAACGATTGTCCCTGGACGAAATTAGGGTATGACAGTTGCCCCTCTTTGCTTATCTTTTATTAGAGATAAAAGGAAAGTAAAGATAAAGACAACTAGCTCAATCAGGAAAAACTGTCAAAAGTAAGAGCATGAGAGGCATTAGGTATATCAACAAAAGACCTTGAAGTCTTGCAAAGTAAGGGAGACATTGAAGTCTCGACAAAGGACTCTGGTAGCCTTTGAAAAAGATAAATAACGGAAGACATTGATAATCTCCGCATGCCAATGGACTTGTTTGTCTCTGGAAGGCAAAGAGGACTGAAATAATCTTGAAAACAATAAAAGCGAATGACCATAATGGTCTTCGCATGCCATTGGACTCGTGTCTCTGGATGACAGAGGGAGACTACAATAGTCTTGAAAACAAATGAAAGCGAATGGCCATGATGGTCTCTGCATGCCATTGGGCTCGATTGTCTCTAGATGACAGAGGGAGACTGCAATAGTCTTGAAAACAATAAAAGCGAATGACCATGATGGTCTTTACATGCCATTAGACTCGATTGTCTCTGGATGACAGAGGGAGACTGCAATAGTCTCGGTCGAAAGACATTGAGTCTTCGACAAGAGGGCAAATGACCATATTTGTCTCTACGTGCCATCGGACTTGATTGTCTCTGGATAGCAAAGGAGACTTAACAGTCTCAGTCAAAAGACATTGAGTCTTTGAAAAGGGGGCAGATGACCATAATTTATCTTTGCGCGCCATCGGACTTGATTGTCTCTGGATAGCGAAGGAAGCGGATGACCATAATTTGTCTCCGCATGCCAACGGACTTGATTGTCTCTGGATGGCGAATGAAACTGTAATAGTCTCAGTCGAAAGACATTGAAGTCTTCGAAAAGGGGGAAAATGACCATAATTTGTCTCTGCGCGCCATCAGACTTGATTGTCTCTGGATGGCAAAGGAAACAGATGACCATAGTTTGTCTCCATGTTCCTTTAAATAAAACGCGAACACGCTTAGCAAAGAAACAAACCTCCAGACCAATCAAAGCAACATATATTTTTGAAGAAAAACAAATGTGACTATTGGGGAAGGAAAACATGTTGATAGAATTTCCCATAACCACAAATGAGATTTGGGACATTTGCATTTCATCTTTAAAAGAACATTAGAAGAAAGCATCGGGTCCAATGTAACATAGAGGAAAATTGCTCATAGTGTATAAAATCTCACACGGGCAAGTATTTCATCCTAATTCTGAACCACAAACATGTCATGATTTGACTTTGCAAGTCATTTCCTATCAAATCAAAAGATAATATGTGTAATCATGAATCAATAGGACTTTAGAAAGCTGGATTTTGGTGGGAACTTTGACTTTGGATTTTTACATGGAGCATAAGCGGACGCAAAGATTTGGTTGGTAACTAAGAAGGTGATTGCTTCATGCATCCCTCGGGTTTTAACCAAGTTATTGTTACTATTTCTCTTCTTTTTGCTTTTGACAATGTCGCACATTGTGCAGACCTTGTCTGGTCCAAAGAAACTTTTCGTATTATTTTTTCTTTTCTATATTTTTCTTTCTTTTATGCTTTTCTCCAATCTTTGATTGGTTGACTTTCTTCCTTTCCTTTTTTCTTTTCATTTCTTTTGATGCACATTTATAACCCAAGGTAAAAGAAGCCCCTTTTTTTTTTGGAATATCTTTCTGTTCTTTCTTCCAATGGTAAGGTTGGAAATTTCCATCCTAGGTCAAGGTTATGGCAAAAACGTTGAGGTTTGGCTCAAATGGCCTACGGATGGCGGGACATGACGCATGTCGGTATATTTGTTTAGCCAGCAGTTCAAGAATAAGGGAATACCCCAAATCATTTCCATGATACACATATGACAATGATGATTAGAAATTTATGCAAAACTAATCATGCATACATCCATGTGGACACTCATAAAGCTTCGTGGCCATAAGGTTTGTTTCCCTGCTCAAATCAACCTAGTGTTTCTAAATAATGCTCTTTTATCAAGTTACACACACATCCGAGTCCATTCAGGGTTTTGGAAAAAATCTTCATTGCATTCACCCTTTAGGTGCACACATTTTTTTTTTCAAAAATCTCTTTGTGTTCCGACCCATGAACGAACGGTCATTTTCTTTCAAAAGCGTGTTGGCTTAGTTAGTTTTTTTTTTCTTTCAGCTTTTTCTTTCTATTAATTTCTTTCAAGCAAATTTATTTTCTCTTTTTTTTGTTAGAAAAGGCTTGTAACCCGGGAAAAGTTGGTAATCGAGATTACACTTTATCTAAAAGAATAAAAGGCGTGCGAATGAAAATACACAAGGCCCCTTATTTTTTGGCGTTTCAGACAAACCATGGCAAAGTACATATGACAATATGCTAGAAGCGGTAAAATTAGTCAAAATGAGATAACAAATGACTAAAAGCAATAATATCAAGTTCAGTTTCCCCACAATGAAATAACAAAATAACAACTAAAAGCAATAACACCAAGTTCAGTTTTACCACAATGAAACAAACAAAATAATAACTGAAAGCAATAACACCAAATAAAAACAAAATCACAATTTTCGGCGGTCCCGGCCGTGCAACTCTGCCTCATCAAGTGAAGAAGTCCAACACGTCAGCCATGTCATCATCCTCCTGAGCTCCTTCGTCACCCCCAGGGCCCCCGTGGATCCTGCATGCATCTCAAAATCGGTCTCGTCCCCAGGCCAGGCCACCGTGGCCCCGAACTGTTCGGGGATAGGCCAAGGGAAAGGACTGGGGTCCTAACTCTGCTGGTGCATGTTGTAATGATAGAATGCCTCGTTCAACTGCACCTGCCCTCTATGATTAGCCGTTTGCTGGCTAGTCACGTGCTGCATGTACCTGTGCATCTAGAGTTCTATCCTTCGTAGGTGATCGGAGATGGACCTTAGAGATGGTACCTCCTCTAGAGGCGACGGTGGCGCATCTGCAACAAGTTGTTGTCGGTCCTCCTCTGGCTGTTGTGGCGCCTGACCCTGCGCCTGCTTGGGCATGCAATACTTCTTAATGAAGGCCCTACTGATGGAAGGCTGGATGAGCTTGGTGGGGGTGACCACCACTCCATACAACTGACAAAGGCCTGTAATCAGAGCAGGAAACCCCAGGGCCCTATTGGACTTCTCCGGGTCCACTGGGTGTCTTGTAGGCGTAATCCCTGCAAACTGGTAAATAACATCAGAGATCAGCTGGGCAACATAGACACTCACCTGAGTCAGGATGGCGTAAACCAATTAACACTTCGGCAAGGCGAGGTCCGAGATATGGTTGCTAGGGAAAATGTTGCTAAGCAACAACATCATCCAGATCTGCATGATGGTGGTCATGCTGGTGCGCATGATCCGCACCTGTCTCCATGCTACGCTCCAGGCAAAGTCTTGCCCCGGAACGCATGCCAACTGACTGATGGCCTCCTCATCGAAGTTGGAGCCCTGACTCCTCCTCTGGGAGAACTCGCAATGCTGGCCTTCTTCCAAAACCAATGGATGCCCCAGAAACTGATTAATGACATGCTCATCAAAGGGAATCCACTGGCCCCTCACCCAGGAGCGCATGTCTGTTACTCCTTCTTCTATAGGCCAGGTGTTAGCATAAAACTCCATGACTATCTCCGGATCGAACATAGCCATGGGTGATGCAAGCTGGGCCTATTGCCTCCAGACTATCTACTCTTGGAACTCAGCATACTCCTTGTCCCTCAGTTGGACTCGCCTCTCTCTAAGGAACGACCAGCCTTTAATGGCCTCAAACCATTGCTGGTGTTCCGCACTCCGAAACCGGTGTCTATCAAAGTCCACATCTGCCTGTGGGGCCGCACTGGAACCCTCTCCAGTGGCATCCTTCCTGGACCTATTGGCTGGGAGATTTCTCGAAGCCATCTCCTATGAGGACACATTTGCAAAGTTAGTTTACAAGAAATACCAACTTAATCATGATCAAAACTGTCCAAACTAAACTAAAACAAAGGTGCACACTTTTTCCTAACAAATGCAAATGTCAACATGTAATTAGAAAAACTTACATATCGATGCATGGTTTATTTTATGATATATATATATATATATATATATATATATATATATATATATATATATGCACATACATACATCTTGGTGAAAGGCATTTTATGACACATACCTACATTTTAAAAAGAATTTTCATGCTACATATCCATATACACACGCACACATTCTTTGGCATTTTCATGATACATATTCACATACACCTACCTTTGCAAGGCATTTTTGCTACCTATATAACACATGTACATATTTTGTTTGAAAGGTATTTTTTCTATGCTTCCTATTCAACATATAACCACACACATTTTTTGAAAGACATTTTGGCTACCTATCTAACATATATACATATTGGCAAGGTGTTTTGCTACCTATCTACTCCATTTTGAATGGCATTTTTTGCTATACGTCCATATTTTATTCACATATACGTACATACACTTGGGAGGCAACTTCATGCTATATATTCACACATACTCACATTCATTTGAAAGGAAATTTTTATGCTACCTATTCACATTTTTGAAAGGCAATTTCATGTCATATATTCATATTTTGAGAAGAATTTTCATGTTATATTCAACATGCATGCACATTTTGCAAAGCACTTGGCTACCTATTCAACATATGTACGCTTTATTTGAAAGGTATTTGCCTCTTGCCACCTATTCTATATATACATGTACATGGTGAAAAATATTTTCACACCATCTAAGTGCAAAGAAATCATCATGATGCAGCCCAATGATGCAGCCCAAACCAAATGCTGGTGTAAAGGGGGAACCTCACCAACATGCCCTCATTTTCATGCCTTCTTGCATTCTAAACCAAAAGGCTTGGGTTCCTAGGCCTAAGTCACATTTCGGCACTTGTTCTAGCTCCTATAAAGCTGTCCACACACTCAAAATGGCAATCACATGTGTACCAATTTGTTCCATAGGCTAAGTTTCACAAAATCACACACAAACGCCATTGAGGCATTTCACCGAACACTTGGTGGGCGCATGTTTAGACATGAAAAATGGGGAACGGGGACAATGTGCCATGCCCATTTATTTCAGAATCAAAGATAGGCCTATGGCCATCCCCTACAACCCCCCAATTCAACAAATCAAACATGAACCCAAGCATGAATTGCTTCACGAATTTTGCAAAAAATGAGCAAATAACGCACCACAATATTGCAATAGGAAGCCAAGGACCAAAGGAAATGGCACTTACTTGTAGGAAGTGAATACAAACGCAAAACAAGAGAGCAAAACTCAACAATGGAGGCTTGGGGCTGCTATTTTTTGTGATTTTCGTAAGCACCTTCATCCTTGGAAGCTTAGGGAAGATTTTAGGGGTGAATGAAGCTTCACCCTCCCTTTTAACACCTCTGGTTCAGACATGCTCACCCAAGCGAGCTAACCTGACCATTTTTTTCACAAATATTTAAATATCCACTTGTTTATGCTTTATATATTTTTTAACTCCTATGATTGCGAATAAACTAGGCACATTCAAATATAACTCAAGAAAATAAACGAATAAATAAAAATATAAATTTTAAAGGTACTAGGCTACCTCCTAGTAGTGCTTCTTTAACATCTTGAGCCGGACGCGGGATGATGGTTGATTGATCACGGGCTTAGCACCTGCTCATACCTGCCCCTAAGCTTTGAATAAAGGAAATGACATCACGAAGTAAAATGTGAAACAACACCACAAAACACCGATATCACCTTTCGCTTACCTTTGTCTTGATTTTGGTGTGACATTGGTCACTACTCAAAACGAAACTTCATTTATCCCCCAATTCGCAGGATGACAAGATGCAAAATGCATGCATGCTTATGATTAGGCAGTTTAAGTGCAACAAATAAACAAGTGTTATTTGTTCAATTTTACTTAAACGCTTTACGGCATCCCAGAGATTGAGCCAAAAGGCTCCAGATTCAAGATCGAGAGTGTGCACTCTAAAGAAATCAAAGACACAACACAAGAAGTTGAAATGCAAATCATCAATCCAATGTTTATTAATGTTGCGATCATGGTTTACATGGGATTGGGAGACTTTGGGGATCCCAATGAGTCTTTGGGGAACAAAAATGCATTGACTTCTCTAGCTGCCCCAAGTACTAAACATAATATCGTTTGATGACATCGGAATTCACGGGCGAAGGCAATTCTTCATCGTCCATGCTAGCAAGCACCAATGCTCCTCCCGAAAATGCTTTCTTTACGACAAAAGATCCTTCATAATTCGGAGCCTATTTTACCCTATGGTCCTTCTGAGCATGGGATACTTCTTTCAAGACAAGATTTGTTGAACTTGCATGGGCGTACCTTATTGTCAAAATCATTCTTCGCCCGTTTTTGATATAAACGCCCATGGCTCATGGTGCCCAATCTCTTACCTTCTATAAGATTCATTTGATCAAAGCATGCTTGGGCTCACTCTGACTCTTTCAACCCTAACTCGGCCAGAATTCTCAAAGAGGGGACCTCTACTTCGAACGACAACACAACCTCCATACCGTACACCAAAGAAAACGGAGTTGCTCCAGTTGATGTGCATACTAAGGTTCAATAACCATGTAGCATGAAAGGGAGCATCTCGTGCCAATTTTTGTATGACACGGTCATTTTCTGAACGATCTTCTTTATGTTCTTGTTTGCAGCCTCAACTGCCCCATTCATCTTGGACCTATAAGGCGTGGAATTGTGATGTTGGATCTTGAAATCCTCACACATTTATTTCATCATTTTGTTGTTCAGATTGGTGGCATTGTTAGTGATAATCTTCCTAGGCAACCCGTACTGGTAGATTATCTCTTTCTTGATGAACCTAACCACCACACTCCTTGTCACACTGGCGTATGAAGCCGCTTCAACCCGTTTGGTGAAGTAGTCAATGGCGACCAAGATGAAGCGATGTCCATTCGAAGCCTTGAGCTCAATAGCTCCAATCACATCTATTCCCCACATAGAGAAGGGCCATGGCACTGCCAATACGTTCAAAGGCATGGGCGGTGCATTGAATTTATCCGTAAAAGCCTGACACTTGTGGCATTTTCTCACATGGATACAACAATCCATTTCCATGGTGAGCCAGTAATACCCTACCTTTAGAATCTTCCAGGCCATAGCATGTCCATTGGCATGTGTCCCAAAGGATCCCTCATGCACCTCTACGAGCATTTGCTCAACCTCCCTGACATCTACACATCAGAGCAGTACCATATCATGGTTTCTCTTGTACAGTATGCCTCCGCTTACAAAGAAACTGACTACTAACCTTCTCAACATCCTCCTGTCGTTGTTGGAAGCCTCCCGTGGGTACTCCTTGTCCTTGATGTATCGCTTAATGTCGAAGTACCAAGGTTTACCATCTTGTTCCTCTTCTATCAAGAAGCAATGTGCGGGCTTGCCATGACATTTAAGCTCGATGTACGGCAAGTCTCTGTGCAGAGTCAGCTGAAACATGGAGGCTAAAGTGGCGAGCGCATCGGCCATTTGATTCTCCTCTCTAGGAATGTAGTGAAATGAGATATCATCAAAGAACTATGTTAGTTTCTTGATGTAGGCCTGATAGGGTATCAACTTGTGATCCCTGGTCTCCCATTCTCCTCTCAACTGATGGATCACCAAAGCTGAGTCTCCATATACCTTGAGCAATTTGACCTTGAAGTCAATTGTTGCTTGGATCCCAAGGGCGCATGCCTCGTATTCAGCCATGTTATTTGTACAGTCAAAGCCCAACCTTGCCGTGAAGGGTATGCATTGATTGTCGGGAGTAACCAAAACTGCCGCAACTCCATGGCCTAGGGCATTGGATGTGCCATCAAACCACACGATCCACTTATCCCTATCTTCATCCTCTACCTCTTCCTCGAACAAGGCTATGATGTCCTCATCCGGGAATTCCGGATGCATGGATTGGTAGTCATTGAGGGGCTGCTGAGCTTGATAGTCTGCCAAGGCACTCCCCTTTATCGCCTTTTGAGTAACATAAACAATGTCAAAATCTGATAGTAGAACCTGCCACCGGACGATCTGTCTGGTGAGGGCCGGCTTTTTGAAAATGTACTTGACTGGGTCTATCTTGGATACCTACCAAGTGGTGTGGCTCAGCATGTACTTCCTTAGACAATGGGTCGCCCACACCAAGGCACAACATGTCCTTTCAAGCAGAGAGTAGTTCATCTCACAGGTGGTGATCTTCTTGCTCAAGTAGTAGATGGCCCGTTCCTTCTTTCTTGACTCGTCATGCTACCCCAGCATACACTTCATCGACTCATCCAACGCAATCATGTATAGGATAAGGGGTCTCCCGAGCATCGATGGCATAAGAATAGGGGGACTCATAAGGCATTGCTTGATCCTTTCAAATGCTACTTGATAGTCGTTATTCCACTGGACGGACTGGTTCTTGCGCAGAAGCTTGAAGAGAGGCTCACAGGTGGCAGTGAGCTACGATATGAACCTCGCTATATAATTCAGGCATCCCAAGAAACCTCAGACTTACTTTTCGGTGCGTGACTCGGGCATTTCAAGGATGGCTTTCACCTTGTTGGGGTCCACCTCTATCCCTTTCTGGCTTACAATGAAGCCAAGCAATTTGCCCAACCTGACCCCGAAAGTGCACTTGGCGGGATTCAATCTTAACTGGTACTTCTACAATCTCTCAAACATTTCCACAAGTTGACAAGATGTTCCTCCTCGGTTTTAGACTTGGCAATCATATCATCCACGAGGACTTCAATTTCTTTGTGCATCATATCATGGAATAATGCTACCATAGCCCATTGGTAGGTTGCCCCAGCGTTTTTGAGCCCAAAGGACATCACCTTGTAGCAGAATGTTCCCCACAAGGTGACAAACATTATTTTTTCCATGTCCTCCGGTGCCATCTTGATTTGGTTGTAGCCTGAGAACCTGTCCATGAAAGAAAACAAAGCAAAATTGGTTGTGTTGTCTACAAGGACATCGATGTGCGGTAAAGGAAAGTTGTCCTTTGGACTAGCTCAGTTCAGATCTCGATAGTCCATGCATATTCGCACTTTCCCATCTTTCTTGGGGACCGGCACAATGTTAGCGACCCATTCCAAGTATAGCGACTGCCAAGAAGCCAGCGTCAAATTGTTTTTTCACCTCTTCCTTTATCTTTAAGGACATTTCGGGCTTCATCCTTCTTAGTTTTTGTTTCACCGGGGAACAACCGAGATTCAAAGGCAACCTATGCTACTCAATGTCGGGACTTAAACCTGGCATGTCTTGGTATGACCAAACGAATATGTCTTGATAGTCTCGTAGCAAAGCCACCAATGTATCTCGGATTAGCGTGGTCATGCCTGTGCCAACCTTTACCTCTTTTCTTTCTTTGCCAACACCTAAGTTTACAATCTCTGTTTCTTCTTGGTGTGGCTTCACTTCTCAGTCTTCTTGTTCGACCATTCTTTTTAGCTCTGGGGGAAGCCCCCAATCCCCATCTTCTTCATCCCCAACGTTTTTTACTAGCTGCTCAAAATCAACGTCTGGGTCCTCGGTATTAGTACCTTCACAGGACTCCTCGTCAGACCTGTACCATTTAATCGCAACAAAAATAAACAGGCAGACGAATGAGAATGGATGAGGGTGCAAGAACAAATGAAGAAAGGTTGTATTTATATATATGATAGCAAAAGACAAGCCCAAACAGGGAGAAAACCCTAAAGCCTAGGCCTAGCTATAAGGTTTGGACTAACAAATTACATTATGTTTGCCACGGAAATTCTGGGTTGTTCGATAACTTGCCAGTTTCCCAACTCGAATTTAGGAGGGCATAGCCACACCCAGTTTAATTGCTCTTGAGGGACTTCATCATGGATCATGGTGACTTGCCCTTCACATGTCCAACCCGTGCTGAAAAAACTCTTGTTGATGTGACATAAGGGAGTCCCCTTCACTTGCGGTCCTTGTTGCTGGCCCATGCTTTGGCCCCTTCTTTCTAAGGTGCTTCTCCTTACGTCAGTGCGTGTAGGATTATATCCCAACCCAAACCTTCTGTGGTTCTCTTTGAACTCCACCAAGCTCACCACACTGTTACCGTTCCGACCTAAACCCCTTTCAGGCTTGTACCCATGCCCTAACATTACACGGACTACCATCAATGTAGCACTGGATGAGCGGGGTTGCACTTGGGGAGACTCGACATAAGCGTTGCTTACCAGTTCCAAAGCTTGGAAGGACGTCTCTAAGGATTCTTTTGCGGCTTCCATATATGATGTAGAAGAAGGGAAACTTACAAGGATGTCTTCCTCCCCCAATACTATGATTAACTGCCCTTCCAACACAAACTTCAACCTTTGGTGGAGCGTTGAAGGGACTACCTGGACTAAGTGAATCCAAGGCCAGCCTAAAAGGCAGCTATAGGCTAGGTTAATATCCATCACTTGGAAAGTGATCTAACAGATGTGCGGTTCAATCTGAATTGGGAGATCAATCTCCCCCCTTACGTCCCGGCGGCTACCGTCAAAAGCCCGCACCACCATGGAGCTTGGCCTCAGGTGTGACGTGTTGAAAGGTAGTTTGCCCAACGCGCTTTTGGGCATGACATTCAGCGATGATCCATTATTGATAAGAACCTTGGCCACGAAGTGGTCCAAACACTTGACGGACACATGTAAGGCCCTATTATGTCCCCGACCCTCGATAAGTATCTCCTCATCAGTGAAGGTGAGGTAATTGTTGGCGGTAATATTGTTGATGATGCCCCCGAAGCCCTCCAAAGAGATGTCTTGGGCCATGTGGGCTTCATTCAAGATTTTTACCAACAATGCTCGATGAGGCTCCGAGTTCATGACTAGTTCCAACAGGGAGACCCTAGCTGGGGTCTTATTGAGCTATTCAATCACTTTGAACTCGTTTTGTTGAATGATTCGAAGGAACTCATTTGCTTCTTTGGTGGATATCTTCTTCGTACTGAAGTCTTCCTCTCCCTTAGCAAATCTCCCAACCGGGATCTCCTCATCGAGAATTGGGCTTGCCTTGTCATTTTCTTTCGTGCCTACCTTTGCCTTTCCCTTCGCATCCTTGGACCACACCAACGGGTCCGGTGCTGCGAAGACACGCCCACTGCGGGTCACACCACTCATGCCAGAGATGTAAGTAACTTTGGCAAAGGATAGGTCATCTCCGACGGCCTTGTCCTTCTTTTCGTTGGGCTTTTGAGGGGCATACCTCCATGGGACCGCCTTGTTGCTTCTGCAAGGGAATGGGACAAACTTCTTACCCGGGATAGGTTGGGAGCCTCGCGGTTTTTGGGAGGCAGCATCTCTGGTGAAGTGGATCATCAAAGGTTTGGGTTTGCTTGGGCTTTTGTCTGCCAATTGCATGCACACATGTTGTTCTCCCTTGCTTGCATCACCAATTTCAAACCGGGCTTGGTCCATCATTCCTTGTAATAGCTCCTCTGTCGTTGAGCATGTTTCCATGTCATGTGATGCACCCGGATGCATTAAACAAGAATCCCCCTTGTGCCCATCAAAGGAAATCATGCCCGCTTCTTGCAGCGCCTCAAATATAAACCTCCTAGAGGTTACCACATCTTTTATTTGCTTTGGCCTCTGAAGTCCATACTCCTCTATTGCATTAACTGTTGACCCCCCATGATTGGCAAGCAGATTTGTCTTTACATTTGGGTCGTCATCTTGGAATGTTAGTCACCCCACGTCGATCAAACTTTGGACCTTATGCTTGAGGGCCACACGCTGTTCTATCGAATGCCCCGGGGTACCCCCTGTAGGATCAGGTGGCCTCAGAATAATTAAGAAGGGGGGGGGGGTTGAATTAATTATGAATGTGTCTTGACTAATTAAAAATCTATCCTTCTTAATGTTACTAGATTCAATTAGGCTTTTACTACTAAGTTAAGAAAGTAAAGAACAAAAATCGAAACTTAACCAAAAGTAAAAGCAATAATTAAAAGTACACAGCGAAAATTAAAGAGTGTAGGGAAGAAGAAGACAAACACAAGATTTATACTGGTTCGGTCACAAACCGTGCCTACATCCAGTCCCCAAGCAACCTGTGGTTCTTGAGATTTCTTTCAACCTTGTAAAATCCTTTACAAACCAAAGATCCACAAGGGATGTACCCTCCCTTGTTCTCTTTGAAAAAACCAAGTGGATGTACCCTCCACTTGAACTGATCCACAAGAGATGTACCCTCTCTTGTTCTTAGTATAACAATCCCCAGGTAGATGTACCCTCTACTTGTACCACAAAGGATGTACCCTCCAATGTGTTGGGACAAAGAATTCTTAGACGGTTAGTCCTTTGAATCTTTGTAAAGGGAAACAAAAGATATCTCAGGCAGTTAGTCCTTTGAAATCTTTTGCTTAAGGGAAATGGAAGAATCAAAAAGAATTCTCAGGCGGTTAGTGTTGGATCAAGTGGCCTCAGAATAATTAAGAGGGGGGGTTGAATTAATTATTAGTGAACCTTTACTAATTAAAAAAAACTTATCCTTCTTAATGTTACTAGATTCAATTAGGCTTTTACTACAAAGTTAATAAAGTAAAGAACAAAAATAGAAATTTAACCAAAAGTAAAAGCGATAATTAAAGTGCACAGTGGAAATTAAATAATGTATGGAAGAAGAAGACAAACACAAGAATTTTATACTGGTTCGGCAACAAACTGTGCCTACATCCAGTCCCCAAGCGACCTGCGGTCCTTGAGATTTCTTTTCAACCTTGTAAAAGCCTTTACAAGCAAAGATCCACAAGGGATGTAACCTCCCTTGTTCTCTTTGAACAACCAAGTGGATGTACCCTCCACTTGAACTGATCCATAAGAGATGTACCCTCTCTTGTTCTCAGTTACAACAACCCAAGTAGATGTACCCTCTACTTGTACCACAAATGATGTATCCTCCAATGTGTTAAGACAAAGTTCTCAGGTGGTTAGTCCTTTGAATATTTTGTTTAAGGGAAAAGGAAGAATCAAAAGAATTCTTAGACTGTGTCGTTTTGAATTCTTTGAAAAGGATGAAGGGAGACACAAAAGAATTTAGGCGGTTAGTCCTTTGTTCTTTTGGAAAAGGTAGAAGAGAGACACAAAAAGAATTCAGGCGGTTAGTCCTTGTCGAATTCTTTTTGGCAAAAGGGAGAAGAGAATGAAAAAGATGAATAACACACTTTTGTTTTCTGTGAAAGAACAAGGTTTGGAAACCAAAAAATTAGAAAGCTTTTGGCAAAAGAAGAAGAAGAATAAGTTCAAGAAGTTCAAGAAGATGTTTCAAAAAGTTGTGTAAAAAGTTATATCAAGTACATAAAATGCACGTCAAGGTCTTGCTTTTATAGACTCTTCATGTCTGGTCAAGAAAACCATTGGAAGAGTTATAACCTTGAGAAAATCTTGAGAAAACCATTGGAAGAGTTACATCTCTTGATTTTTATTCAAAACTTGTCACAGGTAATCGATTACCAAAACCATGTAATCGATTACACAAAGCATTTTATGAAAAGATGTGACTCTTCACAATTGAATTTGAATTTCAACGTTCAGATACACTGGTAATCGATTACCAATATATCGTAATTGATTACACCATTTAAAAAACAATTGGAACATTGCAAATTCAGTTAAAAGCTTTTGAAATCAAACTTTGCCACTACTAATCGATTACAGGAAACTGGTAATCGATTAGCAAAGAGTAAAAACTCTAGTAACTTAGAAAATTTTGAGAAAAACTCTTTTGAAAAAACAAAACTGTGCTATGTTTGTTTTTTGAAAAATCTTTTCAATACTTCCCTTGTGATGTCTTCTTGATTTCTTCTCTTGAATCTTGAATTCATCTTCTCTTGAATCTTGAAATCAAACTTCTCTCGATTCTTGAATCTTCTTGATTTCTTCTCATGAAACTTGAAATTAATCTTGATCATGAACTTGTTGACTCAATCTTGAAATCATTCTTTATGCTTTTTGTCATCATCTTTGTCATCATCAAAACTACTTGAATCAACTTGATTCATCATCATGAAGCTTGCTTCTACTGTTAGTCCTTTGAATCTTTTGTAAGGGAGAAGAGAGACTCAAAAGAATTCAGGCGGTTAGTCCTTTGTTTTTTTGGCAAAGGGAGAAGAGAGACACAAAAGAATTCAGGCGATTAGTCCTTCGTTCTTTTGGCAAAGGGAGAAGAGAATGAAAAAGATGAATAGCACAAGTTTTTGAACTAAGAACTTTTCTTGGAAGAGAAAGTGTTGAACAAAAACTTTTAGAAAGATGAAGAGAAATAATTCAGAAAGATCTATTGAAAGAGATGAAAGAAGATATTGAAAGATAGATTAAAAGATAGATGATAGATGATAGATCAATGAACAATTAATAAACTCATGCCATGGTCACATATTTATAATCTCTTAATGACTCAAGTCAAAGCATGTGACTCTTGGCAATTTATTTAAAACTAGTCACTTAAAAAGTTGTGGCTTTTGAAAAAATCTTCAGAAACAAGTCACTTGAAGAATTGTGACTTTTGGAAATGTATTTTTTGAAATCAGTCACTGGTAATCGATTACCATTAAGGTGTAATCGATTACAAATCAACAGATGTGACTTTTCATTTTGAATTTTGAAAATTAAAATGTTTAGAAGCTCTGATAATCGATTACAAGTGTTGTGTAATTGATTACACAAGTTTAAAATGATTTAAAACTGTTAAACACAAGTTGTAACTCTTGAAATTTGAAATCTTAACATTTTAAAACACTGGTAATCGATTACTACCTTCTGGTAATCGATTACCAGAGAGTAAAAATCTTTGGTAATGATTTTGTGAAAACTTCTTGTGCTACTCAATGTTTTGAAAAAACTTTTTAGAACTTATCTTTATTGAGTCTTTTCTTGTTTCTTGAATCTTGAGTCTTAAATCTTGATCTTCATTATTCTTGAATCTTGATTCTTGAAACTTGATTCTTGAATCTTGAATCTTGATTCTTGAAACCTAACTCTTGAATCTTGAATCTTTGGAATTTGCTTGACTCTTGATTCTTTGGCATTATCAAAATAACCTTGGAAGACATTGCTTCCACACCCCCATGATAAGCGTTGGTTGCATTGGGGTTGTACCACCAAGGGAAAGGAGACTGATACATCCTTCCGAGGGTCACCATTGCCATTTGGTTGGCGATCAAAGATGGCAACAAATCTCCGTACGACATCAGAATTGAGGCGAACTCCAGAAGCTTCTTCACTAGAGGGTTCCTCCTCAGATTGGCATCGTGTCAGGATTGGAAATGCCGGCGGGGCGAGTTTATGTAGGAGCCGGGCTTTGAGTGGGGGCCCTTTGTGGTTAAACGGGTGCCCTTTGCTAGATGGGTGCCGGGTTGGAGGGGTTTCCGGCGCAGGCCAAAAAGCTTGGTTGATGTTAGGCATACTGGTAGGTGTTGTGTAGGGTTTGCTGGGGTTTCGACCAAGTAGGAGCCGAAGTCACGGCATGGGCATCCCCTTCCTTCTTCTTTGCCCCACTTGCCCCTAATCTTTTGTTACTTGTATCGACAGGGGCGACATAGTTGAACTTCCCTCTTTTCAGGCCTACTTCAATCCTCTCGCCCGCAAATACTAGATCTACATAGCTAGAGGGCATGTAGCCCACTAACTTTTGTAGTAGAACACCGACAGCGTGTCCACTATCATTGTGATCATCTCTCTTTCCACCATGGGGGTGCCACTTGGCTGCCAAATCCCTTCACCGTTGGGTGTACTCCTTAAATGACTCGTGCTCCCGCTTGCTCATATTCTACAGCTGGGTTCTGTCGAGAGCCATGTCAATATTGTATTGGTACTACCTAATGAAGGCAATAATTAAGTCTTTCTATGAGCGGATGCGAGAAGCCTCCAGATTGGTATATCAGATGACCGCTGCTTCGGCCAAACTATCTTGGAAGAAATGCATCAACAGCTTCTCATCCCTAGAGTACGCCCCCATTTTCTGGCAATACATCTTCAGGTGATTTTTGGGGCAAGTGGTCCCCTTGAATTTATCAAAATCTGGCATCTTGAATTTTGGAGGGATGACAACATCAGGTACCAAGCACAATTTCGTCATGTCGGTGAAAGGGCAATCACCAAACCCTTAGACGACTCTTAGTCTCTCTTCGATGAGATCAAGTTTCTCTCTCCCTTCCATTGTCGGAGGCGGCCCCCTTACTGAGACATGCAGCGATTGTAGAGGGAGAGGTTGAGGAGCTGCCATGGTGTTAGGCTAAGGCATAGCGTTATATGCTGGTCCCTCGGTGGTGAAAGTGGGATATAGGTCGAAATCAGCTTGAGCACGCTCCCGAGGTTCTTCACGGACGCCTCCTATAGGCTGGGGTTATTGACCCTCAAAGGTAACAGGAATGTCATTATTAACGTTCTCATTAGGCACGTGCATGGTGGGCGGCGTATAATTGGGGGGTAAGCCGTAGGGGTAAGCATTCCTATTATACCCCATGTGTAGACCATCGGTGCCGCCCAATACTTCTCCTTGTCCCACCATGTCTGGGATGGGTTGATGTGCTTGATTTATGGCACATGGATGGGTAGGATCCGCCTCAGCGGCGGTGCTGGCGGTGGCAGCTGTGGCCGCATTACTTTCCATCATTCTTTTCATGCTTAACATGGCCTCCATCATGGAAGCCATTTGATCTTTCAAGGCCACCATATCTGCCTTCATCTGTTCTTGCACCTCTTCTATATTGCCCATAACTCTAGTCTTAGAACGGGTTCGATAGGGGTGCCTTAAAGGGTGTTTAGTTATGGTATTTTCTCCTAAAAGAACAAAAATGTAGTGAGTAATGCGACAAAGAACTAAACATGAATGCATGCTAAAGATAAGTTTTCGAAGTATTGGATTTGCACAGAATCCTAAGCAAAGGCATAGGATTAAACCAAACTCATTTTTATTAAGGAACAAAATGTTCATCTTGTCAAAATTAAAGCGAAAACACAAACGCCTTAGCGATTCCTAATTATGTGAGCCATTAAATCGATCATGTGTTGACAATAATCGAGGAGTCCATGAACTTCCTCAGGGGTCGAGTACACGCCCGCCATTGCTTTAGCTTTGGCTAGCAGTCTTGGAAGCTCTTGACTCCCATTCAAGGTGAAAGCGAACCTATCCATCCACATTATTGCTTCTCAATGCAATGAATCGATCACTCTTTCCCTCGCTTACCTTTCTGCCTGTAGGACTGATACCTTTGTGTACCCATCCTCTAGCCTTTGTTCATAGGTTGAAGCTAAATTTAGCTTCTCCTTGTATTGGTCAATGATGGCCTACATGTTTTCTTTAGTCTTGCTCAATTGCTCGGACAAACTCCTTTTGGACCTTTGACAAGCCTTCAACTTGTCTTCCAAAATCATGCTTTCGACTCTCGAATGGTCTCTCTCAGCCCTTCGAAGCTTAAGCTTGTTGTTGATACCCCACAAAGCCCCTCAGAACTTGTTTTGGCCCCATTTTTCCTTTCGGGCTCTCTTTGTTTCCCGCTCCAAAGCTTCGGTGGTGGCCACATTGACGTCTCTCAGTTTTTCGCATTCTTTTCGGACTTTGATGGCCATCCTCTTGAACTTTTCCTTGACTGCTTGTGCTCTTTCAAGTTCCGCCTTTAAGGCTTGCACCTCCTCACTCTCCTTGGGGGTTTCAACCTTTTCCTTGCCTGAAACCTTTGGCTTTGGGAGCCAATCCAGCTCTTGTGTCTGAGCCTTCGGCCACTTATGATAGCCACAGACGATCCCATTGCTGCTTCCTCTAAGCTCCTTGTCTTACTTTTGCACTGTGCTCCATGCTTTGCAGACTCCTTGAAGTATCCTTGCATTGGGGGGACTGAAACCCCGTGCGATGAAAGGTGTGATGCTTTCTTTCGATGGTGCTCCTCTCATGGGGTAGCCAAGTTGTCTTATGACAAGGATGGAATTATAATTGATACAACCCCTCGTTTCCATCAAGGGGACGTTCGAGAATCCCTCATATGAGGACAAAACCCCAACTCTTCCTTCCTTTCATCGGGGGAACCAATTAATAGATGCCCTTACCATACTAGGCAAGAGTTGCTCCCAATTTGCCTTCCCTTTCTCGGCGAACATGCGGTGACCTTGCAGGGGACAGATGGGTCTACTTTCATGACGAAAAAGGTGCGAGACCAGCCGTACATAAAGAGCGGGTGTGCAACAGACAATCCTTATGTTGCTTTTCTCGCATCTTCGGTCAAATGTGTCATAGGCATCGACCAACACAACAATGACCAAGCTTTCTTTTCTATGGTGGTAAGCAAGGAAGGTATCGATCACCGCTAAGTCTACTAGCCCATCCACATTTGGAAAGAGGACAACTCCAAATACCAATAGCTCCAAGACATCAATGAACGAAGCCCATTCACCTTGATCCGCCAACGCCTTTGCCTTTTCCTCCAAATGCCTCCTTGGTATTCCGACTATCCCATTTCAATTTTGTTTTACTCGTCCAACTCTTGCACCGAGATTCTAACTACCTTGGCTATTCTCGCCATGGAGGGATAGAACCCAGAAAAGAGATATGGCTTTCATTCTCCTAGCAGACATCCCAAGATCCCTTAAAAACCTTCCATGGTCGACACTAGCTGAAAGTCCCCAAACGTGAAGCACCTTAGCGGCTGATCGTAATACTGAGTGAGGGATGCAATGGATTCGACAGAGACTTCTATCATAGCTAGATTCCAAATCTTCCCATAGATCTTATGGAAAGATTAATGTTGGAGCTGATCCATCAATTTCCCCAATTCTTGCAAACTGACAACCTCTAGGCTTTTAATTTTGACTTGATAGAACATTTTCTTAGACAAGGGTGCTTGATTTGATCCCATGAAAGTTCTGTTTGAATCAATACTTTGATACCCTATTATGGAGGAAATATGATGAATGCATGAAGGAATGTTTATGTTATGCATGACACAAATGTATTTTACGGACACAAGAGCCTAGAAGATCATCTCTTCTTACTCACAACATTTGGGCATTACCACAGTGCCCCATGTATGCATTTAAGAAGGTGATGCGGACCTTTCGACTTCCCATGACAAAATGACGAGAAAAACGCAATGCAAGAGTGACGGTGCATTATAGATATACATGCGTGAGAGCACGCAGTTGAGAGCACAAAACAAAAATATTCTAGATGAACACGCACGGTAACGCCATCAAATAATAACATAGCAAAGACGCACACAAACATGACATTGCAAAGATATGCATGGCAACATCAAGGAAACAACACATAGCGTGTTTGCTCCATGCCCTTATTTCAGGAACCTAATGGAGGGGGAACTAAAAGCTCGCTATTTAGTGATAATTCCCAAGGTGGTTGCATATAGCTTTCAAAGGTTTCTAGAGATATCATCCCCTTTGATATCAAACATCGTGGTGGTAGGGACTACTGGCGACAACGTATCATCAAAGAGAAAAACTCTAGATAAGGTTTCACTGTCATCAAGCAAGTCGAAGACTTAGCATGACCACAGATTCACCTCCACTTCTTATGTTCCCATGGACCCGGGTGTAGGGCCCTTAACAACCCACAGTGTGTGTAAAAAGTGTAGGACATTTGCGCATTTCAGCAAACTCATTTTTATACAAAATGTAATTATTAGGACATGCATGTATTTTTTGGTACTCCATACCCACAGGACATAATATCTTCTTTGCCTCGTAGTGATTTTTTGGTAATGTGTTTTGTTCAGGAAGCATTTTCTTCAATAACACAAGCAATTAAGTGAAGTTTTTGTCACTCCATCCAAATCTTGCCTTCAAGTTCACCAAAGCTAACACCACCAATAACCATGTAAAGGTTATGCATCCTGAATACAACGTCTTCTTAGAATCACTTTGTAAATCATCATAATAAGGTGCATTTGCTTGGCAAAAACCCTCTTGTCCAAGATCGTGTATCATATCTTCTATACGATCTCCGATTTATACATCGACGACCTGAGTGTAGGGGAGTGTTGTCGTGTTTGGAAATTGGCCATGCCAAATCCACTTTGTATAATTCAGAATGATACCATCACATATAAGATGAGATCGTATGTCATTCAATGTCTATCATCTCCCATTCACATATTTCACACACGAACAAAAATACTTTCCACCCATTACTGGTGCATTTTGTTGCGCAAATTGCAAGAATTCTTCAACCCCATTCTCGTATACATCTCTTATGGGTGATGCTTTCATCCAGGTTCGATCCATGGGTATAGGTCTGTCATACTGACTACGTTCTTCCAAATGCATGAAAATCCACACTTTTTTCATAAAAAAGATGTGGTCCTATCCCATTCAGGAAGGCATTTTTTATATTTCATTCATACGTAACAGTTAAGTACATTATGTTAAATTTGATGAAATTTCGGCAGCATTTCACATTGGTCTCCAAGTACACAACATGAAAGCAATGATATGTACTCACCACCATCAAGTATGCACCCGGAGAACAAAGCAATATGCAGTAAACCAAAATTGCATAAAATTTAACGCAACATACTTAACCTATAAGTATGAATAAATAATGAAAATGACTCTTCCCGAACTGTCCAAATGGACAATTCAATATTGAATACAATGATTTATCCAAACTTTTCATATTAATCATTGTATTCCATCTCAAACGGGAAACTATGGTTCACTCACAATGCACATATGTTTAACATTAAACAATAGGAATAGAACAACAAACATGTAATAAGCACACAACTGTAATATCAACTAAAGCATGTTGGACTTGCACCCATATGCAGAAACTCAAATAAAAAACTTCATTTGTAAGGTATAATAAGTGCAAATGACTAACATTGTAAGTTGTGAATTAGAGTAATATTCCATTTAGATCCAAAAGGCAGGTTCAAAGGAAGAGTTAATTAATTCACATGAATTCATTCTCTTGTTTATATACAGCTTAAACATTTTTCCATCTAAGTGTTGTAGGAAACTACTTTAGTTGTTGTACATGTGCAAAACTTATATGGATATATATACTATTCAATGTTGGGAAACCCATGCTTTCTTAATTCACAGAGATACATTTAAACTTTTGTTAGAAACTTGCTTAGTATCTTATCTTGTTTGTTATTCATTATTGTCAGTTGGTCATAAAGATACTCCTATGAATCTTGTGCTACAAAAGACTTAGGGTGCTTAAACAGAATGGGGCATGCTTGAACTTTAAGGAGGTGTTGCCCTGTTCCTCTTCCAATTAGGTAACTGCTATCGTGATGAACAAAAATTTGGTGTGAGTTTATCAATTTGGTGTATCTGTCTTAACACAGTTACAAACACATTCCTTGTTTAATGTTACCATGCCTAGGAGTTGAATCATTTGTAACTTTACCAATTTAGACATTACTAATAGCATTCTTTTCCCTATTCAAGTTGTTTGCTCCAGTTAGAGATGGTCATTTCACTCCATAAACTTCAATTGTTAAATGAGTGGAAGAGGATACTGTTTGATTGTTATGGTTGTAGTTCTAGTGATTTTTATTAATTGGGTTTGACCATATTAGTGTTTGATTTGAGCTATACATAGTTTTTTCATCAAAAGATCAATCTAAGCTTATGTCAAATTCATGGGTTGGTACTATTTTCATCTGGTTAAAACAAACTTGTTGTTTGAACTACGAAGTCAGTCTTACTTATCGAAACGATGTTTTGATTTTTGAAAAGTGGAGAGAATCGTTAAGGTGTTGGACCTTGAAACAACCTCTTGATTTTTGAAACAAGAGAATCGTTAAGGCGTTGGACCTTTGAACGATCTCTTGATTTTTATTTTTTTTTACGAAATGAAGGTTTATGAGTTGGTTTTATTTGGTTTTGGCTCATTAATCTTCAATCCTTTTTTAAAGATAACTTATAGCACTAATGATCGGTTAAAACTTACTTTATAAAAGAAAAGCGATTACTGATGATCAAAGAAGGAGATGAAGATGCACAAAACAATAGAGAGGACTCCTAAGGGTCCATATATCAAATTCATATCCTTAAAGCAATCACTAACCGGATGAAGAACGAAGAACGACCGAAGAACGAATGAAGAACGATGTAGAAATCGATTGCAGTCACAATTCGACGGCGTTTTAGCTTCTTTTTCTCTTATTTCTTCTTCTTTTCTCTTCTTTCTTCTTCTCTTTGGACCTCTGGACCTTGGGGAACCTCAGGACCTCTTGCCTTCAGCCCCTTCATGCTTATTTATAGCAAATGAGGGGTGGAGGTTGCGCAGTAGCTCGCCCAAGCAAGCTGCTTGCTTCCTCCTGAAGTAATCTAGCTCGCTCAGGTGAGCTGGTTACTTCATCCCTAAGATTTCTAGTGGGCCCAGGGGCTGAAAAATGCCGCAAAAGTGACCCTTTTGCCCCAAAACCCAACAGAATGCACGACAATTGGTGTTAAGCAACTCAATTCGGCTTGCAAGAATACAAATGTTAGCAAATGAAGGTTCCCGGACGAAATTAGGGTATGATAGGTAACATGTAGGTTTTGGTGTTTAATGGACCTAGAACTCTGTTTGTAGCTAAACGTATCTTATCATATAGGGGCTAAAAAGTTAAATTGGTTATCACATTTGGAAAAAAAAAACTGTTTATTGAGCAATAAAGGATAAAAATTGTTTCTTCGTATTATCATATCCATTGTTCATAGTTCTTTCAACTAAGGCCTAATGACGTGACTTATGTATCTTATATATATATATATATATATATATATATATATATATATATATATATATATATATATATATATATATATATATATATATATATATATATATATATATATATATATATTCGGTTGGATAAATCCTATTACAATTAAACTTTGTTACTCCCGCAATTTACCAAAAACCCAATTGCAATAGGCAGTTCCAAAAGGAAATTTCACGATACTACAATATGGATTTAAGGTAAAATTTGTCCTCTTATTATGTGACTGAACCAAAAATGGTATAAATGAATGTCTGGTTGTTGGTCGTTTGCTTCACTAAGGCTTTATAGGGGTTAAATACATTGATTACCAAAAAAGTTATAGAATAAAAGAAACAAACAGTTACAGAATAGAGCAACATAATGTTCTCTCATTCCCTTGTGCAGTGGAGACTGAGACGTTTAGTGTAAGGGAAACTAGATTTTTAACTTGATAAACACACAAGGATGGTTATAGCATCATAATATAGGAAATGAACATGACTAAGGGCAAAATGAAGAATAAAATTTGACTTAGTCTCCACTTAAGGTACACTTTTCAGAAAAAACAGCAGCACATGTAAAAGAAAAAGAATCAAGCAAGAAACAATATCAAAATAAGAAAAACATATACAAGTATTATTGAAGGAAGACCTCATAAGCATGCAGAAATAAAGATAAATGTGTTCATAGCTCTTAATTTTTATTATTCACTATAATCAGAGCAGATAAATGTTCTCGATCTACAGTTTCTATTCTAAGTTGGTATAGAACTCTAGGTCACCACTCGAATATACAGAGAGGTCACATGGTTCATGTGGTTCTCCTGCCCCCTTTTTTTATTAGTAATAATAGTGCACTTCAGTTTCAAGTTCAAAAGGTCATTGACTCCACAAACATGGAACATCACAACCCACCATAGGCAGAGTTGCAAAAAACAAAGACATTTACCTAGCTAGGGAGTTTCAATGATTCCTAAATCACTATGAATCCCTAAATAGATAGGGAATGCTAGTATTTACTTATATTTCAGAGGGTATTGTTTAGTAAGGAAAGAGAATACATGACCAAATGACAACAGTGCCCTACATGCAGCTAGGTCACGACGCTACCAACACTAAGCCCATGGCGGCAGCTACACTAAGCCCACAGCAGGAGGTTGAGTAACAGCAATGTGCGACCTAGGGTGAGGGATTAAAGAAGCACAATGAGCATGACAATGATGGATGGTTCAAGGATAGTAAGCACGCAGGAAAGGAGAGGACAAGTTAATTACTTTGTATCTTTAAAGTTAAAGACGATGGTCAAAAACTGTCTTTATCTCCCTGCTTTCAAAGACGGTTGTAGCTTATACACATCTTAAATAATTTCCAATTAATTAAAAAATGTCATTGTTTTTTCATACACGACATTCTAAGATGGTTACACCAGCCATCATCGTTGAAGAGGTCATTCGAAGACAGGTTTTCAAAATTGTCTTCATTTTAAAAGCTAAAAATTACATAAATGCCACTGTCTCACTATTTAAGATGGTTTTATAGCGACCAACGTCATATCTGCGTCATAAAAAAGGCTTTTTGTAGTAGCGTACATTAAAAAGCAGGTACTTTCCTTTATTTTTCCATCCGAAAGTGGAATGAATGTATTTTGATGTGAAGCCCACTTTTAAGGTCTCTTTTTCTTTTGTACATTCTTTAAAGGTATATTTAAATGAATTTTTTTCATAAACATTTATAGCATAAGAAAATAGGAAGATAAGATAAAATAAACTTAATTATGTAAAAAGTTAAATTGAGTTTATTGTGTGTTTGGTGACATGTCCTTTGCGTCATTTCCTTATATTTGACACAGATTTGAACAACAATGTGAATAAATAATATAGATGCCAACTTGCTATTATACATAAGTTAAAATCAGTTTCCAGGTAAGTTATAAATATGAGAACTTTTAGGAATTAGTTTATACATTAACTAATTTTATAAAAACTTAGATATTTTGGCCTTTCTCTTTGCAAGTAAACAAAACAGATGGGAAAAGCATAAAAGGCACATGTTCGACCTGCCATCCTTCCTTCACAATCCACCAAAAGCTACAAGTTTCAAATCTATTAACTCAAGTGATGAACTTCCTCCGCCACGACAAAACACAAGTGTTCTCTACTACAACTATCATTTATTAAAGAAACCGCAACCTATATGAGTCAGATTCCACAAGTAAATTGGCATATACCCACATTGAGTCTTAATCAACCCCTTGCGTGCTGATTTCTCTTGCAGCACTGTCACAATTAATTTTTAGGATACCCTCAAGTGGATCAATCCATTCACTACCATGACAAACCCTTCCTACATCAGCTCTGTAGAGGATTTTCTACCTCGGTTAGTCAATCGATGCAGTTTTAGACATAGTAATAAAAATGAGAGTTTCTTATATCAGGCATAAAATCGATAGAGAAAAGCTCTTTCAACATCAATTACATTCTAGCACATGTTAGGATAACTATTTAGAATGTGATTTCATGCTCCCTATGCTACCATATACATATTTGGCTAGCTTTGACTAGTACTTCTAGCTTGATTGCACAAATTCAACGAAAGACTAGTGGGACCTTCTAGAGTATGTTAGCGAATCCATTCTCCTATTTTTCAGGGCACTTATGTTGTCCATGAATGGCCACCTCCATCTATGAAATTTGAAAATAAACTACCATTATGCCAAATCCTTATTAAGGAACCACGATTTATGATTCCCTTGTGATTCAAAATGTACTTACCAAAATCTGAAGTTGTCCCACGTCAGAGTGGACGTGGCTAAGGTGGGCTCCAAGATCTCGCACGTCAAACTAAGGATAGTCTTTGTTAAGAGGACAAGAGGGGAGACCTGTAAAACAAAGGACTTTGAGGCTCAAGTAAGTATGTGAGTTAGGAGAGTGAGAAGGAACCTAGTACTTATAGAGTTGAGTGGGAGCTATGGATCCTTGTATGTAGGGATTGTTACGGTAACATGATAGCCCTTGCAGATAATTACCGACTTGTAGATAATAGTCAGTAGATAATTGTGGCTTATAGATAATATCTTACCTTATAGATAATTAGGAACTTTCCATGAGATAAAGATACAACAATATATTCAAATAATAAGTGGTTAAAGATAACTTATTGGTTGAGAACCTGACTGCTAAGGGCCTAATGTTTGTACACCTATGCCAGGGCTGACATGGAGGGTTGACGTGTGCATCAGAGTGCCACGTAGCTTGACACATGTATTTTGTGGACCCCGGATAGTACATAAGCCTCCCAAGTTTTGAGTTGGCTTATGGGCGAAAGAGGTTATTCAGTATCAAGGGAAATTGTCTAATGTTTGGGGTAGTATCCTTGACAAGTAAGAGGGTCGCGAGTTCTTGGAGCCCCCAAGTATGGACAAGTATTGTCTGATGTTGAGAGTGGTAACCTCGATAGGTGCAAACATTGCAGGCTTGTCAAGCTTGTCAAACCCTCCAACCTTGACAAGTGGTTGCTTCTGTCAATTTTGTCCTAGGTGAACATGCTTTTGGCTTTACGGGCGGGATCTGACATGTCAGGTGGGTGGAGTCCCTGTATTTGGCTATTTTTCCCTTTTCTGACCATTAGAGAATGCATTGAAGACAAACATTTATGTTTTTTCTATTGTTGCAGGCAAGTGCAGCGTACACATAATACTCTTGCATATGTGTCACTCGTGGAGTAACACATACTAGGGACATGGTGTGTGGGTGAGTGGAGCTGCATCATTGTGCGAAAAATTAGGGCACCATTTCAGCTCCTACCAGTTACCGAAGAGTTGTGCATTCACATTAAATGGAATGAACGTTTGATTTATGACTACCGTCACTTTTGAATTCCTAATTTCTCCTCCTTGAAACTCCTTTGCTCTTTTGCTTATGATTGCCTCTTCTTCTCCGATTCTCTTACTTGTTCTTAAGGTACATTTTCTCTTGATCATCTCTCCCTTCATTTATGACTTTGCCATAGGTATGGGCAGTAGTGACTCCGGGGGTTCTGATGCAATCCTCTCTAGGAAGGGACCAGTTACCAGAGTAATGAGCAAGAGGCTCCAAGAGGATTGGGCTAGAGCTACTAAAGAAGGCCCTAGGGTTCTCATGAACCTTAGGGTAGATTTTTGAGCCCATGGGTCAAGGTTGGATCCACTCTTCTTTGTAAATATTAGAACAGGTTTTTCCTTTTTTTGGGCCTTGTATTTTGGCTATTCTAGTAGTATAGAGTTTTAGCCTTTTATTTCAGGGCATTTTGAGTAGTCTTTGTAGTAGGGACTTTTTTTATTTTCCTGTATTTTTGGAATAGGGGTGAGCTTAGCTATTATAGGGGAGGTATAGCTAAGCTTTAGCTTCTCATCTCAAAGAGGTGAGCTTAGTTATTAGAGAGGTGTGTGTAGCTAAGCTCTAGCTTCTTTAGGAATCTTCTCAAGGAGGTGAGCTTAGTTATTATAGAGGTGTGTGTAGCTAAGCTCTAGCTTCTCAAGGAAGTTTTCTCAAAGAAGCTTCTTAAGGAAGTTTTCTCAAGAAAGCTTCTCAAGGAAGCTATCTAGTCTATAAATAGAAGCATGTGTAACACTTGTTGTAACTTTGATGAATGAAAGTCTTATGAGACACACTTCAAAGTTCCACTTCTCTCCCTCTTTTATTCCTTCAATTTCATGCTCCCACCTTCTCTCTTTCTTTTCCTCCATTAAAGCATCCTCTTCAAGCTTCTTATCCAAGGCACATTCTTGGTGGTGAAGTTCCTTCTTCCATGGCTTATTCCCTAGTGGATGATGTCTCCCCTCTCCTCTTCTCCTTTGCCTTCTGCTGCATCTCCATGGTGGAAAATCACCATTGAAGGATCTCATTGAAGCTCAAAGATCCAGCCTCCATAGAAGCTCCACAAGCAAGCTTCCATCAGGTTCGATTCAGCAACCCCTGGTGGACCCAAAGGTCATCTCCATCGGTAGTTCTTCCTCAGAGGAGACTTGTTGTGGGACTTATTATAATGAGTCCTCTTCCTCATAGAGGTTGACGGCCTCGCCCCGTGTTGGTGCAGACACTTCTTGCCTTTGTGGGAGGGCGAACCCTTCCGTTGCTTCTCTAGTCGGGAAACCTATTTCGGCCACCATGATTCTAACCCCTTCTATTTCTAAGGGAGCAAGGAAAAGTGGTTGCGGGGACGTTAGGGCATCCCCTCGTGTGAAACATAACCATAATGCTAAGTCGCCATCGCCCCCCTATCGTTGCTGGCTTTGAATGGGTAAGGGACCACGTTCTGAAATATCGGTCCTCCATTACCTTTATGGAAAGTGTCGTTGCTTTGTAGCACCAAGTGAAATTGGCAAGCCTTAAGGACTCCTGCAAGCATTCAGGCTTATAGGAGTGATGATTTCCCTTTTCGGAGGGCGGCATAGGGCAGTCCGCCCTTCTTTTTTATGTACAGGTGTCTGTTCAAGGTCTTGAGTCTGGTTCTTTCCTTGACCTCTTTCCAGTGTGCTCTACCTAAGCATTTGAATACCCTTCTCAACTCCACTCGAATAATTAGGTCATGGTGAGGGCTTTTGAGGTCTTTTTCCCTTTTTTCAACATTCGACCTAGTGTGTCGATGTTTTTATTCTTCTTTCAACTGAAGTTGACGAGCAAAATTAGTTTGGTCTCCTTGAATAGCGTGTCCAACAAGCTATTCGAGTTTGACTCGAACATGTTTCATTGTTTCAAGGACCATTTCTTCAAGGTCCTGGCTAATGGTTTTCCACTGATGTTTAACTGTGACGAAGAGTCCCGCTTCCTGTTCTACTAGCAGTCTGACCCCGCCAGGTTTAAGTCTTTTGATGAGGATCTTCTGACCCTTGTACAGGGGGTCAACAAAGCTATATTAGAGTAGCTGCTGACCTTGCTGGATGTGCACACCATTTTGTGTTTTCCTTCAGCAGACGATCCTCTTGCGACCTTGGATGGTAAAGTGTCTTACCTTGTTCTCTTTTATGTCTGAGGTAAGTGTTAGCCTAGACTAATTCTTGTTGTGTTGTTGTCTTTTTTGCACATATTATGGGTGACTTCGCTTGGAGACCACTAGTGAAGCAGGTCAGACCAGCAGGTGGGACTATGCCACCGTCTGCTGCCATTCCTCATGCTGAAGAAGGGGGTAAAACTGTTGTTGAGGTTGGCCTTACTATTGAAGTTGTTGAGGTCTCCCCTAGTGTTCCTTCCTTTGTTTTGGTTAAGAGGAAGCAAGATGGCAACCCTAGGGTATCAGGACGGAAGAAGTCGAGGGCTCCTCTTAGCCTTTGTACATTAATGCAAGCTGTAGGGTTAACGCTTGGTTTGAGTCACCCCTCGAGTTTGTAGGATCCTCCTCCGACTTTGTTGGCTGACCAGGCTTCTGCTCCTACTGTTGTTTTCATTTATGCTCCTCCACCTCCTCCTGCTACGCCTGTTCAGTAGATGTTTACTTCCTCTATAGCTCAAGTTAGTGTGTTAGCTACTTCGACCAGTGCTATCGTGGCTCATTTGCCCACCGTCGATGCACCCTTGCTGAGTGTCGGTGTGGCGACAATGAGTGCTCCCGAGATGTTACCTCCTCCTTCTTCAGCTTCACCAGTTCCCCCCTCAATCGTATTGGCATCGACATCACCTTCCACCTCTTCCCATCATTGTGTTTCTTTAGATCACATCTACACCTCCAACGATGTTGATTCACTGTGGTGCATTGGTTACAAACCTGAGAAGAAGACCCTGGTAGGCTTTGTGTCAACCTTTGATAAAAAATCTTATCTGATCAATTGGCATCTAGAATGCTACTGATTTGGCTAAGGTCTTCTTCAAGTGAAGTTTGGCACTCCTAGAAAAAAAAATGGGCAAAGGCACCAAGAGGCGCTAAGCAAGGTGGCAAGCTTAGAGGCTGAGGTTGCCAAATAGAGGGTCACAGCTCATACATCTAGAGAGTGGAGCACCCTAAGGTAGTTAGTGTCACCTCCGTCTTTGCTGAAGCTTTGAAGTCAAACCAACAACTATCTTCCAAGGATGGAAGTGTCCTTGCCAGGTTGTCGCGCACCAGATTGGATGGTGATGAGCTTTTTAAGCATTGCAAGGGATTGTAGAGGGAGAAAAATGAGTTGGCTGATAGGGTGGAGAACACTGTGGCGAAGAAGGATGAGCCTTCCAAGGTGGTTGCTAACTTAGAGGCCAGACTGAAGGAGTCAGAGTCCAGGCTAGAAGAGTTCGAGCTACGGGCATCCAAGGAGATGGAGGCCAGAAAAGAGCTAGAAGAGGAGCTGCTAATATACAAGAAATAGGCTTTAGAGAAGCATGAAAAGGGCTTTCAAAAGGCCATTGGGAAAGCCGAGTTCTTCACCAATTGTCTTGACTTGGATCTTTTTTACCCTTTCAAGGATGTGAAGGATGGTGTTCTTCTTGATGAGGAAGATATTACTACCAAGGAGTAGGCCGACGAGGAGCAGAATGCTGAGGAACAAAGCGATGATGCCAATGTTTAGGTTACCTTTTATATTTTCTTCTTTGTTGGATTTTGGTCACAATGGCTATGTAATTATGACAATTCATCCTTTGATAATGCATTTTTTTTCATTTTTTGACGAATTTTGCACTATTTGTATGTTTGTATGTCTTGCATGTTGCAATGCTTCGCTGCTTGTGGTAGTAAAGATAGGTCATCTTGAGATCTTCGACAGCGTAGGAAGCAAGACCTTGTCGGCTTTGTATGAAATAGAGAGCTAGATGACATAAAATCATCTCAATTTTGATTTCAACCTGGTTAAAGATCTTGTCACTCATCTGGTGAGGCTTCATTTTGCTTTGCGGAGCTTCTCCTTTAATGCTTGTAAGGAGTTAGTATGACTTCCACCTGGTTGAAGGCCTTGCTGACCAGTTTAGTGGTAGTTCGTTTTGCCTTATGGAACCTAGACTTTTGACTATTGTCTTTATAGTTCCCAAGGAGCAAGCTGACCAAAGGCATGCCTTAGGTTTTGTAGGAGTCCGTACCAAGGATAGACTTTAGGTTTTTGTACCTAGGATGAACCTTGGATTTCTGAACCAAGGCTAGACCTTGGGTTTCTGTTGTTCTTGCAAACTTGTCTTCCTGCATAAATAAAAGTGAATAATAAGGAAACTTACAAGGGCGGACCTTTCTTACCTCAGATTTTTGCGAATGTAAAATTTGGCAAGGGAGAGGCTCACAAAGAGCGGACCTTGGATTCAACGAACCTTGGACTAGGGAAATGCTCAACCTTGGGTTTTAGAGAGGCTCACCAAGGGCGGACCTTAGGTTTGACAAGCCTTTGAAGAAGCGAGACTCACCAAGGATGGACCTTAGGTTTGACGAGCCTTTGGAGAAGTGAGACTCACCAAGAACGGACCTTGGGTTTGACAAGCCTTTGGAGAACTGAAACCCACCAAGGGTGGACCTTGGGTTTGATGAGCCTATGAGACTAACCAAGGATGAACCTTAGGTTTAACGAGCCTTTGGAGAAGCGACACTCACCAAGGACGGACCGTGGGTTTGACGAGCCTGTGAGACTCAACAAGGATGAACCTTGGGTTTGACAAGCCTTTGGAGAAGCAAGACTCACCAAGAAGGGACCTTGGGTTTGACAAGCCTTTGGAGAGGTAAGACTCATCAGGAGTGGACCTTGAGTTTGACAAGCCTATGAGACTAACCAAGGATAGACCTTGGATTTGATGAGCCTTGGGAGAAGCAAGACTCACCAAAGGTAGACCTTGGGTTTCATGAGCCTGTGAAACTTACCAAGGACGAACCTTGGGTTTGATGAGCTTGTGAGACTCACCAAGGATAGACCTTTGTTTTGATAAGCCTTTGGAGAAGCAAGACTCACTAAGGGCAGACCTTGGGTTTAACAAGCCTGTGAGACTCACCAAGGACAAACCTTGCATTTGATGAGCCTTTGGAGAAGCGAGACTTACCAAGGGTGGACCACGGGTTTGACGAGCCTATGAGACTCAACAAGGATGGACCTTGGGTTTGACAAGCCTTTGGATAAGTGGGACTCACCAAGGGTGGACCTTGAGTTTGACCAGCCTTTGGAGAAGCCAAACTCACCAAAGGCAGACCTTGGGTTTGACGAGCCTATGGAGCTGCGACCAAGGAAGCGTTTGTCCTGGGTTTTGTCAAGGCTCACCAAGGATGGGCCTTGGGTTTATCAAACTTTGCTAAAGTTGACATAAGAAAATTAAAAAAACTGAAGGGAGATAAGCTTTATTCAATGTTTTCAGTTGAGTACAAATTCCCTTCGTTACCCGGATATGCCTCGCTAAAACCTCTCAAAAGACTTGAGTAGGAAAAAGAGTACAACACCCGGTCTTGGAACTTTAGTAGAAAAGCCGAGGGGATCTTTAGATAGGTAGTGCTCCATGTTCTTGGAATATATTTTCCATCTAGTTCCTATAGGCTCCATTGTATAGGCTTGTTACGACCCTGAAGGGGCCTTCCTAGTTGGGACCAAGCTTTCCTGCTCGAGGATCTTTTTTGGCTTCACCTCGGACTCGCCAGACGAGGTTGCCGGGTTAAAAGGCTTGAGGTTGAAACTTAAGGTTGTATCTCCTTGATGCTTGGAGCTTGGTACCCTCTTCTTTGATTTTGGCCACCTCTTGGACGTCATCGGTTGTCTTATGTTCTACCCTCATGTTTTCTTCATTTTTTTTGTTGCTAAAACAACAATCTCCTTGTTGACGATTCCCTGACTTCGACAGGGATCATGGTGTTTATGCCATATGTGAGTCGGAAAAGAATTTTTTTGGTCATTGTCTAGGGTTAACAATGATAGGCCCAGAGTATACTGGGGAGTTCCTCCTTCCACGGACCCTTAGACTTGTTGAGTCTAGTGCACAAGGCCCAAAGGATGACTCTATTGGCTGCCTCTGCCCGACTGTTGGTCTAGGGATGTTCGACAGAGGTTACTAGGTGCTTCACACCTAGCCTTGTCAGGAAGTCTTCATAAGCCTAAGCTTTGAATTGGGTGTCGTTGTCGATGACAATGGCATAAGGGAGGCCATACTTGTATATGAGGTGTTTCCACGTGAACTTCTCCACCTCATTGTCTATAATTTCTCGCAATGGTCTTTCCTCGATCCACTTGGTGAAGTAGTCGATAGCGACTAGTAAATATTTGACTGTTCCTAAGGCTTTTGGCAGCGGTCCCAGAATGTTCATTCCCCACATAGCAAAGGGCCAAGGGGAGCTCAAGCTATGAAAATTGTTAGAAGGGATGCTTGGAATGTCTGCAAACTCTTGGCATCGTCTACATCTCTTTGTGAAATCAAGGGTGTCAACCCTGAGTGTCGGCCAATAGTAGCTGGCACATACTACTTTGGTTGCAAGGGAGCATCCCCCAGTATAGAGACCGTAGATCCCTTCATGAAGCTCTTTCATGGCATAGTCTTCCTGTTGGCTATTTAGGCATTTGAGTAAGGGTGTTGTCGACCCTCTTTTGAATAGCTTGCCATCAAGAATAACATAGTAGATGGTCTTCCATTTTAGGCATCAGGCTTTGCTCTCATCTGGTGGCAACACCCCCCAAATTAGGAAATTCTTGTAGGGGGTCATCCAGTCTGGTTCCTCCTCTTCTCCAGCTATAACTTCCTCAGTGTTTATGGTGGGAGTTTGGAGCGTCTCTTGGATGATAGTCTTGAGGTGCTCAACCTTTTTGGTGTTGGCCAGCTTGGAGAGCAGCTCTGCTTTGGTGTTGCTCTCCCTGTGTATGTAGTACATCTCAAAGCATTCAAAGGTTTCAATGAGAGTTTTGGCGATGTAGTAGTACTTGAGCAACATTGTTTCCTTGGTCTAGTATCTCTTGGAAATTTTCCCATGGACAAGTTGCGAGTCGGTGTAGCATCGTAGCTTCTTGTCCCCGACTTCTCTTGCTAGTTTTAGGCCTGCTATAAGTGCCTCATACTCAGCTTGGTTGTTTGAGGCTTTGAAGTTGAGGGCTTGCTCTAGAGTGATATTTTTAGGGCCTTCAAGGATGATTCCTACCTTGCTTCCCTTCACGTTGGATGCATCATTAACATAGAGGCTCCACCAGTCTTGGATGGTTTGGTCGTTTCCAGCAAATTCTATCAGAAAGTCTACCGTGAATTGTGTCTTCATGGGGCCGTGGGGTTCGTACTGGAGATTGAACTCTAAAAGTTCTACGAACCAGGCTATCATCCTTCCTGCTAATTTAAGCTTTCGCAAAACCTGGTTGATGGGGGTAGTTCATCTTGACTATAACTTGTTGACTTTGAAAGTATGGCCTGAGATGTCGGGTCAAGGTAAAAAGTGTTAGTGCCACCTTCTCTATCATTTGGTAGCGCTTCTCACCATCATGGAGTATGCGGCTGGTGAAATAGATGGGAAGTCGGTGTTTCCCTTCCTCTTGTATGAGAGTTGAGCTGATAGCTTCGTCATCTATGAAGAGATATAAGAGTAGTGGTTCTCCTGGCCTGGGTTGACTTAGGATTGGTGGTGTAGCGATGGTCTTTTTGAAGGCCAAGAAGGCATGTTCGCAAGCCTCGTCCCATAGAAATGGCTCAGTTTTCTTGAGCAACTTGTAGAATGGCTTCTCTTTTTTGCCGAGCTTTGGGAGGAACCTGGATAGGGATGCTAGTCTACCATTTAGCTTTGGGACTTCCTAGATGTTGGTAGAACTATACATCTCTAGTATTTTTGTGTATTTATCGGGGTTGGCTTCTATTCCCCAACATGTGATCATAAAACCAAGGAACTTGCCTTCGCCAACCCCGAAAGTGTATTTTTTCAGGTTAAGGTGCATGTCATATTTGCGGATTTCTCCAAATACTTCTTTCAAGTCAACCACATGTTGGGCTATGCTATGGGATTTTGCGACCATGTCGTCGATGTAGACCTCAACATTTTGTTTGATTTGTTGTTTGAAGATCCGATCCATTAGTCTCTTATATGTGGCACTTGCATTTTTTAGGCCAAAAGGCATGACCCTGTAGCAGAAATGTCATTTTCTCTTCGTTTGGGAAATGCATCCAGATCTGATTGTACCCTGAATAAGCGTCTAGGAAGCTTAGTACTTGGAACCTGGACACTCCATTAACTAACCTGTCAATATTGGGCAAAGGTTACACGTCCTTGGGACACGCCCTGTTGAGATTAGTGTAATCGATGCATATTCGCCATTTACCATTGACTTTTCTTACCATGACGATGTTGGAAAGCCAGGTAGTGTACCTAAATTCTCTGATGAAGTTGGCTTTGAGGAACTTGTCCACCTCCTCTTTAACTACTTTGTGTTGTTCTTCTCCCATATTCCTCTTCTTCTGAGATACTATTTTGGCCTAGTGATTGATTATGGCATAAAATATTGGGGTGGATTCTCAACATGTCAGATGGCTACCATGCGAATAGGTCCTTATTCCTGTGTAGGGCATCTGCTATATGTCTATGTTCATGGCTGGTGAGGTCCCTGTTGAGCTACATACACTACCCGGGTTTGGGTCCGAGTTGTAATTTGACGAGTTCCTTTATAGGCTTTGGGCCACTATCAGCAGTGTCGTCACAAGGATCTACATCGAATACATCGTCCTAGCTTGCTAGGTAGACAATCAGGGCTTGGACTAGAGACCCTTTGTCCATGCTCACGACTTTAGTGTCATCACCTGTTGTGCGGTGAGTCCTAGCAGGCTCCCTGGTGAGAGGATAGGGTGCCACCTTCAGGCTTTCAACGTAGCACTGCCATGCCTGCTTTTGATCTGCCTTGCAATCACGATCTCCCCCGTTAGGGTAGGGAACTTCATCTTTAGATGCGGTGTGGAGACGATGGCTCCAAGCTCATTGAGTGTTTTCCTGCCAATCAAAGCAAAGTAAGAGGTGCTTGCATCAACGATTAAATAGATGATTGTAAAGCTCCATGGGAGTTGGCCTTGACCGAAGGTTGTCATTAGGTCGACATAGCCTCTGGTCTCTACTTTTTCTCCTACAAAGCCAAGGAAAGGTCCAGAGTGAGGATGGACTGTATCAAGCGAGATTTCAAGTCTCTGGAATTTTTTTCTAGTATAAGATGCCGGTGGAACTGCCCTGGTCAATGAGGACCTTGGACACCATAAAGTTGGAAATTACAATGGAGACAACCATGGGGTTGTCTTGTTGATATGGTTGGTACCTTTGAAGTCTCTATTAGTGAAAATGATAGGAGGGAGACTTCGTGGGGATGGTAGGTCGACACAGTTGATGTTGATGTCTCGGATGGAGTGGAGGTGGCACTTGTGGGACTGACTGGACTACCCTCCATAAAAAAATATGTCTGCAATAGTGTTGATTACACCTTTAATTTGGTGGGCGGGCTCATTCTCCTATTCTTGATGAGGTTTTCGCTCTCGTCTCTATTGGTGGTGTCTCTGTCTCCTTCGATCTTCTGCTATGTGCCTTCTTCTGTTGGCGTCGTGATTCCTATGCTAATTCTCTTGGTGTCCTCCAAGTCCAGCTCCTGTTTAGTGGTTGTCTGGCCTCATTACGAACTTGGCTAGGTACCCAGCTTCTGTAAGCTCTTCTATCTTGTCTTTTAGGGCCCAATAGTCCTCTGTATTATGACCATAACTTTGATGGTATCTGTAGTATTTGGTCCTATCTAACCCCGGCCTGGGAGGAAGTGATGGAGGTAGCTTCATAGGCACCTCCATGTTAAAGGCTTCCTCAAGGATAATAGTGCGGTTAGCCATTAGGGGTGTATAACGCTCATACATGGGCCCTTTTGGGAGAGGTTGGCGTTTGTCTGACTTGTGCCTCCTGTTCGACTTGTGTGAGTCAGTCTTGGTACTTCCTTCTTGCTTTTTGCACTTTTTTCCGGCTTGTCAGACCTCGTTCTTAAACCTGAAAATCTCTTCTATCTAGATGTAGCATTTGGCTCATTCGTGCAACTTATCCATGCTACTAGGGTTTTTTTGCACAGACTATCCACAAACTTACAAACTGTAGAGCGAGAAGCATCAAGTGTAGTGTTACCTTTGGGTTGAGATTTTAGATCTAGATAGCAATGTGTCCAAATTTGTCCATGAATTTTTGGAGAGATTTCATCTGCTTGTCACAGATTGGCCAAGGCGGCAGAGGTCATGTGTTGGATCGAGTGGCCTTAGAATAATTAAGAAGGGGGGGTTGAATTAATTATTTCTAAACTTTTACTAATTAAAAATTACTCTACTAAGGCTTTTACTAAATTGTTAAGAGAATGAGGAGTAGAAGATAAACTTAACAGAAAGTAAAAGCGGAAATTAAATGCACAGCGGAAAGTAAAAGAGTAGGGAAGAAGGAAACAAACACACAAGAGTTTTTATACTGGTTCGGCAACAACCCGTGCCTACATCCAGTCCCCAAGCGACCTGCAGTCCTTGAGATTTCTTTCAACCTTGTAAAAATCGTTTTACAAGCAAAGATCCACAAGGGATGTACCCTCCCTTGTTCTCTTTGAACCTAGTGGATGTACCCTCTACTAGAACTAATCCACAAGAGATGTACCCTCTCTTGTTCTCAGTCAAACCCAAGTAGATGTATCCTCTACTTCTACCACAAAGGATGTACCCTCCAATGTGTTAAGACAAATATCTCAGGCGGTTAAACCTTTGATACTTTGTGAATGGGGATACAAAAGAATTCTCAGGCGGTTAGTCCTTTTAATACTTTTGTATAAGGGAAAGGGTAGAATCAAAAGAACTCTTAGACTGTGTCGTTTTGAATTCTTTGACAAGGGAGAAGGGAGACACAAAAGAATTCAGGCGGTTAGTCCTTCGTTCTTTTGGAAAAGGGAGAAGAGAGACACAAAAAGAATTCAGGCGGTTAGTCCTTGGCGAATTCTTTTTGGCAAAGGGAGAAGAGAATAAAAAGATGAATAGCACATGTTTTCAAGTTTTGGAAAACCATAAAACTTTGAAAAGCTTTTGGTACAAAGAAGAAGAAAGAAGTTCAAAGAGATTCAAGGATTGTAAAGGATTGTATGAATAAGTGTTCAAGATGATTGAAATGCAAAACAAAGTCTTGCTTTTATAGACTCTCCATGTCTGTTCAAGACAACCATTTAGAAGAGTTATAAATTTTAGAAAAACTTAAAACCAATTTGAAAAAGTCAAAAACCTTTTGAAGAGTTACATCTTTTGATTTATTCAGAAACAATCACTGGTAATCGATTACCAAATCAGTGTAATCGATTACACAAGGCTTTTATGTGAAAGGATGTGACTCTTCACATTTGAATTTGAATTTCAACGTTCAAAGGCACTGGTAATCGATTACCAAAACATTGTAATCGATTACAGCTTTTTGAAATTAATTGGAACGTTGTAAATTCAGTTTGAAAATTTTTTTCAAATCCATTTTGCTACTGGTAATCGATTACAACAATCTGGTAATCGATTACCAGAGAGTAAAAACTCTTTGGTAAACATGTTTTTGAGAAAAATCCATGTGCTACTCGATTTTTGAGAAAACTTTTTCATACTTATCTTGATTAAGCCTTCTCTTGATTCTTGAATCTTGAGTCTTGAATCTTGATCTCTTGATTCTTGATTCTTGATTCTTGATTCTTGAATTCAACTTTCCTCTTGAATCTTGAAGTGTTCTTGATTCTATCTTGAACATCTTGAACTCATTCTTTGATTGACCTTTGAGCTTTTTTTCATCACCTTTGTCATCATCTTTTGTTATCATCATTGTTATCATCAAAACATCTTTGAATCACTCTTGATTCATCATGAAGCTTTGCTTCTACATCATGCACAGTGACCTACTTGTTGCATATTATGAACTGAAGCGCTCAACAAGAGTGTTGAAGCTATCGATGGACTTTGAAGGATTCCATCATATCAGGTTAATGTTGCCCCTTTAAGGGAGGTTAAGAAGACACGACACAAAATTGCATCGTCATTGGTGTATAGATTCGCCTAGATGAAGAAAGCATCTAAATGTTCATCTGGATCAGTGGTTCCATCATACTGCTCTAGGTTGAGTGGTTTCTAACCTAGGGGAATGTCAACTTCCATTATGTGATTGACAAAAGGGTGTCAGCGAGTAGTCTTCCCTTCACGACGGTGTATGTAGGAGAGAGAAGGATCATCTTGAGTGTGTATCAGGGGTGTGATTTCCCTTGAGTGCGTTCAAGCAATGTGTGAGATAAGTGCTCTTTTCCTTGGGGGCGTTTGACATGAGCCTTCAGTTGATCGTGGTCAACTTTTAGCTTTCTAAGCTCCTCTTCATGGTGTTGCTGCATCTCCACAATCCAGGCTCAGAGCTGTTGGAGAGTATCAATATCTGTCATGGTTGTTGGAAGAGGATTCGAGCCTTCGAAAGGGGACTAGTGTCTAAGGCCAAATTGTATGCTAACCATAGGTGAAAAGGAGAGGTCGTGGGGTATGTTTTACTACGGCCCCACGGTGGGCATCAAATGTACTTACCAAAATTCAGAGCTGTCCCACGTCAAGGTAGACGTGGCTAAGGTGGACTTCAAGAACTCGCATGTCATACTGAGGGTAGCTTTTGTTAAGAGGACAAGAGGGGAGACCTACAAAACAAAGAACTTTGACCCTCAAGTAAGTACGTGAGTTAGGAGAATGAGAGTGAGTATGAAAAGAGTGAGATGGAACCTAGTACTTATAAAGTTGAGTGAAAGCTACAGGTCCTTATTTGTAGGGGATGTTACGATAATGTAACAACCCTTGCAGATAATTACCAATTTGTAGACAATAGCTAGTAGATAATTGTGACTTATAGATAATGTCTTACCTTATAGATAATTAGGTACCTACCACGAGATAAAGATATAGCAATATATTCAAGTAATAAGTAGTTAGAGATAACCTGTGGGTTGAGAACCTGACTTCTTAAGGGCTTAACTTTCGTGCTCTTGTGTCAGGGTTGACATGGAGGATTGACATGTGCATTAGAGTGCCATGTTGCTTGACACATGTATTTTGTAGACCCTAAACAGTATAGAAACAAACAATGTTTTGATTTTGAAATTTAAACCTCCCTTTTTGTAAATCAACTGATGTCATGCTTGAACATTGCAACTGATTGCTTACTAGACTTCTTGAGTCAAATATTACCGCATACTTTTCACCCTTCTTAACATTGTACATGTTTCGGTAGAGCTAGAGGAACGAAGAGAGTGAAAATTCATGTTGTTTGGTTGGAATAAAAGAGAGTAAAAAAGACATGAAATGTTTAATTAAAATTATTTGGTAAAAAAGCTAAAATTAAGCATTTATGAAATTCCAATTTTATCCCAATTCTAAAAATGAAATTGCTCAATACTAAAACTTTTAATTTTATAAAAATTAATAGGTATATAATAAATTATGCCTTTTGGCATAATGATTGTATGCCTTTGGTCAAAAAATTTAAAGCCATTTATAGCCATCTTTAATTGATTATGCTTTGGCATGATTGATTATATCTTTGGTAACAGTTTTTTTTTTTTGTTATCACGAAATAATTTTTGCTGAAAGTGGTGACTAATCTTTATCAGGTATCATGAGCACACACTAGGTTAGTAATCTCCTCCCGACATGATTTATTTCATACATAAGGATTAGTTAGAATTTAAACCATAAACTACTTGATTAAAGAACATAAGTCATTATCACGAGTGTTTGTAGGGAACAAAACAAACATGAGACTAAACACGTCTTAAAAAAATAAATAAACTTTTATTATGCACTTAATGTAGGGCACTTTGGTTACGGGTGCGACTTGTTATTCACAATGTGAATCATGAGTGTAAGGAAGGAAAGGTTCATTTGGAACTTTCACAATCAGACAAAGTAACATTGCATTTAAATATATGTGTTAAGGATCCCTTTTTGGAATGGAATTTCTCGCTTGTTCTGTTCAAATCAACCTTGGAACAAGGATCTGGTGGATGACCAAGGTGAGTGGAATAGAAAATGATAGAGTCTCTTTTCCCTCATAATATTGTTCGGAGAATTGTGACTATTCTTCCTCCTGATCCAAAAGCTGGTAGTGATCGAAGATTATGGCCAGGCCACAAATTGGGCCAATTTTCGGTGTCTAGGGCTTATAAACAAATAAATAATTTTCATAATTTAGAAACTACAGCTATGTGGAGAAGAATTTGGAAACTAATCGTGCCTCAGGGAACTTGAGTATTCATATGGCAAGTAGCTCGTGGAAGATTGGAAACAAAAAGTAAGCCTGCAAAGTGGGGAATTGGTTCTCTTTATTGCAGTCATTGTCCCTTAGTTCAAGAAGCTTCTATGCATGTCTTAAGAGATTGTTCACAGACCCTATGGAGTTAGAATCACCTTGTTGCTATAGAATTTAAAAGTAATTTCTTTGGTATGCAATTTCAGGATTGCATAGAATTTAATCTTAACAATGATGTTGGTTTTCAAGGCTATTCTCCTTGGCTTGAATTATGGGCCACAGCTTGCTATTATTTTTGGTATTGGAGGAACATACAACAACATGATGATTCATTTGTTTATACATGCAAACCTTGGGAAGAAATCTGTCATCATTTAGAAGAAATAAAAATCTGCCCACTTTCAATCTAATCCCTCTAGAAATTATGTCAAAGAGGAAATTCACGTGAAATGGATCTCTCCTCCTCAAGGTTGGTTTTTCTTGAATACAGATGGATCGTTGAAATCATCACAAGGTATGGCTACTTGTAGAGGCCTCCTGCGAGATCATCATGGCAGATGGTAAATAGGATTTGTGAAAAAGGTTGGGTGCACTTCAGCCTTTATTGCTGAGTTATGGGGAGTTTTACAGGGTTTGCGTATTGCTAGAGATCAAGGTATGAAAAATATCTTGCTGCAAGTAGATTCAGAATATGTTGTTAAAAGCATTCAAAAGGAGGCAAAGTTGGATGCATGTCTGGAGCACCCTATGTTTGAGCCATAACAGATTTGATGAAACAATTGAGGTCAGTTTATGTTATTCATATATATAGGGAGGCTAATAGGTGTGAATATGCCATGGCTAGTCTTGCATGAGATATGGAGGTTGATTCTATTATGGCTAATCCAGGTACACTTCCGCACTTAGTTTTCATCATGATTTTGAGTATGGGAACACAATGGGGTTTCATTCATCTTTATGCAGTAATTTCCCTCTACATGGCTAGAAAGCATGTGGTTAGGATTGATGATCGACTGTTAGAATCAAATTAGGTTGATTGATTGAATCCCTATAAATTGGTATCAAAGTCAATCATACTTATTCATGAATGATTTTGGAAATTTTATTTATTCATGTTGCTGACATATTCTAAATTTTAAATGCCAAAAAAAGAATTAACACTGAATTTAACCTAATTTCTTTCATCGTACTTTCACCCGAAACAAACATGGGAGCTAAAAGTATTTCAGCTTGTTTCATCCCTCAACTTTCGTACAACCATAGCATACTGCTCATTAGTCCACCTAAAACTACTTTAAGCATGAGGTAACCAAATATTTCAATAAACTCAATGCTCTTTGGGCACTTTGGCTGCTAATTCTAGCTCCTAAAATTTCAACCTTATTATATAATACACACTTCAAAAGGTTTCAGTTGAATTAGTTAGCATTTGTTGTAAATTCTTTTGTAATTATTTTGATTTTTACAAATTGTTGGAATTTTCTATTTCAATAATTAATATGGGCTAATATTATAAGACAATTATATTAGCTATTTATCATTAGTGGGTTTTATTTTATGTGATCAAATTAACTGAGCTTGTTATACAACCAAATCAAATGATATGGACTTAAATGAGCAAATGTCAGTGTTGGCCCATTAGGGGATAATGGGAACCTTATTAGGTTAACGCACTATAAAAAGACTATGGTCCCCAATATACCAAGCCTTCACATATAGTTTCTCTTCTACCTATCTGAAGAGTTACGAAGGTCCTATTAAGGAATAAAGATGTTCCGATTGAGGAAGAACCATGAAGTCACCGATTACCTACGGATTCAGATTTCGCTGCGTTTGTTGATCAATCATTATAGATCTAGGTATTCCAAAAACTCTTCCTGATAATCTAATGTAATGTGTTCTTGGTGGTTATTGGTATTTTATAAGGATCCCCTAAAATCCCAACAAGTGGTATCAGAGTCGCCATTACTATTAGATTATTTGGTTATATGAACCCAAGTTTTTTTTTTGGAACAACACATATTAATTGTTGGTAAATTGGATATTTGATTTAAATTCGGGTGTATTTTGTTTTTTTTAACATCGTTATTTGGATTTATGAACGGCTTCTCTTCATGGCTATTATTCATAATATATATAAGGAAGTTTTTTGTACATGTAGTTTTTGTTTTTTTATTTGTTATTTTTTTTTTGTTAAAAAAAAGGAGGGGGAAAGTTATATAAGAGAGTATACTAATAATGAAAATGTCTAACTTGGCATCAAAATTGAAAGCACTTAAGATAGAGCTTGGTAAAGAACTGCTCGTGCATTTAGTTTTGATCTCACTTAGTGTACACTTTGGGCAATTCAAAGTGAGTTATAACACTCAGAAAAACAAATGGTCCATTAATGAGCTTATATCTCATTGTGTGCAAGAGGAAGAGAGACAATAGAAAGACACATTTGAAAGGGCTCATTTAAGCTTAACCTCTAAGAATAAAAAAAAAGGAAAACTAAGGTTGCTCTAAGCAAAAGAAACAAAAGAAAGATGCTTGTGGTATTTTAAGTATAAATCAATGATAGCATTAAATATAATTTAAGGATATGATATTTGCTTGCCGTAATTAATGTTTTATATTTTTTGCTATCATGATTGAAGTTAATTTAGCAGTACCAGATCTTTTCCATTTATTTGCATATCTACTGATTTTTAATTAAATTGATTGACATGATATATTTTCAAAGCAATCTCTATTGCGTAAATTAATTTAATTAGAATTGCATGGATATTAGTATAAAATTATTTATGCGAATTGTGCTCAACCCAAAGGAAGACACAATTTAGCCAAATAATTTTGTACCTGTGATGATAAATGTGTGACAATTATAAGGTATTTTCATGTGAATTATAGTCGGTCCAAAGTGATGCAATCCTCCCTAGGAAGGGATCAGTCACTAGAGCCATGAGCAACAGGCTCCAAGAGGATTGGGCTAGAGCTGCTGAAGAATGCCCTAGGGTTCTCATGAACCTCAGGGTAGATTTCTGAGCCCATGGGCCAAGGTTGGGTCCAATTATCTTTGTACATATTAGACTAGGATGTCATTATATTTGATTCTTATATTTAGGGCTCTATAATGTAGGAAGGGTACCCTAGAAATATAGGATTTTTCAGCCCTTGTATTTTAGGGCACCTAGACTAGTTTTTGCAATAGGGGTAGTTTTGTAATTTCACATGCACTAAGTGAATATTTGATGTGTGTGTTGGGAAATAAAATTTAATTGAATTGGTAGAAGCTCAATCCAATTAAATTTTAGAGGGGAAGGTGAGCATTTGCTTACTACACCCCATTGCCACATCATATAGTCACTCTTTGTGCATGTCCTTCATGCTTTACATGTCTCATGACACCTAAGCATACTTAGTGGAGAATCTTGGAATTAATCTTGGACTAGTGGGCTGAACCATAACTAAAATTCACTAATCATAATTAGTGAAATTTTGGCTCCAAAGTTTGGCTCCACAAATTCAATTTCAAATTCAAGTAAAATTTGAATTGAAATTCAAATTTCCCTCCAATTTTGTGTGACACTTAGGCTATAAATAGAGGTCATGTGTGTGCATTTTTTTCAACTTTGATCATTTGAATATTAAACTTCAGATTTCAGAGCTCTTTTAGAGCACAAAATTTTGTGCTCTTCTCTTCCTCTCCCTTCATTCATCTCCTTCTTCCTCCAAGCTCTTATCCATGGCCTCTTATAGTGGTGAGCTTCTTCTAGACTCATCTTCTCCTTGAAGTGGCATCTCCTCTCTCTCTTCCTTTTCCTTTCCGCTGCCATTCATCTTCCAAGAAGCAAAGGAATCCATTGATAAAGAAGATCCTAGGCCTACAAGCTCTAATGGAGCTTACATCACAAAGAAAGGCTATGATTTGACAGAATTTATTGTCAATATTTGATCATTGCGTTAAGAGTACCAATTACAAATTAATTTCTCTGTCCAAAGACTATGAATTAATGTTGTGTTGAGTATCTTGTGATGGGTCTATTCTGCAAAATATTTGCATGTTCTGTTATATATATTTTTAAGACCTCACATTTATTATATTAAATTGTCTTGTATTTTTTTATTAAATTGATTGAAACAACATGTTGCCAAAGTAACCTCTGTTGTGTAAGTTGATTTGATTGAATTTACATGGATGTTGCATGGAATTATTCATGCAAATTGTGCTCATCCCAAAGGAAGACATAATTTGGCAGAATAATTATATGTTTGCAATAGTAAACATGTGCCGATTATAAAATAGTGTGATTTTCTATGTGAATAATGAAATGTTCAAAGACAATCATAATTTGATCAGAATAATTATCATATAAGTTTTTCATGTGAGCAATGGAGTATCCAAAGACAATCTTTGTTTAACAGGACTTATCACCAATGTTTGATCAATGCGTTAAGAGTACCACTTGCAATTAGTCTATTTCAATCCAAAGATTGAGGATTGATGGTGCGCTAGGTATCTTGTTTGGGTCTTGGAATTTACCATAAAGATTATTTGAGCATTTTATGTTTATTATTCTCTTCTTTAATTGTTGTTGCTGTTGTCACTGTTATGGTTTAAATTACTCATATTATTTAAATCCCAAAGTTGCATGTATAAAATTTAGAGTTTGAGAGGAGTCAGTTCAAAGTTGAAGATATTGCATAATTTTTTTTCTAGAGAAGAAACAAGAGAACAAGATAGGGAATTTCCTTTTTTCTTTTGTAGGATGAGACATATAAAAAAATGGGGGTCCCATTTACACTATTTAGTGTGTGAAAATGGTAAACTTCTCATTTTTGTTTGTTTTAAAGTTAATTTCGTTTTGTACTGAAGGATGTTAGTGGGTAGATTTTGGTTCTACTACTCACAAAAGCATGTCTATACGATGCTACCTATGGAGTCATCCACCAAGTGATAATGAAATATTCTTCTATGTGAGCGATGACATAAAGTTATAGTTGAAGCTATGAGAACTTTTATGTTGCTTTAAAAGACTCAATTTCATTTGAATTTGGTTGAGACATATATTGAGCTATTTATTAAACCAAATTTTATTTCTAATTTGGACAAATATAGTTATTTTTGTTCAATTAGAAATAATAAAGTTAGTCTCTCATGTGATTCAAATGTTGCAAGTTATGAGTTCTTTTATGGATATTTGAGTGTTCCTATTGCAAACATTTTTTGGGTGGTACAAAACTTAAAATTAAATGAGAATTTCGTTACTTTATAACATAAGCACTTAAATCATATCTCTTAATAGATAATTTGGATGCTTGTGTGTATAGGAAATTCTGGATCTTTTATATTGGTTGGACCTTATAGTCTATATTGAGTATATAAAGGGAAAATAAACAAACAAAATGGAATTCAGGTGTTGAAAGAAATAAGGATGCCTTAGAACTAATACATGCATATATTTGTGTTCTATTCCTTATGGATTCATGGAATGAACAAATGTATTTTATTATGTTCATAGATGATTCCTCTTTATTTAAATTATGAGAAGTTTTGACATCTAGATATTCAGTCTTTCAAAGATGAAGTTGAACTTCAACTATAAAAAAAATTAAGGTTGTCAAATGTGAATGTGGGGATTACTATGGTATATATGACATAAGGTACAACTTTTGGAGCCCCCCATGTGTTTTTCTTCAATAATTGTGAAATTTTTTTTACAACATGTAATGTTAGGCAAACCTAGCATGAACAAAGTTGCAAAATGATGAAACCAGACTTGTACAGATATGGTAAGAAGTTTAATTCTTCTATACCAAAGTCGCTTTGGGGAAAGACATTAAAGAATGTAATTTATATCCTTTTAGGTGCCAATTAAAGTACTCACTACCCTATAGATATGAGTCGGGGAAATTCCAACATTAGGCATATACATATTTAGGGATGTTCAGTCGAAGCAATGACTTATAGGCTGCATGAAGGTAAGTTGGACTTAAAGATAATTAGTTATAATTTTGTTTTTGTTACATTTAAAGCTCTCGCATGTATAAGTTTTACAATCCCACTTTAAGTTCATGTTTGACACATGCAAGACTCCTTGAGGAAATTGAGTTTGGAAGGGCAGGAAACACAAGGAGTTTAAAGAATAATCTGTTATTGGCAATAGATAAGCCTTTGTACTTACCATTGTTCAAGAAACAGATATGATAATTAAATAATGATGTTACTCCTGAGATTATTAAAATACAAGACAACACTAAGATTCCCTCTCAAGCACCACCTAAAGTTCAAACTCAATAACCTCAAGAAGTGTCATTAAGAAGATCCACTAGAGAAAGGAAAAATGAAATTTGATATGATTATGTCATATTTATTTAAGAACATGAATATGATATTAGGTTGACTGAGAAGGTCTAATTGACCTTAGTCAAGTCGTGTTGTGTTATAACTCTCAAGTGGATTGATGCCATAAATGATGTAATAAAACCAATGGTTGAACATGACATTTGGGATATCGTTAAATTGCTTGAAAGTGTGAAACCCATAAGTTGTAGATAAATATCTATAGTTGAAAGGGATTCAATGGGTAATTTTGAGATATATAAAGATTGTCTTGTTGCCAAAAGTTTTATAAGAAGGAAGACATGGATCACAAAGAGACTTTCTCTCTGATTTCTTAGAGAGACTTTCTTAGGACTACAATGCCACTATAGATCATTTTGAAAATTGTTTTGCATAGATGGATGTAAAGATTACGTTTCTAAATGAAAACATTGATGAAACAATTTATACGATACAACTAGAAAACCTTGTTTAAGATGATCTAAAGTCTATGGTATGCAAACTAAAGAAATCCATTTATGTTTTTAAACAAGTCTCTCGTCTATGGTATTACAAAATTCATCAAGATTGTCTCTTATGGTGTTGAGGTAAATTTGGTTGATGATTATGTGTGCTAAAGGTTTAGTGGGAGTAAATTTATTATTATGGTATTGTATGTTGATGACATCCTACTATCATCATACAACTTATTGTTGCAAAGCAGTTATATTACAATTTATCATGTATGCTTAAGTTTATTTTTTTTATTGTCTTGAAATATTTTTTTGTGGGAGTCCTAAGATGATATATGAGTAATCTTGGTATGCAACACTAGAAAGTAGTAAAGTGCATTATGCGTTAATTGAAGAGAACAAGAAACTACATGTTTTCATATCGAAAGTCTACAAGTTTAGAGATTATTAGGTATTCTGACTTTGATTTTTCAGAATGTCTTAATAGCAATCACTTCACATAAGGATCCACATTTAACCATGTTGGTGGAGTTAATATTTTGCTATGAGACATCATACTAGAATTTATGATTGCTAAATTATTATAACTAGCTTGCCTGTTGTCGCCAACATTAAGTAGCCATCGGGTGATTATTGGGACAATATCTTAGCAGTCTTATTAAGGATTCAACTAAGTAAAAATTTGTTGACATAAAATATTTGGTTGTTAAATAAAGAATCCAGAAAATATAGATTTGTATAGAACATATAAGGACTCATTTCATGCTAGCTGATCCACTTACTAAAAGTATGACACTTAAAGTTTTTCATGAGCACAATGCTCATATGGGTGTAATTCCTGATAGTACCTTAGTTGAGTGGGAGTCTTACTTATGTTCTATATCTTATGGTTTACAAATATTTTGTTGTTTGGATTTTCTGCAGAAATAAAGTTGAAGTTAATCATTTCATTATAATCTTGTTTTGTTTGCAATATTTATGTTGTATTTGAATTGATCTCTATAAAGAATAAAGTTTGGACCAATTGGAAATAGGCATGACTGAGATCACATTGCATGTAATTTTCATGTTGTTTATCCATGTTGACCTATGTGATTGAGTGTACTGATGTGATAGTCATTGGGTCTAGTTACATTTGTTGTAGTGACAAAGACGCAATGATTCCATTATTGATGCATGAGATGGACGAGGTTGTTAAGGTGGAAGTCTAAAGGTAAATAGCATACAAATACGCACTTAAGGATTTTTGATAAAATGTTACAATATGTAGCCCAAGTGGGAGATTGTTGGAATTTTCTATTCCAATAATTAATGTGGGCTAATATTATAAGACAATTATATTAACTATTTATCATTAGTGGTTTTTATTTTATGTGATCAAATTAAGTGAGTCCGTTAGACAACCAAATCAAATGATATGAACTTAAATGAGCAGATGTCAATGTTGGCCCATTAGGGGATAACGGGAACCCTATTAGATTAACACACTATAAGAAGACTATGGTCCCCAATATATCGAGCCGTCACATATAATTTCTCTTATATCCATCTGAAGAGTTACAAATGTCCTATTAAGGAATAAAGATGTTCCGGTTGAGGAAGAACCATGAAGTCACCGATTACCTACGGATTCAGATTCCGCTGCGTTTGTTGATCAATCATTATGGATCCAGGTATTCCTAAAACTCTTCTTGATAATCTAATATAATGTGTTTTTAGTGGTTATTGGTATTTTATAAGGATCCCCTAAAATTCCAAAACAAATCATTTTTAAAAAAAAACATAAGCTTATTTAAGAATAAAAATACAAATTAAATAAAAATAATGAAAAGATAAAATATTTTTGAAGTATAGTAAAGAAAGAAATGTGTCTAGTAAAAAAATTATATAAATGAAAATTATAAAAATAAATAAAATAAAGAATTAACCTTTTTTATAGTTAATATAGTAGAATTCTTCGTATCTTTTGTGGAACTAAAAAAAACTAACAATAGTTACTCAGAAATTTACATGTATCTTTTGAAAAATCACCAGCAAAATTTAGTAATAAATATTAGTGACAAAATTACCAATAATGATGAAAATTTTGTCAATAAGATTTTAATTTCTTATATATCTTTTAGTACATTATTTCAATAGTTGAAAGTGAAGCAACTGTAAAATTAATATATGCAAACAAAGTTATTAGACAAAATATGTAAAAAAAAAAAAAAGCATTCAAAAAAAACTCACCCTAGAGAAAACTCACCCTAGAGAAAGAATAGAAGGATCAATGAATTTGTATTTATTGCTTATATTTATCTCTCCGTTAAAATTGAATTAAAAAAATTAGAAGATATTTGTTTTAACAAATGATATTATATTTCAAGGAATAATATTCTTAGGAATAAGATATCTAAGAATGTTATTCCTAAGTATATTTAAAAATGTGTTTAGTAATATTTTAATTGTCAAAATAATTTAAATAAAAATAAAAGTTGCATATGTATTAGTAAATAACTTTTTATATTTTCATGAAAATATCATTTTTTTATTTTTCTTTACTTTTAAATTTACTTTAAGCCTATCAAATTCTTGAGGCCCCTCTTCAATCTCCAACTCATGTGCTTTGAGATGTTGGGAGAAAACTTTGTATATTATCAGACTTAATCATATCTCTCATTCGTGTATTTTGAGATTCTCCCCGTCTCCTCTCATCATCTAATGCAAGCATTGCTATGCAAAATCATAAGCAAATTCCCTATGCAACCGAAAATTATAAAAGGTTTCGGTGAGGCATACATTATCATACGTATTTAGAGCAAGTATGCACGTAAACGCTAATAAGAACAAAAGCAGATACGAGGTAACAACACTACACATGGGAATCAGGTAAATAAAATATATGTATCCGAGTTGGGAATAACAAATAGAAGAACCAATATAAGGGACCAATGAAGAAAAGAAACTCTCACTTTAGAATGTGGATTTAAGTTTATTTTATTTATTAATTGATAAAAATATACAATTATAATAACCTAGGTGAATATGTCAACAAAAATCTAACTCAATTGAGTAACGCGCGTAAATTATTGTAAACCATTTACATTGTTTTCGATTTTCGATTGAAAAACCCAGGTGAATATCAAAATTAAATATACTGATTGAATCAACCAATTAAATCATTAAATATTACATAAATTTTATTTTATATAATACGATAAACAATTTATTAAATATTTTGATTTTTTGTACTTACGGTAATAATTTATTTAAGTGATCAATTTTTTCTATTTTTAATTCATAAAAGGTACGTAGTTATATTAATTCAGGTAATTAATTATAACCACTTTTGTAATTCAATCCTTCAAATATACATTATTTTTTATGATTTAACTAATTGATTTATAATAGGAATAGCATATTGAAATTTAAATTAAGAAAATCTTGCATGATTTATGTTTCACGAAATAAGAATTCACATGATCAACTCATTAATTTTTTTATATAAATTATAAACTCATCTATAATTACATGTGTGCGTTTGTTTTCATTTCTATTGTTTATATGCATTGTTTTTATTTTCATCTTTCCTTTTTTGAAATATCCAATTATTGAGAGTGCGTTTGTTGATCATGGATTAAAAGTTAATTTCAAGAGTGTAAACATGAAAAGGAAACATTATCATGTTTGTTTCAATTTTTTAAAAATTACTCTTGGATATTATTGATTTCTGATAACGTTATAATTTCTTTTATTCTTAGGTAGCCAATGATTTTAATTCAATTTCGTAGTGTTTCATATTTTTTTACATGAATTCTCTATATGCTTTGGTTGTCTTTATTTTTTAAAGGTTATTCCTTCAATGCACGTTGTGAATAACGTGCATCCAGCAACCCAATACAAATTAAGGCAAGAGTTCGTCCTTGCTCCTAACTCCTAAATCAAATTCTTGTATAAGGTAAGAGATTTTAGTCATTATATTATAGGTTCAAAATATAATTATCAATTTTGTTGTTAACGAATTTTCATAAAAAAAATAAATAAATCAATTGACCACACTTTTAATAGACTTCAAGTTCCTAACCAAATAATGGTACCAATAGTGTTAAGATATTAACATTTTTCAGAATTAATATTTAATATTTCCAAAAATTATATTTTTTAGAAAATAAATAAAAATTAAGAAAGTACACTAATAAAAAGAGAGGATGTATTTAACAATTACCACCTACAGACCAATTTTGTCGCTCATTTTTTCTCACATGAAGGAGCCAAAAATATTATATAGCTGGACCTGAGAATGTAATGTTTTAAAAACTGAAACTATGACCTGGGAGTTGCTATTTTCACCCTAGAATTACTCTTCTCACCGCCCACGTGGATGACCTTTATGAAACTCCAAAAATACCCTTCCTATTAAAGTCTGATTCCGTTCTACATGTGTGCAATGAAAGCATATTTCTGTTGCAATGTATGGGGTGCCAAAAAGGTAGACAATAAAAATATGATTCTATTGTATATTTTGTCAATGAAATCATATTTTTGTTGTGTAAGTTTTTTGCACCTCCACTTACACAATGAAAACATGTTCCCCCATTTTGTTAAATTTTTTCAAAAAAAAACTATAATCAATTTATATATAAGTTAATTTATTAATTATTCTTGAATTAATTATGATACAAATTATCTTAATGGCAACACACATTACCCTTTTTAATAGTAATAAAATTTATTGGGTTATAAATTATCTTTTAATTTAAATTTGAATTAATGATTGCACAAATTATCTTTTTTAATTGAAATTGAATTAATTGATGAAACAAATTATCCTTTTTTAATTTTAATCAAATTAATTATGATACAAATTAGTATCATAATTAGCATCATAATTAATTTAATTAGTAGAATTAATCAATTATTATTAATAAAAGTAATTAACTTAATACTTAATTTGATTATTTTTGCAAATGGTAAATTTTATCTAATTATTTCAATTTTAATTAGAAACAAAAACCTATATGATACTCTAACTTTTATTTAAAAGGTAAATTGTATCTTAATTTCAATTTTTTGTAAAGAAAAAAAGAAGATAATTTATATCATATTAATTTGACTAGTTGAAAAAAATTGAAAATACACAACACACTTTTGTTGAGCAAAATATACAACAGAATATGTTTCCATTATGTTTACTCAACAAAAATATGTTTTCATTATATAAGTGGAGGTGTAAAAAAATTACACAACCAAATATGATTTCATTAACAAAATACACCATGTAATCACAAATATGTTGTATATTTTCTTGGCACCCCATACATTGCAACAGAAGTATATTTTCGTTATGCACATGTACAACGGAATCATATTTTTGTAGAAAGAGTATTTTTGGAATTTTGCAAAAAGTCATCCCATGTGTGGTGAAAATATTAATTTTAGATGTGAGAATAGTATCTTCCTTATGACCTGAATGAGTGCCCAAGTCATAGGGCCTGAATCTATTATTGACTCTTAATCTAGGTTCATTCTATTTGCACTTCAATTTTTCTCTTCACACTTTTTATTCTTTTTTCTCTCTTTGGTAAAAGTTAATTTACAAAATTTATTTTATAGAGGACTACTAGTAGGAAATTTTTCTAATACACTCATTGTTAAAATTTATTAAAAATTATAAAATCACTAGTAAAATTCATTATACATGAAATGTGATCCACAAAATTATGCGATTTCTAATAAATTTAATTAATAGTAGAAAATATTCAAAAGAATAAGTTAGATAGATAGGGTGTTGCCAATGTTTTTCATTTTTATATTTTTAAAAATAGATTTCAAAATGAAAAAAGGGGGAGTGTGCAAATAAAATTTCCCCTTAATCTAACCTGATTGATTTCCAGCAATGCTTACTAGTCCAGACCCAAATAGCAATCATGTCACACTGAATTGGATCCAAGGCAGAAATAAATTATTCCAAGGCAATTGCTTCCTGCACCCTAATTGAAATGTGATATACATTCGAGATTAGTTATTCTAGAATGTAAAAATTTACATTCTGGATTACATTCCAGAAAAGCTCATCCATAATGTAAAATTACATTCTTTTTCGGATGGTTAAAAAGGTGCAAGAAGTCATTGCTTATTTTAAATTACTGTATGCTTAACTGAAGTAACCCAAAACTTTATAAACAAAATGACCTAAATATAAAATTGTCAGAACAAAAAAAAAACAAAACATTAGTGAGAAATAGAAACAAGAATATGGGGAGAGAGGTTTTGGATTCAAAGGGGTGAGAACGGTATTGGTGGCTTAAGAGAATGACAGTTAGATCTCAAAGTCATGACCCTATCATAGCTTTCCCTCATTTTTTTTCCAAATATTTTTTTCTTATCATTCAATTTCAACGATTTTACGCTCATCTATGGTTTTTTTATTGGTCAGTGTTAATAATTAACTGTTAATTTTTTATTAGTAAGAAATTTAAACTTACAACCTCTTTCTCTCTCACTCCTTCCTTCCTTTGCTCACTTATGTATGTGTAACTTGAGAATCACGATTGTTGATTCAGAAATAAAGTGTATGAACAACTATTGATGTGCATCGTCGTGTAAGAAAGAAAAACCATGCATTTTGGTGAGTAAACCCAACAAGTAAATGAATGTTGAGAACATGTACGGCTTAAAAAGGAAAGTTGAGTAACTTGGTCTAAAACGACTCTCCTTGGCTAAAAATATAGTACTCTTGATAAACTAGAGTACATATCCAAACTAAAAGAGTAACTAGACTAAGTTCATAAATTGGACTATCGAATTAATGATTGGGTTTAAAAAAAATTATTATTCTTGATCTTGTTCGGGATGATTGAGTTTTTGATTTGTGATTTTTAAATACAATTTTTAAAACAAATATTTTTTTTTAAAAAAAATAGAACCGAAATTATTTTTAACTTAATTTCAAAGTAGTTTTATATTCATTTTCAAAACTAAGAAAGCTTTTTTTGAATTTGGATTTTAGTTTTAAAAAACACTCTCACCACCATCATTCCACCAACACCACATCATTGTTGTTGTTGTTACTCTAAGTATCATTATATTATTTTTGTCACCCCACTATTACCACCACCATTATCCTATCGTTATTGTTGTCATCACCACCACCATTCTATCACTATTCCCGCCACCACTACCACCTCCTCTGACACCACCACTATCACCAATCCCACAACACCTCACCACCATTGTTTGTTGTCAATGCCATCATCATCACCATTCCGCTACAGCTACCCCCTATCCCTCCCACTACCACTAACGTCATTCATGCTACCACTATTATTTCATCACCATTTTATTTATTTTCAATTCACAATAACTTTTTAAAAACTAAAAACAAAAATAACTGAAACTAAAAACTCAAATCTAAAATTGATTTTGGTTTTAAAAATTTTAAAATTAAAAATAGAAAATCACCACACGAATAGGACCTTAATTATTAGATGTTTCTCTAATTAATTTTATCAACTATTAAAAATTTGGCACCAAACAATTAAACTTTAGATTTAGACTTAACGTATTATTTTTTAGGCGCTTTTTATTATTTTCAAAATAAAAAATGAGAATGTATACTGTGATCATGATTATAATTTTGCAATTCAAATTAATTTGATTATGTTTTATTGCAATATCTTATTCATACATATATATGTTTACAAAATTTTCGTCCCCTCAATGAGACTTCACTAGTCTTTCCCTTTTCACCTGATCAGGGTACCACATTGTAATTGTAAAGAGCTAGTGAACCGGTTTGCCAAAGTGTCTTCTTTGAAAAATTTACCAAATAGGGACCCTTTTAGAAACTATTTACCAAATAGGGTCCCTTTTCAAAGTATTTGCAAAGGGGGTCTATTTTGCTATGGGTGTCGCCAGAAGCAATGGCGAGACCATGATGCTGCCATCACCACTGGCGAGAAGGGTGGTGACGTGGAGTGTGCTGCCAGCACCACTGGCGAGAAGGGTGGTGATGTGGCTGTGAGGTGGGTGTGCCTCCAGCACCATAGGCGAGAAGCATTCCACGTAGGAAGCATGCAGAAGCCGCCAACAGCAATGGCGAGACATGTGCCAACGTGGAACGTGTCTCACCATTGCATCTTGCGAGACCTATTACCATGCAATGCCGCCATTGCTTCCTGCGAGACACTTGCATCCAGGCCAGACCTGTTCGTGAGCCATTTGCATGCAGGGTAGGGCTGAAGCTAGGGCTGAACCATGCAGAAGCTAGGGCTAAACCATGCAAGCTAGGGCTAAACCATTTAGAGGCTAGTTGCAGCTGTGCAAGGGTCACATGGATACAGTGTGCCTGTGCAAGGGTCACATGGATACAGTGTGCCTATGCAAGGGTCACATGCATGGTTAAATGGCCAGAAGACTTCGGAGAAATTTGGCTTCACATGGATGCTTTAATGGCTTGTCTAGTTTTCATTTAAATAGGAGGATGGTATAACTTCAAATTCCACATTCTGAAGCGAGAAAGAAAGCGAGAAAAAAAGTGGTTTGAAGAGAGAAAGAAAGGCATAAGCGAGAGAAAGAAAGCGAGAAAAAAAGTGGTTTGAAGAGAGAAAGAAAGACAGAAATTCTTTCAAGTTTGTTTTTGTTTGAAGTTTGTTCGTTCCATCTTCAAAGTTCTATTTATTTATTGAAAGTAAGGATTTTTTTGTATTCATTTTAAGAAACGAATTTTTATTCAGTCAAATTTTTAGAACCATTATTTCATTCGGTTTCAAGTTAAATTTGTTAATAATTTTTATCATTTACAAATTGTTTATATTGAAGTAATAAATTTTATGGTTAGAATCAAATTTGAAGCTGAAATTTAAGTGTAGTAATTTTTTGAATTAGATTTTGTATTTGAAAATTATTACTAGTAATTATTTGAATTAGGTTTTTGTGTCTGAAATTTTTTTAAGTGTAACTCTTCCATTTATAAGCCTTTGTTGAAGGTATTTCAGCCTTAAGAATATTTATATGTCATACTTGCATATTTTGAAGTTGAGGAATTTTTCATAAATTATTTAATTAGAGTAATAAACTTTTTTTAGAATAAAGTATGAATGTATAGTTTAAGTTTAATAGAGCAAGCAAATAATTTTTTTTTTTATTTTTATCATTGACAAAAGTATTAGTTGAAGTAATAATTTTTTTTGTTAGACTAAAAATTGAAGGTAAAGTTTAAGTGTAGTAATTTTTGGAATTAGAATTTTTATTTTTAAATTATTATGATTAATTATTTGTAAGTGTCTTTGTTCATGGTTTTTGTGGCTTAGAAATTTGACGTGTGACCCTTCGGGTTATAAGCTTTTGTTGATGTTATTTCTGACTTAAAAATATTTAGAGGTGAGTCTTCCAGTTTTGTAAATTAAGGAATTTTTTTAGAATTATTTAATTGGAGTAATAATTTTTTTGTTAGAATGAAGTATCAATGTCTAATTTAAGTTTAATAGAGCAAGCAAATAGATTTTTTTTATTTTTATCATTCACAAAATATTTAATTGAAGTAATAATTGTTTTTTTTAGAAAAAAATTAATACGTGAAGTTTAAGCGTATTAATTTTTGTAATTAGGTTTTTTACTTTAAAGTTATTTTAATTATGTTTAATTATTTACAAGCCTTACAAATATTTACCTGATTCTCTTCTAGCTTTTTGAAGTTAGAATGAAATTTGAATCTGTAGTTTAAGTTTAAGTTTAAGTTTAAGTTAGTAGATGAAGCAAGCAAATACAGTTATTTATTTTAAAACTACTCTTGTTATGATTAATTATTTTTAATTTTGTTCATGTAGGTATATCATGAATTCAATTATTACAGTGTTGTATTTCAACGGAAGAGTATATGAAGACAATGATGGTGTAATATTTGAAGGTAGTAAAAAGGCGATTCAGATTAAATGCGGAATTAGTTTCAATGCTTTGAAAAAAAAATTGGAGATAAGGTATAGTTAGAAAATAATGAAATCATTTCTACTATAAGTTGTAGATTTTTAGTTTTAGGAAAATATGTTGCCTTGCAAATTTGTGATGACGAAGATGTTGAAACTATGATCGAAAGTTTTCAACAACAACAACAAATGTCAGTTCTAGAATTGTACGTAGAAAATGATGTTGCTGGTGGTTCCATGTTTCATTCTGCAAATTTTGTTACGTCATGTGGACATAATCTATCTCATCATGAGTCGGAACTGTCAAGAAATATAAGCAATTTACATGATGATGAAGATGATGATGATGATGATTATCTTGCGTCTAACTCATACGTTGAAGAGTCTTTGGATGAAGATGATAGTGTTGAAGGAATATCTGATACAGACGATGAAGTCACCGACATTATTGAACCAGTTTCAATTGTTCACCCAACAAAAGGTAAATTTTATGAAATAAAAAATTAGTTGAATACATCTATCTTTTTATGAGAACTATATTTAATGGTAACTAAATAGCAGTAGTTTGTTGGCCTGATTTATTTTTAAATTATTAGGTGTACCAGGAATTCAAAATCCATTTTGGAATGATGCTTTGCATTATAACAATATCAATTGGAGTCATCCGGACGAGAAGGACATTTGTGGTTTGGACATGCCAACGACTTTTAATGTTGGACAGGAATTATATGTTGGCATGGATTTTGATAGTAAAGATGCGGTAAAAAATGCACTGAAACAATATGTGATGAAGGTGCATCAAAGTTTTAAGGTTGTTGAAACCAAATCGCACAAATATATCATTTGTTGCCCCAACAACAGCGCAGAGTCTCCTTGCCCTTTTTATATGAGGACAATTTTATCTAAAAAAACTGATGCATGGAAAGTGGCACAATGGGGTGGACCGTACACATGTCTAAATATGAGTATGACACAAGACCATGAGAAGCTTGATTCAGATTTAATTGCGACTTGCGTAGTAGGTACGTTTTTTATGTTCATATTATCCTACTTTTGTGTTATTTGTTATTTTAATTTATTATTTGAATTACAGGCATGATCAGAGAAGATCCATCAATAAAAATTTCTTTGATTCAAGAAAGGATAAATAGTGAATTTTCCTATAAGGTTTCATACAGAAAAGCATGGATGGCGAAACAAAAGGCGATTGCAATTGAATATGATGATTGGGAAGAGTCATATGCAAAACTTTCGTCATGGCTAACACACATGCAAAATCATTCTCCTGGGTCTTATTTTCAAATACTACATGACAATTTTATTGTTGGTAATAGGGTGAGTCGCGAACATCGCCAGTTTTATAGAGTATTTTGGACATTTGGTCAATGTAAAGAGGCTTTTAAGTACTGTAAGCCAATCATACAAGTTGACGACACACATTTATACAGGAAATACCGTGGGACCCTGTTAATGGCCACATCACAAGATGGAAATGGTGGTGTTCTTCCTCTAGCATTCGCCGTGGTCGAAGGTGAGACGTTAACAACATGGTCATGGTTTTTGACCCACTTGCGTGAACACGTCACAAATAAGAATGGAATTTGTCTAATATTTGATCATCACGCGAGTATAAAGTCTGTTGTCGCTAACGAAGCACTTGGTTGGCAACCTCCCCACAGTTATCATGTGTACTGCGTCCGACACATAGCGAGCAATTTCAATCGCAAATTCAACAACGCGAAACAAAAAGAGATGTTCAAGAAATTGGGTAAGGTTTATTTTATACATGAAGTTAATTTGAGTTACATATCTACCTACAACTTTTGATGGTAACAAATTTGATGCAACGTACACTCCTTGCAAGCATGTGTTTGATCAAAACTTAGAAAAATTTCGTCAATTGAGTCCAGCCATAGCAACATGGATTGATCGCATTTCAAAGGAAAAATGAAGCATGGCTTACGATACATCTGGACGAAGATATGGTCACATGACAACCAACCTCTCAGAATGTGTGAATAAGGTGTTGAAAGATTGTCGCAGCATTCCAATAACAGCGTTGGTCAAGTCAACATATAGTAGGTGTCGAAAGTACTTTGTTGATCGTGGTCGTCAAGCCCAAAGACAATTAAATGAAGGACAAGTATATTGTTCTAAGCTTGTTAAAGAAATTAGGAAAAATCAAGAACAAGTTTGTTCGCACATCATTCGCGTGTATGATATCCATTCGACAAGGTTTGAAGTAGAGGAGACCTTCAATCCTATAACACAACGTGGCGGACAAAAGTGGACAGTTAACTTGAATGGCCATTATTGTCAATGCGGAAGGTATTCTGCGCTGCACTATCCATGTTCACACATTATTGCAGCTTGTGGTTACGTGAGCATGAACTACTACCAATATATAGATGTTGTTTACACAAATGAGCACATCTTAAAAGCATACTCCGCACAGTGGTGGCCTCTTGGGAATGAAGCGGCAATTCCTCCTTCTGATGATGCATGGACACTTATCCCTGACCCAACTATAATTCGTGCGAAAGGTCGGCCAAAATCAACAAGGATAAGGAATGAGATGGATTGGCTGGAACCATCTGACCACCGACAAAAATGTAGTAGATGTAGAGCAGAAGGGCATAATGGGCGGCGATGTCCAATGCAATCTGACCGTGGGAGTAATTCATTTAATTGATTTATGTATGTTAGATGAGTGACTTGTATTGGTTGAGGTTTTGTTCAATGTATTTACTTTGTGGTGTTCAATGAAATCGTCAGTTACTTATTTTTGAATGTGTACTTTTGTCTGGAAATTTATACATTACTTATTTTCGAAATTGTATCTAAAGGAGAACTATCTACAATGTTGTACTTAACGGTATTCAAATTGATACTAAAGGACAACTATCTACAATGACAAACTATGGACTTAGTCATTATGGACTATCTCGAACAAGGACTAAACCCTATAGAATAAACATTACAAAATAAACCCTAAACACTACAGAATAACACAATAGAATAACACCTAAGACTTAGGGTTTATGGTTTATGATTTAGGGTTTAGGGTCTAAGCCTTAGGGTTTAGGATTTAGGGTTTATGGTTTAGGATTTAGGGTTTAGGATTTAGGATTTAGGGTTTTGGGTCTAAGCCTTAGGGTTTAGGGTTTAGGGTTTAGGGTGTATGGTTTAGGGTTTAGGGTTTATGGTTTAGGATTTAGGGTTTATGGTTTAGGGTTTAAAATTACTCCAGAATCATATGCATCTAATGAAATAAAATTACATTTAGAAGTTGAAATAAATGGAGTGGATCAATGCAGGTTAAGTGACATTATTTATTTTCTTTTGTCTACCTTAGTGCACATATGACATTGGTGTTCATCGTTAGTTAGAAACATTAGTTATTTTCTTTTGTCTACCTTAGTTTTTTTTTTAACTTTATTTATTATTATAGTTTGATGCGCGACATAAACTGTATCCATTAGTAAGCCTTAATAAACTGCATACGATAAATTAAGTGTCAAATTCAAATGAGAAATATACAACAACATATTTAAACAGAGACATGCAAATCATTCATTTTGGTGTCCGTGATGCCATGAGGATGTGTCACATGGTCGATCCCATCTTCGAGCTTGGTGATCAAGATTTCTTCTGCCCTGATGTCTCCCCGCTTCTTCTTTGTCAGCCTCAGCAGAAAATTCATGATGCAAATCAACACCTAATAAGTCACCCACATTAGGTATTGGTCCCGGTACATTCCATTGTGTACCTAATGGGGCATTAGGTGTTGGAATTGGGCCATGATATTGCTGTGAAGGGCTCATAGTCGACCATGAAAAATGAGGATGTGTTTCCGCAACACCACCGAACGAATGCTCGCTTGCAGAAGTATCAGTGTGATGACCCTAAAAAGGTTACTAATACATCTGTGTCGGATACTGAGCAAATGTTTGTGGCGTGTAATACATTCCATGGCCACGCTCCGCCATTTGTTGGGAATATTCTTCCGCTTCAACAGCCTCCTTTCGTTTGCCTATGCCCTGAGTTTCAACACTTGACTGAATAATGTGAAACTCTTGTGCTGGAAATTGACGCTCTGATGCTGGACCATGTGACACAGGCTTAGTGATTCTCTCTTGCTCTTCGGATAAAATCGTAATTTTCTCCACATAAGGCACGAGATCATCAACTGTCCATGTATTCCTCCCTTGAGGAGACACCATGTATTGTAATATCTCCGTAACTTCAACCTACAATTATTAGGGTCAGAAAATTAATGGGCATCATTAAAAAAAACATTTAAAGTTAAATATTGAAAAAACAAAAAAATACCAATGTAGCTGTGTTTGCATTTTGTGGGTCAACAAACATCTTTGTCTTTCGCCTATACCAGACCATGTAGTCGGAGTTAAAACTGAATAGGCCCTCTTGTCGGGGATAAGCGTCGACCCTAAAAGCATGGCGATTGTTCCACTGATCAATCATTGGGGCGAACAATTGTCCCCAATTTTCGTCATGGTTTCCCTTTCAGTGTTATGCCATGAATGTTCAAGGGTTGCGAAGGAGACTCTGGAATTGGTTGCTGCATTCCAAATTGTCTTAATACTCTATCCGGTTGGTGCCACTCTATAACTTGGAAACAAATTAGTGGCGCCACCGCGGACCACGCGACACTTTCGACTACACAAATGGGAGGCAACAATGATATAACAGTTGCTATGTAAGGCTCCCACACAAACTGCATATAACAACATAGTTGTCAGCATTTTAGTAAAATAACACATATTATTTTTTATTTTACAAATACAATACAATGTTCTTACCTCATGACGTTTCATAATATCCAACTTGTGACGAAAAACTCTTACATCATCATTGCCGGTATGTTGATTTCCACGTCGCAGCCACCTACAAAGATTAAAATTTGATATACCCTAAAATCATTTATTCTTTTGAAATGAAAGACGCTTTTAAAAATGACTAACCTGTGCCCGAGTGGTTTATTTTCTACTTGGGAAGGAGTCCTCTTTGGAGCCAAAGTTATACATCATTCTCATGCCCACATTTGTAGTAAGATGCACATACCTTCGATTGATTTAGTTTTATAATCAGTGGCACTGCACATCTCTCTGTATAGAAAAACAAGTACGGCAAGTCCCCATGCATATGTGCTACAATCTCCAAAGTCACGTAAAAATTGAAGGTACCTTAGCGAAACTTTGTTACTGCTTTTGTCAACGAACAAAACACCTCCAATGAATCTTAGTATCCATGCACGGGCAAACCTTCGTACTTGTTCTTCGTTGTCGTGGTTATTTATTTGTGCAAAATGGTGAGCCAACCAACTTAATTTAACCACATTACCTTTAATTTCACCTTCTTGTGGTCTGACTCCCAATAATTCCTCACATAAATCAGCCTAATTAAGATTCGTTGGACCAATTAATGGTAAACCATCCACATGTAGACCTAACAATATAGAGACATCTTGAAGAGTAATAGTACACTCTCCGCATCTCATGTGAAACGTATGTGTTTCTGGCCTCCATCTTTCTATCAAAGTACTAATTAATGAGACATTTATTTTTAAGTATCTCATCTTCATAATCCAGTAAAAACCAGATTCTCGAAGGAAAGGAAAAATTTGCTCTGGTATTTCTTCTTCCCCGTGATAAGTGGGGACAACTCGTCTGATGTGTAATTTGCGGTCTTCTTCCCCATTCCAAACATGTTCTGAAACATGCTTAGCTTGCATCCATAATACGTCACTATCGATCGGGCCAGACTTAATTTTAATATTTGATGGACATGACGACGAAGATGTCATTGATACTGCAAAATAAAATATAATGCAATAAATTCACAAAATAATTTATACATTATTTCTACATAATATAAATAAAACTAGACACATTTATAAAAACATTATTAAATATATATAAATAAATTTGTAATAAATAACACAATATATACATTTGAATTTTTATATTTCAATAACAAAATATATTATACAAATAATCAATTTTGAATATATTCTACAGATAAATTAAAATACATGTGAAGACAAATTTCAATAAATAATAAAATATATTTATTTCATAACAAAATATATTATACAAATAATAAAATTGAAATATATTCTACAAATAATTTCAAATACATACACGCAAACAAATTAAAATAATTAACATAATATATTCTACAATTAACAAAAAATAATTAAATCAAATATGGACTAACAAATAAATTAAAATACAAACAAATATTGAAATGCAAAAGTTAATTTAAACAATATATATTCAAAAATAATAATAATGTAACGTACCATATATTTAATAACGTAAATTATATAAAACAAATAATATTAACCTATAAACTAAAACTAACACTATCCTATCATATAAAATAACTAACACTATCCTAACATTCAAACTAAAAATAATTAACTTAAATAACATTAACTTATCAACTCATTTATTTAAAACTATAATATCTATATATAACATATAAAATTATAATACTAAAAAGGTAAATTTACGTGTGTGAAGTGTCTAATATTACAACTATTTATTATTTATGTGTGAAGTGTTTAATATTACAAAAACTAAAAATTTATGTGTGCCTAAAATTTACAAATATATACCTAAAGTTGATATTAACTTGTGCCTAATATTACAAAAGCTAATATTACGTGTGTCTGACTAAAGTATCATGTATATATCACATATATAATATCTAAGAATATATACAACAACCAAATAATATTTTCATACTAACTAACCAAATAATATTTTCATACTAACTAACCTAACCTTGGAATATCTATTAAAACATAAAAATTAAGAACAGATTACCTACTAATACTAACTAATCTAAGCTTAGAATATCTATTAATACTAACTAACCTACTATTTTTATAATATTATCAACAGAATATATAAATTTTATTTATTTCGAAAATCACTTACCAGGAATTATGGAGGACAAGGGCACACACGAAACTTCAAGGAAGCACAGCAAGCACACACGAGAAAGAGAAAGGAGAAGCTCAGCTTGGAGAAGAGAAGTGTAGATAAATTTAGTTGATGGAGCATTTTTTTATAGGAGAAAACGTAAACAAGCAACGGTCAAAAGCCTACTCCCCTAGCCTGCATCTTCAGAAAACCCTGCAACCCTAGCCTGCATCTTCAGAAAACACTGCAACCCTACGCATGGCTGAAGGTGTCTCGCCAATGGGAGAGGCGAGACCTTCGTAGCTCCACGTCAGTCTCGCCATTGGTGATGGCGGTACCTTCTTGACGTGGCTGTCTCGCCAATGGGAGCATCGATACCGCGTCCACGTCAGGTCTCTCGCCATTGGTGATGGTGGCACCCTTCGAGCTCAGCAAGCTTCTCGCCATTGCTGATGGCGGCACCTGTATCCCGCCAATGCTTCTGGCGGCATCCATGCAAAAAGAGACCCCCTTTGCAAATACTTTGAAAAGGGACCCTATTTAGTAAATAGTTTCTAAAAGGGTCCCTGTCTGGTAAATTTGCCGTCTTCTTTTGTTTTTGGTGAAGACCAAAAATGTCTTATTTTTTTGGTAAAATGTATTCTATTTTTTTTTATCTGTAGGAATAAAAAACAAATACATATACCAAGAGATGACAATATAATTCATGCAATATGTTCAATAAGTAAATTGAATCCTTTGATATGTCTTTTACTTCCTTCAAAGTTGAAAAGTCTTGATACTCTTTTACACTTATCAGAACCCATAGCTATGCCTATCCATAGGAATTATTTTGGCCAAAATATGCATACATTTTGGTCTTGTTTAATTACCGTTTTCTATTTTTTTTCAAAAAAATAAATTGTGTTGTGAGCGGATTCATGAGCACATTTAAAAGTGTTTATCTCCTAATATATTTTTATTTTCAAAAAAAGTTAGTCTCCTAATTACTTGAATAAGAAAAAATATAAGAAAATATTTTCCAGATGTTTTTTTATTTCTAAAACATTTGTTTTGAAAATAATTTTTTTAATTTATTAATAGATTTTGAATGAGACATTGATTATTAATAGTTTTGACTGTTGAATTGACTTAAAAAAATTTAAAATAAAAAATAATAGAAAAGAAAATCAAATAGACCTCAATCAATTCCTTATATTTAATTGAGGTTTTGATATGGATTTTTATCCTTTTTATTTCCACCTAGTCTTTCGTCTTCTTCTTTTTTTAATTTTTCATGTTAATTGATATAAACCAGAGTAGCACTTGCAAGCTCAAGTACAAAAGACCAAAGACAAGAAGACCCAAATAAAGTGAGCAAATAAAGACTCAACATATAATGCGCAGAATCGTCATTGATTTTATTCTCTGGTCAACTTTGGTTTCTTGCACGAACTATACTGACCATTTGACCCTTGACCTGATAGTCAAGTAATTAAATTTGGATAAATTCATTTCCAAAGAGGAAAGAGATTGAGATGTTTAAGTTTGTAACAATAAGCTCAGCTCTCTTAGTCATGTATGCCGTGTATGTGGGGTTAAATGTATCTAAAGTCTCTAGTCGGACAAATCAATTGGAAAATGGCATCATGGAATGTAACCAATTAAATTAGTAGTAAAATTGAAAATGGCATCATGGAATGTTGCTCTAACTTGTAGAAAGATATTAAACAGAAAGTAAAAGGAAAGATGTGATATATCTCTAAAAAAAAGTTAACTTACCAATCAATTTATATATGTAAATTTTAAAAATGTGTTACTAAAATTTTACTAGCAATGATGAATATGTAATATTCATCACTAAATTTAGTCACTAATAAATTATTTTATTACTGTGTATGTTACTAATTATTTGAATAGAGGTTTTCAACCTTACATGCAAATAGAGGTTTGAAAAGTTAATTTGACCAAATTAGTAAGAAACATACAAAACATGTGTTTGAACAAATTTGTAATGACAAAGATTTGTTACCAATTATTTGAATATTTAATTTGACCGAAAAAAGTAAATGTTCTTCATGATTTCATATCATGGTTAGAACACGAGGTTTAGGTCGTGCGTTAGGAGCTGGTAGAGGTAGAGGCATTAGTGAGGATGTGCATCAGGCTGATGTTCCTCGGCGTCGCAGACCTACTGCTTCAGCACGTAGGTAACGGGTTCGTCTGCGTAAGGACGTCACAGAGAGACCTGAGGATGTGCCTCAGTTGCATGAGGATGTTCCTCATGTGTCTGATGCCACCCCAAAGATGACAGACGCCGCCTATGCTGTTCAGACAGAGGGAGTGGCTACTGATGGGAGCTTGGGGTCACCTGCTGCAGATGAGGGATTCCCCGGTGGACCACGCGACCCATCGATTTTGACCGGTTTTGCTGAGCATGTCGCACACAGCATCTGGAGTGGACAGGTACGTAGTTTTTAATGTTGACTAATTACATAAAAATTATTTGTAGTTGGATTGTTTTTTATATACACGTTATTATAAATTGTTATTCAATTTAGGAACTACCCAATCTGAAGTTGGTCTCCCATGGTAGAAAAGTAGATAAAATTGGGAGACCAGCGCCTGAGATCGAAGGCATGATTGCTGCCACCGGATTGAGTCCATTGATCAGGAGTTCTGTTATCACCACTGATCCTGGACTCATATCCGCCTTCATCGAGAGGTGGCATCGCGAGACTAACATGTTCCACCTGCCAGTAGGCGAGTTGACGATCATGCTGGATGATGTGGCGTCACTCCTACACGTTCCCATCACTGGCGCGCTGCATACGTTCGAGCCACTGGTTACTTCAGGCGCGATTGGTCTACTGACGGAGCTTCTTGAGGTCAGTCATGAGGAGGCTACATTTGAGACCCGACAGGCTGGTGGGCCTCATGTCCGGTTGGGGTGGCTTCGGGACTTGTATGAGAGCCAGTGTAGGGCTAGACGATGGGTTGTAACAGCCCACATGTATCTGCTCCACTTGGTGGGTTGTATTTTTTTTGCCAACAAGAGTTCAACCCATGTACATGTCGTGCACCTGGAGGCTTTCAGGGACCTGGCCCAGGCAGGGGGATTCGCCTGGGAGCGGTTGCATTAGTCCACATGTACGAGCATCTGAACGACGTGTCGCAAGCCTCTACACGGTAGCTGGGCGGTTATATTATACTTCTCCTGGTACGTATTATTACTGATAATTTAAATTGAAGTAGCATTGAATCTTTTTTTTTTTATTGATGTTGACTATGTGTTTGTAGTGCTGGATATACGAGCACTTTCCTACAGTGCATACATGCGTCATTCATGATGCTTATGATGAGGGGAGCCCACGGGCCTGTAGGTGGCTTACGGGTAAGGCTCATATGACGGGGATCAAGGGAGCCCCGTATCGGAGACGTCTGGATACCCTGACTGTGACTGACGTGTGCTGGATGCCCTATGCTGAGCATCGGGGAGTCAAGGGATTTGACTTGATATCGTCGTACACCGGTCAACTCAAATGGGGTCAGATTGTGGTGTACGTTCGACCTGAGCGGGTTCTTCGACAGTTTGGCTACCTTCAAACGGTCCCTCCGCCGCCGGTTTATGATTCTTTGACGGGTGATGATATAGATGACCGGTGGCTGCATTTTTCAGAGCATTTAGTGCCTTCAGGGGAGCTTTGTGTAGTTCCTGGACAGGTAGCATCAGACTACATGGAGTGGTTTTTTCGGATATCGCACCCATTTGTCACGCGGACTGAGGAGACTGCTGAGCCGAGACATCCGCCTCCCCCTCATGATGAGGAGTTCGTCGAGCCACCCATCCCCGAGGTTTCAGTCGCATCTGATCTCCCTACGGATTCAGTGATAAGCATAACTTATGTAGTTTTTCATAATTTAAATTTTTTAAAAATGTGATACTGACTTTGTTATTTTGACTGTGACAGGTTGACTGCCAAGGATGTCAAGGGATGGCTGAGGATTTAGGAGCGATTGCTGAGGATTTGGAGCGGGTCATCAACCTCAGGATGGTCACTGAAGGCACTGACTTATATGACATCATGACTCGTTGTTTGAGGAGAGCTAGAGGTGACGCCGCAGATGGAAGTCTTAGGCCGCGCCAGAGATGCCGCATAGATTAGGATTTATATTTTTATTGTACTTAAATTATTCATTTTAGTATTTGTTTATGTATGTGATAAAACACATTTACTTACATCATTTATGATTTATGTTTGTCTCTCTATAAATATATGGTTTGAAATTTAAATATAAACCACACACATGAGTCACATTTATAATGGTATTTGAATATATAAAATAAAGAAGATAAAATAATTTAACAAGGAAATAATATCAATATATAAATATTACTTGTTTTAGGAAAAGAAAAAAAAATTGTCATGTTGAAAATAATGTTATTCCATTCATTCAAATATGGAAATAAAAAATAAAAATTATGACATCACAATTTTATTAAAGAAAAAAAATATGGTGACTAAGAAACTTTAAAAAAATAATCAAAACATCTCTATTTTTTGTTTTCAGTACATCTGGTTTATCCCAATTTTGGTCAAATTTGCTTTGTTATTAAAATTTAATTTGTAATTTAAATGTTAAAATTTATAACTATTCTGAAATTATATAATTTAACCATATATATATATGTACAGTAAAGAATAAAAAAAGTTGGTTTTGGGCCAGTTAGAAACATGTCTAAGTACCCCTGTTCGGGCTTTTTTTTTAAATTATGTGGGAGCCGCTTGAGACTGTCCAGGGTCGCTATTTGGCATGTTTGCACGTCAAGGAATCCAAAAAAAAAAAAAAAGCAGCGCCCCGTTCCATCGAATCGGACCTCAAACCGAGGCACCAAAAATATAAAAAAAAAAATTGGTTTTGGGCCTGTTAGAAACATGCCTAAGTACTCTTGTTCGGACTTTTTCTAAAATTATGTGGGAGCCGCTTGAGACTGTCCAAGGTCGCTATTTGGCATGTTTGCACGTCAAGGAACCCAAAAAAAAAAATAAAAGCAGCGCCCCGTTCCATCGAATCGCACCTCAAACCGAGGCACCAAAAATAAAAAAAGTTGGTTTTGGGCCTGTTAGAAACATATAACTAGCATTCAGATCCAATGTAAATATAGATACATAAATATTACCAGTTCAGTGTCCGCTTAGGTCTACATGCGTTGTATTAATTGTCATTAGGCTTAAGTAGTGCTGCATTCTACCTACATATGCAGTTGGCCATTGTTTTGCTTCCGGATACGAATTGCTTGACCACAACAACGCCATAGGCGGTAAGAGACAACGATCTTTCAGATAAACCTGTTGTAAGTGAAATAACAATAATAACTTAAACAAACAAACCAACTCATTCAATAATTGAAATTATTTGAGTAAAAGAATTTTCAATGGACCTGAACAAAATGACTGTCAAACACATGATCGACGCATATCATGCGGTGCGCAGAAGAGTCGGCCGGTGGTCGACTTCTGAGAGGAAAAAATGTGAAGCTCTGTTGTCGTGACAACGATACAAGGATTACATTATATCTTGACGCAATTACATATCCCATATCCGTTATATCCATCCATTTGTCCATACTAACCTAAATCACAAAACAAATACACGTGCCACTCATGTAAACATTATTTATATAATAAAAAACATAAAACACATACCTTGGATAACCCATCCACGTGCAGGGACAACCTCAGCTGTTCATATCTCTTCGTGCCACCAAAGATCTTTATGTAGTCTTGCGACCATTTGCCAAGTTCTTTAATCAATTCGTTACGCATCACGACTCAACACTCTTCTCCCATACCTAACAAAGCAGAAACTGACCGATATCCACAATTACCATCCGCTTTCACATCAACAACATCCTCAATGAAACCATGCATAAATGGCGGAAATTGATCCAACATGGGGATCATCCTTGCTGGCTTCGGTGGTTCAAAAGATGATGCACTGGGTCTGACTGAGGTGTTGTTGTTTTGAACCGAATGATAAGCATCAACATACTCCCAATAAGATGGATCACGCTTTGTCGATCTTTCGCTTCTTTTCATTACCTTTTTCGGGGCACCTTTCGTCTTAACCTTTGTTGGAGGAGGACACGTAGAGGTCTCATCGGGAAACGTGAATTCTCGGAGTTTACTCTTGAAAGTAACTTTCCCTCAAACATCAAGTTCCTCGAATCTTTTATATATTATATCCATCTCTTCCTTGATTCTGACTTCGGCCTCACATAGCCTGTAGAAGCAAAGCTTCATGATGAATCAAGAGTGATTCAAAGATGTTTTGATGATAACAAAGATGATAACAAAAGATGATGACAAAGGTGATGACAAAAAGCTCAAAGGTCAATCAAAGAATGAGTTCAAGATGTTCAAGATGTTCAAGATAGAATCAAGAACACTTCAAGATTCAAGAGGAAAGTTGAATTCAAGAATCAAGAATCAAGATTCAAGAAATCAAGGTTCAAGACTCAAGATTCAAGAATCAAGAAAAGGCTATTCAAGAATCAAGAAAAAGCTTAATCAAGATAAGTATGAAAAGGTTTTTTTCAAAAACTGAGTAGCACATGGATTTTTCTCAAAACATGTTTACCAAAGAGTTTTTACTCTCTGGTAATCGATTACCAGATTGTTGTAATCGATTACCAGTAGCAAAATGGATTTGAAAAAAGTTTTCAAACTGAATTTACAACGTTCCAATTAATTTCAAAAAGCTGTAATCGATTACAATGTTTTGGTAATCGATTACCAGTGCCTTTGAACGTTGAAATTCAAATTCAAATGTGAAGAGTCACATCCTTTCACATAAAAGCCTTGTGTAATCGATTACACTGATTTGGTAATCGATTACCAGTGATTGTTTCTGAATAAATCAAAAGATGTAACTCTTCAAAAGGTTTTTGACTTTTTCAAATTGGTTTTAAGTTTTTCTAAAAGTTATAACTCTTCTAAATGGTTGTCTTGACTAGACATGGAGAGTCTATAAAAGCAAGGCTTTGTTTTGCATTTCAATCATCTTGAACACTTATTCATACAATCCTTTACAATCCTTGATTCTCTTTGAACTTATTTCTTCTTCTTTGTACCAAAAGCTTTTCAAAGTTTTCTGGTTTTCCAAACCTTGAAAACTTGTGTTAATCATCTTTTTATTCTCTTCTCCCTTTGCCAAAAAGAATTCGCCAAGGACTAACCACCTGAATTCTTTTTGTGTCTCTCTTCTCCCTTTTCCAAAAAAACGAAGGACTAACCGCCTGAATTCTTTTGTGTCTCCCTTCTCCCTTGTCAAAGAATTCAAAATGACACAGTCTTAGAATTCTTTTGATTCTTCCCTTTCCCTTATACAAAAGTATTAAAAGGACTAATCGCCTGAGAATTCTTTTGTATCCCCATTCACAAAGTATCAAAGGTTTAACCGCCTGAGATCTTTGTCTTAACACATTGGAGGGTACATCCTTTGTGGTAGAAGTAGAGGATACATCTACTTGGGTTTGACTGAGAACAAGAGAGGGTACATCTCTTGTGGATCAGTTCTAGTAGAGGGTACATCCACTAGGTTCAAAGAGAACAAGGGAGGGTACATCCCTTGTGGATCTTTGCTTGTAAAAGGATTTTTACAAGGTTGAAAGAAATCTCAACGACTGCAGGTCGCTTGGGGACTGGATGTAGGCACGGGTTGTTGCCGAACCAGTATAAAAACTCTTGTGTGTTTGTTTCCTTCTTCCCTACTCTTTTACTTTCCGTTGTGCATTTAATTTCCGCTTTTACTTTCTGTTAAGTTTCTCTTATACTCCTCATTCTCTTAACAATTTAGTAAAAGCCTTAGAAGAAAAGGCTCAAGATTCAAGAAATCAAGGTTCAAGACTCAAGATTCAAGAATCAAGAAAAAGCTATTCAAGAATCAAGAAAAAGCTTAATCAAGATAAGTATGAAAAGGTTTTTTTCAAAAACTGAGTAGCACATGGATTTTTCTCAAAACATGTTTACCAAAGAGTTTTTACTCTCTGGTAATCTATTACCTGATTATTGTAATTGATTACCAGTAGCAAAATGGATTTGAAAAAGTTTTCAAACTGAATTTACAACGTTCCAATTAATTTCAAAAAGTTGTAATCGATTACAATGTTTTGGTAATCGATTACCAGTGTGTTTGAACGTTAAAATTCAAATTCAAATGTGAAGAGTCACATCCTTTCACATAAAATCCTTGTGTAATCGATTACACTGATTTGGTAATCGATTACCAGTGTTTGTTTCTGAATAAATCAAAAGATGTAACTCTTCAAAAGGTTTTTGACTTTTTAAAATTGGTTTTAAGTTTTTCTAAAAGTTATAACTCTTCTAAATGGTTGTGTTGACCAGACATGAAGAGTCTATAAAAGCAAGGCTTTGATTTGCTTTTCAAGACACTTATTCATTCATTCATTCAATCTTGAACACGTATTTCATACAATCCTTTACAAGCCTTGAATCTCTTTGAACTTCTTCTTCTTATTTGTGCCAAAAGCTTTCCAAAGTTTTCTGGTTTTCTAAACCTTGAAAACTTGTGCTATTCATTCTTTTCATCTTTTCTCCCTTTGCCAAAAAGAATTCGCCAAGGACTAATCGCCTGAATTCTTTTTGTGTCTCTCTTCTCTCTTTTCCAAAAGAACAAAGGACTAACCGCCTGAATTCTTTTGTGTCTCCCTTCTCCCTTGTCAAAGAATTCAAAACGACACAGTCTAAGAATTCTTTTGATTCTTCCCTTTCCCTAATACAAATGTATTCAAAGGACTAACTGCCTGAGAATTCTTTTGTATCCCCATTCACAAAGTATTAAAGGTTTAACAGCCTGAGATCTTTGTCTTAACACATTGGAGGGTACATCCTTTGTGGTACAAGTAGAGGGTACATCTACTTGGGTTTGACTGAGAATAAGAGAGGGTACATCTCTTGTGGATCAGTTCTAGTGGAGGGTACATCCACTAGGTTCAAAGAGAACAAGGGAGGGTACATCCCTTGTGGATCTTTGCTTGTAAAAGGATTTTTACAAGGTTGAAAGAAATCTCAAGGACCGCAGGTTGCTTGGGGACTGGATGTAGGCACGGGTTGTTGCCGAACCAGTATAAAAACTCTTGTGTGTTTGTTTCCTTCTTCCCTACTCTTTTACTTTCCGCTGTGCATTTAATTTCCGTTTTTACTTTTTGTTAAGTTTCTCTTCTACTCCATATTCTCTTAACAACATAAGTAAAAGCCTTAGAAGAGTAATTTTTTAATTAGTAAAGGTTTAGGAATAATTAATTCAACCCCCCCTTCTTGATTATTCTGAGGCCACTTGATCCAACATAGCCCCTTGTCTGAAAAATTAAGTCTCCTCCAGTACATATGGACTGCATCCAGTGGGATGCTGCCACCATCATACCTTTGTAGCTCGCATGCACAAGGAAGACCTGGCGTGGTTCTCAAGACACACCCATAAGAAGACAAATTGTCTTTGAAATGACGTACGCGCTCAAACTCAACCAAAATTTCATTTAAAGCGTACCTTGACACCATTCCTAGAAGCCTCTTGTATAAGGTTTTCTTAAAAACATGACCAACAACATGCGTACTTGTTTCGAATGATGCTCTAATTGCAGTGTGCTGCAACGTCATCATGTTGTTCATTGCATCCCAAACACTACAGAGGTCTCCAACGCTATTCTGTAATACCCTTTTCAGAGACCAATGAGCAGATTCAACCCTACATTTAAAACACACAACAAATAAGACAAATTAATAACAATAATGTTCCAAACAATCATTAAAAGAAACTTGACTAAAATAATAAGACATTTAAATACCTATTTGTTGTTGTGTTGCCTAGGTGCATCACCTTATTCGTCTAGGTCGTGATAAATTTCTCCTTGTGTGGGACAATCCATGTCTCACATATGTAGTCAACAAACATTGGTCATGGGGAACACGCTACTTGAAACCTTTGAAGGTGCTCAGGGAACTCCTGTTCCGAAGGACAATCTACCAGGTTACCCCAGCTATCCATTACGTAGTCCCAGGCATTCTTCTGACCAATTAGCGATTTGCACTTTGCCTTCACATTCTTGTCTATGTGAAACCTGCACAACAAACTCGTACACTCCGGAAACACAACTTTCACAACATTCATCAGGGCTAAGTCTCTTTCTGTGACAATAACAACAGGAAGGCGATCATTTCTTAAAAAAAGGCCTTGAAATCGTTCCAATGCCCATACAGGATTGTTCACGCGTTCACCCTCCAGATATGCAAACCCAGCAGAGAAAGTCATCCCGGTTGGTGTCACCCGCACAAAGTCAAGCAATGGGAGCCTGTACCTATTTGTTTTGTAGGTACTGTCTATAAAAAAAAAAAAAGATGACATGCATTACATAACTTAACTGCATCTGGGTGACACCAAAACAAATCACGCACCACATCTTCATCCTTCAATCTATGTCAATGAATGTATTGGTCACGTTCAAGGAGCCTCATTAAGTGTTGCATTTCAGTGTCATCTCCTCTGATTGAAGAATGATATGCACTTCTTGCATTGTAGATTTGTTTGATTGTGGTGTAACTGTTGGAGTTGTGCTCCTTCAACGTTAGCAGGATGTTTCTAGGTTTCACATTCAACTTCATCATATCAGCAATGATATTCTTTTCATCATCTGTCAATCTCCCAGCATATGGATGTCTAACTAAGGTCTTCGCCAATTCATGGTTGTGAATCCCACATATCAGCTTCACCGTCCAACCTTCACCTCCATGCACTGGTTTTCCACGAATCTTAAAGGGACAACCACATTTTCTATTATCTGTGTCTCTTCTAACAAATTCTTTCTTTCTACACTTGTACTTACCGCTCCTTTCACACCCAATTAACACAAATGAAGTTCTTCCTCTGCTACCAGTATATGTATCAGACCTCATAATTACTGCAACAAAACTGTTTTCATGGGCAACTGTTTGAGCCCACTTCAAAACATCTTCTCGGGTTGCAAAGACCTAGGACACAACCACGACATATTAATTTTTACACAAATCATACATTAGACCAAACAACTAAAACTGATAGACATGATTACCTAAGAAGTATTAAAAGCATATGAACAATCAACATGTCCTTCATTCACACCACAATCTTGTTCATCTTGAAAATCCATATCAACTTCTTCGGACATCGCACTGTAATATGCCCATTGATCTTCGTCCATCTTAATTCAAACTATAACTATCACCTTATTCAACATTCAACTAAATAATTTGAACAATACAACAACCCAAATTTTTTTACAAACTAAGAATATCAAACTAATTCAACATTTGACAACCTCACACAAATATTTAATCTACATATACATCAATATTTTAACAACAACCAAATTCAACTTTTAATTACATAATTTCAAAATTATAACCTACAAAGTTCATTTAACCAAAAAATACTTCAACCTAGGCAAAAAAATCAACACTTCAACCAACAAATATATTTTTATGTTTCACATAAATTACAAATAGAATTAACCAAAATAACATTCAAAATAATCTTAAAACTAAAAAATCATAAAACAAATTACTCCACGGAAGAAGCAGTCTTCCGCAGTTGTAATGTCAACAGCGGAAGAAACCTTCTTCCGTGGAGTCTCGCGGAAGACATTTTCCGTGAGATTCCACGGAAGAAGTATTCTTCCACAGTTGTAATGTCAACTGCGAAATATAGCTTCTTCCGTGGAGTCTTGCGGAAAATGTCTTCTGCGAGACTCCACGGAAGAAGCTGTCTTCCGCAGTTGACATTACAACTGCGGAAGAATACTTCTTCCGTGGAATCTCGCGGAAAATTTCTTCCGCGATACTCCACGGATGAAGTTTTTTTTCTTCCGTAGTAGTAATGTCACTGGCGGAAGAAAATTTTTTGCGTTGAATATGAAACGCTTACACCATTCTACTACCCAAAATAAACAATCAAACACAGAAAAGCTATGTACCTTAGTTGACAAATATCACACCAAAGCAGAGCAGAAGCACAACCAGCACGAACAAATATCACACAACACAAGCACCACCACGGAGAAAACGAAGAAAGCAACCATGAAATAAAAAAAAAAACAGCTTTTTATAAAAGAAAAACGTTCAGGTGCATTTTCAAGTTTTTGAAAAATTGCTGGGTGCACCAGCAATGTTGCTGGGTGCCCCTAGCAATTCCCTTGATTTCCAGCAATGCTTACTAGTCCAGACCCAATTAGCAATCATGTCACAGTGAATTGGATCCAAGGCAGAAATAAATTATTTCAAGGCAATTGCTTCCTGCACCCTAATTGAAATGTGATATACATTCGAGATTAGTTATTCTAGAATGTAAAATTTTACATTCAGGATTACATTCCAGAAAAGCTAATCCATAATGTAAAATTACATTCTTTTTCGGATGGTTAAAAAGGTGCAAGAAGTCATTGCCTTATTTTAAATTACTGTATGCTTAACTGAAGTAACCCAAAACTTTATAAACAAAATGACCTAAATATAAAATTGTCAGAACAAAAAAAAAAACAAAACTTTAGTGAGAAATAGAAACAAGAATATGGGGAGAGAGGTTTTGGATTCAAAGGGGTGAGAACGGTATTGGTGGCTTAAGAGAATGGCAGTTAGATCTCAAAGTCATGACCCTATCATAGCTTTCCCTCATTTTTTTTTTCAAAATATTTTTTTCTTATCATTCAATTTCAACGATTTTTCGCTCATCTATGGTTTTTTTATTGGTCAGTGTTAATAATTAACTGTTAATTTTTTATTAGTAAGAAATTTAAACTTACAACCTCTTTCTCTCTCACTCCTTCCTTCCTTTGCTCACTTATGTATGTGTAGCTTGAGAATCACGATTGTTGATTCAGAAATAAAATGTATGAACAACTATTGATGTGCATCGTCGTGTAAGAAAGAAAAACCATGCATTTTGGTGAGTAAACCCAACAAGTAAATGAATGTTGAGAACATGTACGGCTTAAAAAGGAAAGTTGAGTAACTTGGTCTAAAACGACTCTCCTTGGCTAAAAATATAGTACTCTTGATAAACTAGAGTACATATCCAAACTAAAAGAGTAACTAGACTAACTTCATAAATTTGACTATCGAATTAATGATTGGGTTTTAAAAAAATTATTATTCTTGATCTGTTCGGGATGATTGAGTTTTTTATTTGTGATTTTTAAATACAATTTTTAAAACAAATATTTTTTTTAAAAAAAAATAGAACCGAAATTATTTTTAACTTAATTTCAAAATAGTTTTATATTCATTTTCAAAACCAAGAAAACTTTTTTTGAATTTGGATTTTAGTTTTAAAAAACACTCTCACCACCATCATTCCACTAACACCACATCATTGTTGTTGTTGTTACTATAAGTATCACCACATTATTTTCATCACCCCACTACTACCACCACCATTATCTTATCGTCATTACTATCATCATCACCACCATTTTATCACTATTCCCGCCACCACTACCACCTCCTCTGCTAGTGTCACCACCACCATTTTATCATTGATATCGACACCACCACTATCACCAATCTCACAACACCTCACCACCATTGTTTGTTGCCAATGTCATCATCATCACCATTCCGCACAGCTGCCCCCAATCACTCCCACTACCACTAACGTCATTCATGCAACCACTATTATTTCAACACCATTTTATTTATTTTCAATTTACAATAACATTTTAAAAACTAAAAACAAAAATAACTGAAACTAAAAACTCAAATCTAAAATTGATTTTGGTTTTTAAAAATTTTAAAACTAAAAATAGAAAATTACTATACGAACAGGACCTTAATTATTAGATGTTTCTCTAATTAATTTTATCAACTATTAAAAATTTGGCACCAAACAATTAAACTTTAGATTTAGACTTAACGTATTATTTTTTAGGAGCTTTTTATTATTTTCAAAATAAAAAATGAGACTGTATACTGTGATCACGATTATAATTTTGCAATTCAAATTAATTTGATTATGTTTTATTGCAATATCTTATTCATACATATAATGTTTACAAAATTTCCGTCCCCTCAATGAGACTTCACTAGTCTTTCCCTTTTCACCTGATCAGGGTACCACATTGTAATTGTAAAGAGCTAGTGAACCGGTTTGCCAAAGTGTCTTCTTTTGTTTTTGGTGAAGACCAAAAATTTCTTATTTTTTTGGTAAAATGTATTCTATTTTTTTTTTTTATCTGTTGGAATAAAAAACAAATACATATACCAAGAGATGACAATATAATTCATGCAATATGTTCAATAAGTAAACTGAATCCTTTGATATGTCTTTTACTTCCTTCAAAGTTGAAAAGTCTTGATACTCTTACACTTATCAGAACCCATATCTATGCGTATCCATAGGAATTATTTTGGCCAAAATATGCATACATTTTGGTCTTGTTTAATTACCGTTTTCTATTTTTTTTCAAAAAAATAAATTGTGTTGTGAGCGGATTCATGAGCACATTTAAAAGTGTTTATCTCCTAATATATTTCTATTTTCAAAAAAAGCTAGTTTCCTAATTACTTGAATAAGAAAAAAGATAAGAAAATATTTTCCAGATGTTTTTTTTTATTTCTAAAACATTTGTTTTGAAAATAATTTTTAAAATTTATTAATAGATTTTGAATGAGGCATTGATTATTAATAGTGTTGAATTGACTTAAAAAAATTTAAAATAAAAAATAATATAAAAGAAAATCAAATAGACCTCAATCAATTCCTTATATTTAATTGAGGTTTTGATATGGATTTTTATCCTTTTTATTTCCACCTAGTCTTTCGTCTTCTTCTTTTTTTAATTTTTCATGTTAATTGATATAAACCAGAGTAGCACTTGCAAGCTCAAGTACAAAAGACCAAAGACAAGAAGACCCAAATAAAGTGAGCAAATAAAGACTCAACATATAATGCGCAGAATCGTCATTGATTTTATTCTCTGGTCAACTTTGGTTTCTTGCACGAACTATACTGACCATTTGACCCATGACCTGATAGTCAAGTAATTAAATTTGGATAAATTCATTTCCGAAGAGGAAAGAGATTGAGATGTTTAAGTTTGTAACAATAAGCTCAGCTCTCTTAGTCATGTATGCCGTGTATGTGGGGTTAACTGTATCTAAAGTCTCTAGTCGGACAAATCAATTGGAAAATGGCATCATGGAATGTAACCAATTAAATTAGTAGTAAAATTGAAAATGGCATCATGGAATGTTGCTCTAACTTGTAGAAAGATATTAAACAGAAAGTAAAAGGAAAGATGCTCTAACTTACCAATCAATTTATATATGTAAATTTTAAAAATGTGTTACTAAAATTTTACTGGCAATGATGAATATGTAATATTCATCACTAAATTTAGTCACTAATAAATTATTTTATTAGTGTGTATGTTACTAAACATGACTTACACTCCGTTTGATAGTCATAATAACTGTTGACTCAAGGTATTAAAGGTAGACATATGGACAGTGGACTTGAATAGAAGTTAATTTAAGTCTCTAGAAAAATTTTCTAATGTACGCAGAAAATATCTTCCTCATATAGATATATAGATATTAAGCAAATTAATGCAGAAATATTAAACAAACTAATGGTGAGAGAAGGATTGAAATTTTTTGTCATGTGTAAAATAGAATATGAGCTAATTATGCGCAATTATTATTTTTTATGGTTAGACTAAGATAAAGATATTAAACAAATTAATGCAGAAATATTTATCTAAAAAAGCCTAGGATATAGTTGGCATTTTGATTATAACCAAAGTAGGGATAGAAGAAGAAAATTACTTTAAAACTCGAGGTATACAATAAGTGAACGGTGAAAGAAAAGGAGAGAGAGAGAGAGAGAGAGAGAGAGAGAGAGAGAGAGGTGCATTCTACATAGCATGTGGCAATTTCTAATTCCAAGCAAAACCTGTTTGCTTTGACAAACGAGTACGTTGATATGAAGTTAATGATATTTCAAGTCTCATCCACTTGCGAAGAGAAGGTTCATAGTGAATTCATATTTTTGGGACAGTCGAAGTATATTGTACTTCCTTGAATGAAACTCTAGTTATAAAGCTCTAGTAACTAGTTGTTTTTACTTTGTAAAAGTAAAATAAAATAAGGGCATTAATAACTACTTTTGTGTTTTAACTTTGCCTTTCAGTATATCTATTAAATGGAATTAATAAAACAAATTAGAATATAATGTAATTTGTTTAAAGTTCGAATATTTAATATCTTTTTTCATATATAACCTTAGAGTGGTAAGTGTTATTTATCAACAAAAAAAAACTGGGATGAGAGGGGTAAGGGGAGAGAGAATACGAGAGAACGGTGGGAGAGGTGAGAAACGTAGGAAGGAGTATGGGAATCTTACAACCTTCTTCTTTGAAAGGTTTTGGCAATATTATAAGGAGGTGAATTTATGGAGCATTTTTTGAAGATGAGATAGGATAGGAATAACAAAATGAGCCGGTTCAGCCCATTTAGGTCTGACTCATCTTTAGTTTGCGAAAATCGAGTCAGATGGACTAGTTTGCCAACACTTGGCAAAATGAACACTCTATCCTGACCCGTTAAAAGGTGGGCTAGCAGGTTGGCTCACCATATTTTAAAAAAATCACAAACTTTTTTATACTTTTGTTGTGTTAGATGTACAAATTGTTAAGCAATATTATAGTGTTTGGTTGATGATGTTCATAAAATATTATTGTGATAAGTTTTCTAAAGATCCATTTAGGCGTTTACAACATGTAGCAACTAGCTTAGCTGGGGAGGGAACATCAAAAATGAAACTTATCCCAAATCCAATGCTTTAGCGAACATGGACAAATTTAAGATAAATTCAACTATGGGAATCAAATGTGATTCATGCACAAATTTCTAAGCATAATCACATCATTGCATCAACATAAATTATCAACAAACTCGCAAATTAATCTTAAAATCTTAAACCATACAGTAATCAAACCACAGAAAATACTAATAATCTTCAATAATAATAAGGTTTAAATGTAATTTTGGTTCATTTATTTTTTTAAATCCGCAATTTTAATTCCTTATTTGAAAATAGAGACATTTAGTCTCCTTATTTTTTTTAAATCCGCAATTTTAGTTTCTTATTTTTGTAAAATTTATAATTATGATCATTTCGTCAAACTAAAAGTGTCGACGGTTAAAATATTAACATTGACTATGACATGAATTAAACAAATTATCTCATTTCACATTACTAAATTTGGGTCACATCAAATTAATTTCTTACTAATCGATGTTTTTTGTTTTTGATGGAATAACCAAAATTGTGGATTTTACAAAACTAGAGGACTAAAATTGTGAAATTTAAAAGTTAGGAAGATTAAATATTTTTATTTTAAAATAGAGAAACTAAAATTACATATTATTAAAAATAGGAAGACCAATATTATATTTAAGCCTAATAATTAATAACTTTATTGGGTAGTCAAATCACAACACAAAGTCAAAGTCAGAAATTAGCCTTGAAATTTTAAACAACATAAAGTAATTAAAGATAAACAAATTAAAAGTTAAAATGTCATAGTATAATAAAACTACAAATCAATCATCATCTTCCATTTCAAGTATATTAGATGTAGCATTGAAAGAACTCCCCTCCCTTTTCCCATCCACTTTTTCATCTTTGTCACCTTCCCCCTCATCATCCACATCAACATCTCATTAAATAATGAAAATCAATTCAAAGTAAGAATACGAAAATGTATCAATTTGTATAAATACAAAAAATAATTTCAATTAAATTAAATGAATTACCATCAACAAAGCCATGCTTCCAATTGGAAATACAAGATAATTGTTTTCACATTTTCAGGCAAGAGACGGTTTCTATACTTGTTAAGTATCCCAGAACCAATGCTAAATGCACACTTAGATGCAATAGTAGTAATGGGGATGCTCAACAAGTTCCTAGTCATTAAAGAAAGATATGAAAAATATTGGCTATTATTGTTCCACCATTGTAGCACGTCCATTTACTCCATAAAATCAAAATCCAATGTTGGTTTATCTAAATATGTATCAAGTTTAGTCCTTCCAGTTTTTGTAGTAGCTTGAAGCTTGTGAATTTTTAATACTTAGTACAATAAGAAAAAAAAAGTCAAAAGCATACATAATGAAAAATAATAATAAGTAATTGAATTATAATCATGCTTGCAAAATAGAATAAGCAACTTACATTAAAAAAAAGGATTGGTTTGCAAGTAGATGAGGATGACATTTGATTATGCTTACGCTTTTGAACATTTGAAGTAAAACCTTTGCTAGAATATTGGAAGAAAAACATGTGATTTGCTTTTTATGTTGTCCAATTTTATTTCCCAAGTGGATTAATCTTTTCATAACAATATCCCAATGTTTTTAACTTCATCCTTGGCTCTAAAATTGCACCAAAAGTAAGCACAACACTATATTCACCACAATATCTATCAAACTTCTCCATCATCAATTCAACCATATCTTTGATAACTATATCCTCGTCTTTCACACTTTCCAATAAAAGGCATTGAATTTCCCAAACTTGTAAAAAAATACAAGTTGGATGTAGGTGAACTTGTGCCAGAAATCAAGGTTGTAATATCATAAAATGACATCAAGAATTTACAAATTTTTACTGCTATTTTCTACTCTTCTTCTAAAGGACAATGCTTGTAATTTTCATCCACCAAGTGTAAACTTAAAAGCACACTAATATTTAAGAGCACTTTGAAGCATCAAATAATTTGAGTTCCATCTTGTAGGAATATCAAGACATAACCCACTTGATGCATCAATGTCACTAAATTTTTAAGACATTATTTGAATTTGACCATTTTACTCTCTGAACCCTTCACATACTTAATGCTCACCCTAATTTGATCCAAGGCACAATCAAGTACCTTTAATTGTTCTTGAACAATCAAATTTAACACATGTTCATAACAACACACATGAAACACATCACTATTACATAAGAGGAAAACACCATTGACAACCAAACATTAAAGATTCAATAAGTAATCAATGAATCAATTCTTGAGGTTGATCACTATCCATCCAATATGTATAGTAAAAAGATATAAATCCTATTGGTGTTTAGGGAAAATGTCATACCAATGAGCAAGAGTTCCCATTTTCCCTTACCTCGAATGATGAAAACATAGTAAGGGCGAAGTAATACTACTTTATTTGCACTCACGACTTCAACGACTTTTCGTATAAAGGTTCTCCTAAAAGACCTTATGGTAACAACCCAATTTTCTCAAAAGAAGTGAAAATACTTTAAGTTTAGGTTTGGCATAAGAAAAAAAAATATCTTTTTCCTATTAGGTCATAAACTCAAGGCCTACTAAAGGGTTCAAGAGAAAGGATCTACATCATCAAACAAAATCCAAACATCATTTCTAATAAATAAATAAAAACCTATCATTCGGACATTTAATTTATAAAATCCATTTTAATACTCATAAGCATATTCCTTTTACTAGATATTGGGGACATATCTAGCGAGAGGACTCTTTTTATGAGTAAGGAGACAATCTATACAATATAAGCATATATGGATTATCAATATTTAATGTCATGTGACTACTTAAAAGGTCAAGTGACCTTTTAAAAAAACTCACATGACTTATTGTGTTTTAATCTTGATCATTCAAGATAAGACCTAATGATCAATATTTATTCCTTTCATTCTCATATGAAATAATTCCTTTCATAAATAAAATGAATGTTGGGGATTTGTTTTATGATGCAAAGCCTTTCTGTTGAACCTTTTAGTAGGCCTTGAGTTTATGACCTAATGTGAAGTGTAACATCCCATTTTTTTCATAAATAAATTTAAGAATTTTTTAGTAAAAATAATAAAAATAAATAAATAGAGTAAATAATAGGTCGTAAATGTCCCTAGTTATAAATAGCAACATGCTAGGTTTTTCAGACTGACTCCTCAGCCTCTCATTTTCGTTTTTCCCCTTCTCCTCTCAAAACCCTTTCTTTTTCCCGCAGTCCACAAAACCTGTCTCGGAAAAACGATAATCTCGGACTCATTCACCGTTGGATCGTCGTGAAATTTGAGCACCACGTTCGCAACCCAATTTCGAGCATTCTCACCGTTGGGAATTTCAGAATCATGTCTGAGCTTAGAGGAAAACCCTTTGCATTGTAGCTTTTTATTTTCCCGTAGAAACCCAAAACTGTTTCGGTAAAACTACGATCCCGGTTTCGTTAACTGTTGGATTTTCATGAAATTTGGATATGTTGCTCGAAATTCAATTTCGCACACTCTCGCCATTGGGATTTGGGAGATAATATTCGTGGTGGGAGAAAAAGGAATCGCATGAAGACAGTACAAGCGGAGGCTTCAATCTCTTCTTCGTCTCTCTGACGTTCGAGAATTCTATCGGAGCAGTCGGAGGAAAAACTTGAGGAATCTCAGGGAACCGCTATAGATGCCACTATTGTTGTCGGAAGACACGTGAGTCCGCTTAGAGGTAAGGGATGAGTTATTCACAATTGGAAACTAGTGAGAACATGTGTAGGGATCCTTAGAGATATCAATTGGAATGGGTTTTTGGGTATTTTTGCAATTTCATTTTATCCTTATAATTATTACAGTGAATTATATATGTTTGACAGACCAATTGTTGTGAAATTGATATGTTATTATGTTGAGCGTGAACCCTATAAATTGAGTACTTTTTCTAATTAATATGAATTGATAAAATAAAGTAAGGAGAAATTTAGATAGAGATATTGATTTTGTATTTTCTCTTTTTCTTGCTGTTTAGGTTTTTATATATAATTTAAAAAATTAATATAATAATTGAAACTGACCGAAGTGTTCATATAATTATTTAGAATTTGTGCATTGAAAGCTTACTTTGAAATTTGTGATTTAATATGATGTATGCTAGTTTATCTATATAGAGGTAGTTATTTATATTAATAATTTATGTAAATAATATTGTAGAGTGTTATAGTATGATTCCAAAAATTATTAAGTGTGGAAGTTTGAGAATATTATAGTTAAAATTTATGAACATGTGTATGTTGTACCTTATGAATATCATTGGGAATGTTATGAGATGGTTGATGTGATGTTATGAGATGTTAAAGTGTGGACATGATGTTCGATTGTGAATAAGTGGATGTGTTAACATTTGATGTTACATTAATTATATCGTGAGCTATGAATTATACAATAACCCGACCAGTGTTTATGCGCAGTGTTAAAGAGAAAGTGTAGGTTCCTAGTTAGGAACCAGTGTTAAATTGTAGCGCAATTGTGTTAAACATGTTTGAAACATGAGTGTAAGGTCGTGGTATTGTATAATTCATGAGCAGTGCTTATAAATGAAATATGTGATGAATTGTGGAATGATATGTTGCCTTGAGATTATAATATTGTTATTGAGATTGAGTAAAAGTGTAAAGTAGAACAGGTGTTGAATTGTGAGATATGTGAAAACATGTGATGGTGGATTGTGACATTATGAGATGTGAAATTGTGAATGAGTTTTGGTTGTGAATAAGTGTGTGATTAACTCTTGATGTGACATTATTTGTGTTGTAAGCTGTGAATTGTACAATAACCTGACCAGTGTTATCTTGAGAAAAGTGTAAATGTGCAGTGTTAAAGAGAAAGTGTAGGTTTCCTATTTAGGAACCAGTGTTAAAGAGAAAGTGTAGGTTCCTATTTAGGAACCAGTGTTAAATTGTAGCGCAATATGTTGTACGTGCTTAAGACACGAGTGTGAGGTCGTGGGTATTGTATAATTCACTAGCAGTGTCTGTGTGCTAAAATGATTTTAGGGGTTGGACCTGAATCAGGAGGGAGAGGCCCAGACGGACTCTTCGGAGTGTAGGCCTTGGGGGTCACCGGGTTTGAGTGCTCCTTTAAGCCTATGCTGATCCCACATGGTTGGAGTATTCTCGCAAAACATCGTGACCCAGGGTGACCTGACAAACCCATTGTGTGGTGTGTCTTGTTATGTACTCCTAAGCGCCCCAGGGTGGTTTTTCATTGACATGGTACCACATTGCATATAGGCTTGAGTCTTAGCATAACTGTCTCATGCACTTGCTAATTGTTTATTATGAAATTGATGTGTTATTATGTCTTGATCAGAGAATGTGATTTTTGTGTAATGTGATTGATGATTGAAAAGTGTGATTGATGGATCAAAAATGAACTTTGAATGACAAAGTGGTGGAATTACGTGAATTACGTGTAAGTAAATTTTATTTAGTTTATATGATATGTATATCTAGTTGTCTTGTTTCTCTATTAGTTAGGAATGTGATAACTCACTCCCCGTGTGTTGTTTGTGTTTGGATCCTGTGATGATCTTGAACTTTGTGTTCGGGGGAGCAGACGACTAGGTGAATTGATTTAAGGAACCTTGTGCTGAAGGACGTCGACACACAACGCTCTGATAGGATGTGACATTGGGGTATAGAGTTTTATATTAATTGTATGAAGTCTTAGACGGTCTTGCTTAAACCGAGATAACTTTATTATTTATTTGGACAAGTTTGAATATGATGTAGAAGAAAGTGAATGTGAGCCTTTTACCCATTTGAAAGGCTTGTATTTAAAAATACTATTAATTAATATTTGGATTTTTATTCCTTTATCAGTATATATGTGAGGGGTAGAGGGTGTCACATGAAGAAGTTGTTTTCTCTTATACCAAACCTAAACCTAAAGTGTCTTCGCTTCTTATGAAAACTAAACCAGTTTAATCACTTTTTTATTTTGTTTGCTGAAAATTTATGCAAAATGACATTGTGTTCATTTGAAAAATAAAAATGAAAAGGAAAGAAGGTATGAGAGATGTTAAAAAATCCTAAGACACGCTCATCATCGAAGCTTGTTCATCCACCTACTACTGTCGTACAAGGCACAACCACTTATTGTTGTGGTAGTCATTGCACTCAAAGCTTGGCCCCTCTACCACTATAGATTGTCTTTATTTTTCATAAGTGTAACATCATCGAAGCTTGTTCATCCACCTACTATTGTCGTACAAGGCACAACCACCTGTTGTTGTGGTAGTCATTGCACTCAACGCTTGGCCCCTCTACCACTATAGATTGTCTTTATTTTTCATAAGTGTGACTCTTGATCTAGTTTCAATTTCTCCATGATTAAAGGCATTTCTTTAAGTTATTGTTGTTTCTTTCATTTTCTTTGTTGATAGGCGTCAAAAAGGAACACAATGACCTAGTGTCTTTACCAGGTTGATCACTGGTCAGATTTTTAAAACTATGGTTTTAGGTTTTGGTTTGGGATAAAAGGAGAAAATTTTTCCTATTGGATCATACTCAAGGGTCACTAAAGAGTTCACAGGAAAGTCTTTCCATCACAAAACAAGGCTATAACATGCATATTTTAACCTATTTAATTTATTAAAACCCAATTTAAAACTCATACCCACATTTCCTATAATACTATTTATTTAACTTAATCTATAAAAGCCTTTTCACACCACAACTTTATATAAACAATATAGGAAAACAATTATTAAGGCAGTACAAGCTTTGCAACCCACCTCCTTAGAAAGAATTACCTACATATGAGACAATGCATACCTATTAAGGATGAGACATACCATGATGAAACTAATTATTTCTTCTCTATTGGATCTAAACATGAGATATGCCATAAAATGTTATACAACATATTTAAAGGTAAGAAAGGAATCAGAGTAGAGGAGTTAAAGACCTATAGTAAAATAACAATAAAAAAGAAAGATATAATAAACAAGTTAAATGATCATGATTACTCACCCAAACGATAGTGACCTTCTTACATGGCTCACTTTCGCCTCTACCTTTATCTATCATTAATATAAGTGAATACAATATCTTCTTGTTGATATATGGCAAAAGAAAATATGAAATTAGATTTGACTAGTCATGTTGGACAGTGAAACAATATAATCATATCAATAATAAAGTAAAGATGTTTTAATACCATTATGCTTACATCGAGTGAGGTATGTAGTTCCTACAAGCAAATGTTTCTATAAATTTATTCTCTTACTCGCTAAAAACTAATATTACATCCAAAATTAGCCCCAAAAATCATAAGAAATTGAAGCAAATTAAAACACAGGCACAAAACAAAAGAACAAAATAACAAAAAAGCTAACTCCTAATTGTGAAAACCCCAACCCCTAATCCAAAAACCAAAATACAAAAATGAAGCAAAAAACATAGTCATAAGCTAAACAAAAACCAAAATTCCTATCCAGAAAATCCCTAACCCCAATCCAAAAACCAAAACATAATAAACAACAAAAATGACTTTGGTGTTTCAATCACCAACAACCATCATTGTTAAGGTCAGGAATTAGTGTAATCGCATGATCTTACCTATCAAAAGCCTCCCATCATGCTAACTTATGTTGCAGATCATGATGGAGCAAGACCACAACTATATCATGATCATCCACACTCAATTGTGAGATCAATGATCCCTTGTGATTTAGAAGGAAAATAAATGTAATTGTGGTTGTTACGCCATTGTTCGTGACATTTTACGAGCTTCACAACTACTACTTTGTTTGTGCCTCTGTCACCTCCCTCTTATTGTTGCTAACCTCCCAATACTCATCCATCTATCATAGGAAATTAGGGTTATATATGCTCTTTCACAATAGTTGTGTCAACAATTAATAGTTAACACAAAAATTGATAGGTTAGAGTTTCAAGAGAATTAGGCCTAAATGTTTTCTCTATTAGCTTTTTTGTTTGTTTGATTTGTTAGGCCTCAATTTGAACCAATTTAGCTTCTCAATTTTTTTATGTGAAACATAACATATAGAGAAATGTTAGTGAAACTCTCGTTGGCACTTTCTTTTCAACACTCTCCATGTGATTGACCGAAATTTGTTATAAATCACTAATTTTGGTGGTTTCACTTATCATTTAATTATTTTCTCTCTTGATTTAAATATGAGATCCACCAAAATTAGTAACTTGAAAAAAATTCAATCAATCACAAAGAGAGTGTCAAAGAGTGTTCACTAGAATTCCTCTAACATACGATATGATAAATTAAAGAATAACAATAACAAAAAAGATAAACTATTTAAAATATAAAATATAATAAAATAAAATAAATAACAATAATAATAAACAAATAAAAACATAATATATGATATAATAATTAAAAGAATAATGATAAAAAAAATATGTATTCTATAAATATATATATATATATATATATATATATATATATATATATATATATATATATATATATATATATATATATGTATTTTAGTTAAGGGAATGCAGGATCTTACGATTCAAGTCACAATCTCCAAGTAATGAGTTTTTATCCCCCTCATGATATTAGGTAAAATCTCAATTTTAACAACCTTTTCAAAAACACAAACCACAATCTCCAAAATCCAAATTGAGAAGAGAAATAAGTGAATAAAGAATTAGTTGCAATGAATGGGGAGGATTTAACAATGAAGAGCAATATGTTATTGACCATAGATGTGAAAACAAAGATCTCATAATTGAAATTGGAGAGAGAGTGAGTCTCATATCTTACCTAGAACAAATGAGAGTTGATGAATGTTAGTGACATTGAATTCTATTGGATCCAATTGTGGTTTGAATTGTCTGTGAAGTAATGAACAAATAAAGATAATTGAATTCATGCCTAGAGTTTTAGGTAATTTTTAACATTAAATAATTTTATATTTTACTATTTACATAAGAAAGTTTTTTTAATATATTGTCTAGAATAAGAGTTGGTTAAGTGACACATGTATGACCAAGTGTCAAATAAGGAAAGTGAAAAACATAATCTATTTAACACATTGTACCCATTGACAAACCTATTCATATTTGATGGTAGGCAAATGCATCCCCACATTTTAATGAAATCACAAGTATTGTCTAAAAACTTTATATTTTTCACCCACAATTCTATGTGTTTGAACTCACAGCCCTATTATCATATGAGGATAAGCAAATACACTCCTTTATTTTAATAAAATCATAAGTGCTTATCACAAAATTTTACTATGTGTTTGGATGAGGAATTTAAAGATTTCTAGGAAATTCAAATTCACAGCATTTTGATTGTCTTGATTTAAATTCCTTTCATTTTGTAAATATTTTGTTTGGATGAGGCAATTCAATTTCTTGTATTTTAATTTCCTTGTTTGGATAAAGTAATTCAATTTTAATGAAATTCAAATTTTCATTTTTAAATATTTATTTTAAAATTAAAATTTTAATATTGAATGAAAATAAACATGAGTCATTTTTTAAATAGTTAAATATTCAAAATAAATTTAATGTTATAAAATATATAATAATAAATTTTTTAAATATTTAATAATTAAATAATCAAAATAATTTTAATGCTAAACAATTTTGAATCTTATACAATATTCTTGTAGTAACACAAAAAAACTTGGATTAAACAATACTGCAAAATTAAAAGATGAATGATATTTAATTCTTTATTCTTGTTTAAAAAATTAATTACCTAGTCTTGCAATAATTTTAAAAAAACATATTAAAATTAAATAATTATGTAATTTAAGGACAATTATCTCGTACAAAATTCAAATTATATTAATTTCATTGTTTGTACAGGAAGAAAATTCAAATTGTTAATAACGCACCAACGCATAAACACTAATCAACACAAGCATTACAATGTCCTAATTAATCAAGTTCCAAACAAAGATCTTAAACAAGAATTACAAGGTCCAAATTAAAAAAAAAAATGTTCTTCATTCCATAATCTTCACTCATCATCAAGTGTAAAAGGTCGAGGAACCTGAATAATTAACATCCAATGCTGTCATTTAGGGGAGAAGAAACAAGATAATATAAGTCACAAGAGGAAAGACAAATAACTATAGTGAAAATATGAGCTCAATTAGGCATAAAAAAGACACAAATTTATAATTTGAAAATTGAAATTGGAAATGTAGACAAAAGGTTACTCACCAAGTTTCATTCTCCAAGATGTGTTAAAACATGATCTGTCTTTTGGTGAATTGGAAGGGCTTTCACAATAGCTAACTGCTTTGGATCGTCAGCTAACCATTTAATAGCTTTAGCTCATTGTTGTCTATTAAGATCTGGTATCAAAGTTGCCTCACGTAATACTTCTTGAATATCTTCGTCATCAACTTTACCATCCATTTTTTCTACCATTCGGTTAAAAGAGTTTGCCATTTTATCCAAAGAAGCTATTATTCCTTCTTTTTCTCCCATCTTTCTCTTGTGAGGATGTGTGCCAGAAGAGGTCGAACCTTGTTTTTTTCCTTTTGTATTAGAGCTTGGTTCTTCTAAATCTATGGCAGTAGCACCTAACCCCATGAATTCCACTTCATTTGTTTCTCTACTCATCGCTTCATCAGCATCCATAGCAGTTTCAGCTCCATGACCGGTGGCTCTATCTATAGCACACAAATCCACTATATCATCTCAATTTTGAAACACCTTGAATCGAAACGGTTTAGCCGATTTATGCGACTGGGAAAAAAAAAGAAAAAGTCAAATCCAATCTACTTTGAATAACAAATAGCAACATATTAAAGAATACTTACAGTGCAATGTTCATTCCAAGCATTTTCATTGTCAACTGTGATCATGTGCTTAGTGCCATCCCAATCAAATCCACTCTGGCCAAGGATGTCACTTACAATACCATACCACGATCTCCATAATTTGATACCGTTTTTGACATTATCTTATGTGACATTAACATTGAAGCTTGTAGACAATATTGCGGCTGCAGCATTCAATGCTGACCTTTTCCAACCTCCGCCACCCTTGTTGCACAAATTCCTTTGATCTCTAAGTACATCAGCCAATACACGTTCCATTTCCAGATTCCATGTAAAATAACTTCTTGTTTCCTCATTATTTTTTCCTAAAACTTTTCTTTTGTCCGTCATTTTTTCATTAGATGACTCCATTGAAGTTAATGTCACTTATTCAACCTGCACATAACAAATATTAGATATGACCTACTTTATTCATTTGACTAGTCCACTGCACAATCATAGAAAATATTTCAAGCAAAGTTTTTATGCAATAACAAAGTACATAAAAGTCTATCTTCAATAGAAAAGTACAATAGTAACAAAGCACACAAAGTTTGTCAGCAATAGCAAATTACATTTAAAAAAGAACTATCTGATGCAATCCTCCCTAGGAAGGGACCAACCACTAGAACCATGAGCAAGAGGCTCCAAGAAGATTGGGCTAGAGCTGTTGAAGAAGGCCCTAGGGTTCTCATGAACCTTAGGGTAGATTTCTGAGCCCATGGGCCAAGGTTGGGTCCATTTATCTTTGTACATATTAGACTAGGATGTCATTATATTTGATCCTTGTATTTAGGGCTCCATATTGTAGGTAGGGTACCCTAGAAATATAGGATTTTTCAGCCCTTGTATTTTTGGGCACCTAGACTAGTTTTTGTATTAGGGGTAGTTTTGTAATTTCACATGCACTAAGTAGATATTTGATGTGTGTGGTTGGAAATAAATTTAATTGAATTGGTAGAAGCCCAATCCAATTAAATTTTAGAGGGGGAGGTGAGCATTTGCTTACTACACCCCATTGCCACATCATATAGTCACACTTTGTGCATGTCCTTCATGCTTTTCATGCCTCATGACACCTAAGCACACTTAGTGGAGAATCTTGGAATTGATCTTGGATTAGTGGGCTGAACCATAACTAAAATTCACTAATCATAATTAGTGAAATTTTGGCTCCAAAGTTTGGCTCCACAAATTCAATTTCAAATTCAAGTGAAATTTGAATTTCCCTCCAATTTTGTGTGACACTTAGGCTATAAATAGAGGTCATGTGTGTGCATTTTTTTCAACTTTGATCATTTGAATATTAAACTTCAGATTTTAAAGCTCATTTAGAGCACAAAAATTCGTGCTCTTCTCTCCCTCTCCCTTCATTCATCTCCTTCTTCCTCCAAGCTCTTATCCATGGCCTCCTATGGTGGTGAGCTTCTTCTAGACTCATCTTCTCCTTGAAGTGGCGTCTCCTCTCTCTCTCCCTTTCTCCATTCCGCTGCCATTCATCTTCCAAGAAGCAAAGGAATCCATTGATGAAGAAGATCCTAGGCCTACAAGCTCCAATGGAGCTTGCATCATGTGGTATCAGAGCATCTTCATCTAGGTGATGTTCTTTTGCTTCCTCTATCTTTTTGTTCGGTGAATTCTCTTTAATTCCTTGTTCTTCATCTTATTCTCCATGTATATCCTCCATTGTCTTGTGGTTTGGTGCTGTTTAGAGTAGATTCAAAAAAAAAATAAACCGATTAAATCTTAGATCTACACTTGTTTTTGCATTTCTATGGTTCAAATTTTGTAGATCTACTCTTGAATCTTGTTTTTGTGTTGATTTTAGGTTCTATCAATTTTCATTCATTATATTCTTGTGCTGAACCTTTAGATCTAAATTTTGTTCCAAAATATTGATTAGGAAAAAAAAACACAAAAATCTAAGTGTAAATCACTTAATCCATGTTGTCTTAGAGTCATGTTTAGTCATAGTAATTGTCACATTATGTTCTAAGTTTGTGTTGAATTTTATTTTGTTGATTGAATTCTAGATATATTTGTTCATGTATTCTTGTCATTCTTAGCCTATCTTTTGAATTTTGAGTCTAATTCATGCATGTTATTTAGTTCATAACATGTTCTAAATCAATTCCTAGAAGTAGTCTTGTTCTTGAACTTTTTTTTTGCTTTCTAAGTTTCCTACATGATGCCTATGATGAAGTTGAGTTGTGGTGCTGAGTTGTGGCTGGATTTGTGAATCAAAATAAGTCTTAAGCTCTCTTTAATTGTTTTATTCAAGATAATTGAGCATAAGCAAACACAAATTGTAACTATCCAAGCCTTAAGCAACATAAACACTACTCTTGATTTCTAGGCTGAAATCGCTGGTGCTGGCAGCTTGAACATACGAACTTGTATAAATTACTGGGAATTGGTCACTACGTTTTTTGAGCTGAAACTTTTACTGAATTTTCTAGACATCTGGACCAAAATTATAAAAAAAGAACCAAGCGATTTGGATTAAAGGAAAAAATAAGAAAAATCTCACAAGTTGGCAGAAAAATCAGTGTCCAGGAAAAAAAAGAAAAGTGAAAGGAAAGTGTGCTTGTTGTTTTGGCTCAAAATTTGTTCTATAATTGGTGCCTATTTTATACCAATCCTAGTTCTGAAATTTCAATTGAAAATTATTGTGAAAACAAGTGCCAAAACTAGAGGTTTCTTGAGTAATTTTTTTTTTAGTTTTTCTACTCTACTCTAGAGCCATTCTAGGTTTCTCTTTGAGTCCTAGCTTGCTTTTTTGTGCTTTCCATTGCTTTAATTGTTGAATAATCCTTGGAAATTTGTCTTGTTAAAACTCTATTGGTTTAGCTTTCATTTCATTTTTTTTTTGTCTTTGGTTATTGCTTGTCTCTTTGTTTCCTTGCTTGTGAGTTGCCATATAGGGAATTGGAAAGGAGGATTGGTGCCATATCTTGAAGAATTTGAGTCAAGAAGCAAGGGGCCAACCACCTTAAGAGCTATTGGACTAAGAAGCACTCCAAATTGAGTGAAACACTAAAGAGAGAATAGCCACCACAATTGAGGACTTTTTTCTTTGTAATTTTGTAATTGGCAATTTGCTTTGCTTTCAAATTTTGTAACAAAAAGGCCTTTCATTGGAAGTAAGTTGGGAGCCTCCGCTAGGTCACCTTACTTCCATTTGTGTGTAATAATTTTAGGCAATTTTCCCTTAGGATAGTGAGTGTTTTGTTGGGAACCTTAAATGAGGTCATCCAAACACTCTTAGGATCCGCCTAGTTTGCATTTCTTGCACTTTAATTTCTTGCTTACTTTCATAGCTTATTTCTTTTACCCTCCATTGTCAAACCGCCTAGATAGCTTTCCTTTTACCAATTAGTTTTTACCTTATCTTTCACACCTTTTTTTAGTGTTTATTTTGGCTAGTTTTAACCATAGTTTCTTTTACCTTTTTTTCAAACCCCCAACAAGAAAGAACCATAACTTAGGAACCAACATGAGTCTTCATTCTTCATCTAGTGTTAATGGTGAGGGTTCTACTCCTAAGGACCCCTTGTATAAGATATTAGATGAGTTGAGATCCCTTAAGTTGTGGAAAGAAAAACAAGAGAGAAAAGAAAAAGGTAAAAAAAGAGTGGAAGAAATAAGTCAAGATGAAAGAGAGAAAATAAGAGAGGAAGAAAGAAGAAAAATAATGAAAGAAATGAAAAGAGAAAAACATGCCTCCTATAGTAGTCATGACTCTTGCAAGAGTTTAAGTGAAGAACTTAGCGACTATTATAGAGGGCGTCATAGTTCACATACTAAACATCACTCCCAAAGAAGAGAAAAGGATAGAAGGCCTCAAGAGGTTAACATTAGCCTCCCATATTTCCACGGAAAAGATAATGTTGAGGCCTACTTAGATTGGGAAATGAAGGTTGAACAACTCTTTGCTTGCCATCATATTAGCGAAGAGAGAAAAGTTCCATTGGCTACGCTTAGCTTTCAAGGGTATGCCCTCTATTGGTGGACTTCCCTTGTTAAAGAACGAAGGATTCATGGGGATCCTCCAGTAGAGTATTGGAATGATCTTAAGAGTGTCCTTAGGAAGAGGCACATTCCTTCCTACTATGAAAGGGAGCTTATGGACAAGCTCCAAAGGCTTAGACAAGGGATTATGAGTGTTGAAGAATATAGACAACAAATGGAACTACTCCTTTTAAGAGCTGGACTTAGGGAGGAGGAAAGAACAAGCATAGCTAGGTTCCTTAGTGGGCTCAATATGGAAGTGAGGGACAAGGTTGAACTCCTTCCATATAGGGACCTAGATGAGCTAGTCCAACTTTGTATAAGAGTGGAGCAACAACTTAAAAGAAAGCCTTCTTCAAAATCTTATGGCTCTCACTCTTATCCAAGGAAGGACCAAGCCCATGAAATTTTAGGGGCTGCACCTTCAAAACCCAAGGAAGATAAGGGTAAGACCATAGAGAAATACACCCCTAAGACTAGTTCCCAAGAAAGGACTAGCAACATTAAATGATTCAAATGTCTTGGGAGAGGTCACATTGCCTCTCAATGCCCCACAAAGAAAACCATGATCATGAGGGGTCAAGACATTTATAGTAGTCAAGAGGAGACTACTTCTTGCCCTTCCTCTAGTGGAAGTGAAGATGAAGTAAGGGGTGAAGAGTCTAGTGAGGAAGTCTACCCTCATGAAGAAGGTGACCTCTTAATGGTTAGAAGGCTCCTTGGAGGTCAATCTTGTGATCTATCTCAATCCCAAAGAGAGAACATCTTTCATACAAGATGCAAAATTTTAGATAAAATTGTTCTCTCATTGTGGATAGTGGATCTTGTTGCAATTGTTGTAGCACAAGATTAGTTTCCAAGTTGAACCTCACTATCATTCCCCACCCAAAACCTTATAAACTTCAATGGCTCAATGAGCAAGGGGAAATGATAGTTAACCAACAAGTGAAGGTACCTTTCTCCATTGGGACATATAAGGATGAAGTTAATTGTGATATAGTTCCCATGGAGGTAGGACATATTCTTTTAGGAAGGCCGTGGCAATTTGATAAGAAGATCATTTATAATGGCCTAACTAATGAGATTACCCTCACCCATCTTGGCACTAAATTTGTGTTGCATCCCCAAACACCTTCACAGGTGGCCAAAAATCAACTAACTATGAAAGATAAGAGGGATGAGGAAGAAAAATTAGAAAAACAAAAGAAAAAGAAGGATAGTAAGGTCTTGTCTTCAAAGGCCAGGGGGAAGGAAAAAGAGGGAAAGGATTCCTCCAAGAAGATTGTTAAGAAGGAAAATCATTTTGCAACAAAAGGTGATATTAAAAGAGCACTCCTTCTTAAACAATCTTTCTACCTTCTCCTATCAAGGGAAACATCCCTTAGCACTGCCACAATTCCTACATTTGAGACCTTAACCCCAAAGGTCCAAGAACTCTTACATGAATTTGGTGATATATTTCCCAAAGAGATACCCCCTGGGCTACCTCCTTTAAGGGGAATAGAACACCAAATAGATTTAGTCCCAGGAGCAAGCCTTCCTAATAGGCCAGCCTATAGGACTAACCCTCAGGAGACTAAGGAGATAGAGTCTCAGGTTAAAGAATTGTTGGAGAAGGGCTGGGTCCAAGAGAGCCTAAGCCCATGTGTTGTGCCAGTGTTGTTGGTGCCCAAAAAGGATGGTACGTGGAGAATGTGTACAGATTGCAGGGCCATCAACAACATCACTGTAAAGTATAGGCACCCCGTTCCTAGACTTGATGATCTGCTTGATGAGTTGCATGGTGCCAATATCTTTTCAAAAATTGATCTTAAAAGTGGTTATCACCAAATCAGGATGAAAAAGGGTGATGAGTGGAAAACTGCTTTCAAGACCAAGTTTGGTTTGTATGAATGGCTAGTGATGCCTTTTGGGCTCACTAATGCACCAAGCACCTTTATGAGGCTTATGCATCATGTCTTAAGGGATTTCATAGGTAGATTTGTAGTTGTTTATTTTGATGATATTTTAGTGTATAGTAGGAGCCTAGATGATCACTTAGGACATCTCAGACAAGTTCTTTCAGTCCTTAGGAAAAACACCCTCTATGCAAATATAGAGAAGTGTACCTTTTGTGTAGATAATATAGTTTTCTTAGGTTTTGTAGTTGGTAGAAATAGGGTCCAAGTGGACCCTGAGAAAATCAAGGCCATCCAAGAATGGCCCACCCCAAAAAGTGTGGGAGATATTAGGAGCTTCCATGGGTTAGCAAGCTTCTATAGAAGGTTCGTTCCTAATTTCTCTACAATTGCATCACCTCTCAATGAGCTGGTGAAGAAGAATGTGGCATTTACCTGGGGTGAAAAACAAGAGCAAGCCTTTGCTTTGCTCAAAGAAAAGCTTACTAAGGCACCTGTTCTAGCTCTTCCTGACTTTTCTAAAACTTTTGAGCTAGAATGTGATGCCTCTGGAGTGGGAGTTGGAGCTGTATTGTTACAAGGTGGGCACCCTATTGCATATTTTAGTGAAAAACTTCATAGTGCCACCCTCAACTACCCCACCTATGATAAATAGCTTTATGCCTTAATAAGAGCCCTCCAAACTTGGGAACATTACCTTGTTTCCAAGGAATTTGTCATTCATAGTGATCATCAATCACTTAAGTACATTAGAGGGCAAAGCAAGTTAAACAAGAGGCATGCAAAATGGGTAGAGTACCTAGAGCAATTTCCATATGTTATCAAATACAAAAAGGGAAAAACAAATGTGGTAGCTGATGCCCTCTCTAGGAGACACACATTGTTTTGCTCCCTAGGAGCTCAAATTTTAGGATTTGATAATATTAGGGACTTGTATGCTTTAGATGAACATTTCTCTCCCATTTATGAGAGTTGTGGGAAAAAGGCCCAAGATGGATTCTATTTGGCTGAGGGGTATTTGTTCAAAGAGGGAAAGCTTTGCATACCCCAAGGATCCATTAGGAAATTACTTGTGAAAGAGAGCCATGAGGGTGGGCTCATGGGCCACTTTGGGATAGACAAGACCCTTGTCTTACTCAAAGAAAAGTTTTATTGGCCCCATATGAAGAAAGATGTCCATAAGCATTGCACTAGGTGTGTGGCTTGTTTACAAGCCAAGTCTAGGGTGATGCCTCATGGGCTATACACACCCTTACCCATCCCATCTGCACCTTGGGTAGACATTAGTATGGACTTTGTCCTTGGGCTTCCTAGAACCCAAAGAGGTGTAGACTCTATCTTTGTGGTGGTGGATAGGTTTAGCAAGATGGCACACTTTATACCATGCCACAAGGTGGATGATGCTTCCCACATCTCAAAACTCTTTTTCAAGGAAGTTGTGAGACTCCATGGTTTGCCTAGGACCATTGTGTCAGATAGAGATGCTAAGTTCCTTAGCCACTTCTGGAAAACCTTATAGGCTAAGCTAGGAACTAAACTTCTTTTCTCTACCACTTGTCATCCACAAACTGATGGGCAAACAGAGGTAGTGAATAGGTCTTTATCCACCCTTTTAAGGGCTCTTCTGAAAGGCAACCATAAGTCTTGGGATGAGTATATTCCTCATGTAGAATTTGCCTACAACAGGGGGGTTCATAGAACCACCAAGCAGTCCCCTTTTGAGGTTGTCTATGGGTTCAATCCCCTAACACCGTTAGACCTCATTCCCCTCCTACTGGACACTTCTTTTATACATAAAGAAGGGGAATCTAGGTCAGAATTTGTAAAGAAGTTGCATGAGAGGGTTAAGAACCAAATAGAGAACCAAACAAAGGTGTATTCAACTAAAGGCAATAAAGGAAGAAAAGAGCTAGTTCTTAATGAGGGTGACTGGGTTTGGCTCCATCTTAGGAAGGATAGATTCCCTACTAAAAGGAAATCCAAGTTTAGCCCTAGAGGGGATGGACCTTTTCAGGTTTTGGCGAGGATCAATAACAATGCCTATAGGTTGGACCTCCCAGAAGAGTATGGAGTCAACACCACTTTTAACATTTCTGATTTAACTCCTTTTGTAGGTGGAGCTGATATTGAGGAGGAGGAACTAACAGATTTGAGGTCAAATCCTCTTCAAGGGGAAGGGGATGATGCAATCCTCCCTAGGAAGGGACCAACCACTAGAACCATGAGCAAGAGGCTCCAAGAAGATTGGGCTAGAGCTGCTGAAGAAGGCCCTAGGGTTCTCATGAACCTTAGGGTAGATTTCTGAGCCCATGGGCCAAGGTTGGGTCCATTTATCTTTGTACATATTAGACTAGGATGTCATTATATTTGATCCTTGTATTTAGGGCTCCATATTGTAGGTAGGGTACCCTAGAAATATAGGATTTTTCAGCCCTTGTATTTTTGGGCACCTAGACTAGTTTTTGTATTAGGGGTAGTTTTGTAATTTCACATGCACTAAGTGGATATTTGATGTGTGTGGTTGGAAATAAATTTAATTGAATTGGTAGAAGCCCAATCCAATTAATTTTAGAGGGGGAGGTGAGCATTTGCTTACTACACCCCATTGCCACATCATATAGTCACACTTTGTGCATGTCCTTCATGCTTTTCATGCCTCATGACACCTAAGCACACTTAGTGGAGAATCTTGGAATTGATCTTGGATTAGTGGGCTGAACCATAACTAAAATTCACTAATCATAATTAGTGAAATTTTGGCTCCAAAGTTTAGCTCCACAAATTCAATTTCAAATTCAAGTGAAATTTGAATTTCCCTCCAATTTTGTGTGACATTTAGGCTATAAATAGAGGTCATGTGTGTGCATTTTTTTCAACTTTGATCATTTGAATATTAAACTTCAGATTTCAAAGCTCATTTAGAGCACAAAATTTCGTGCTCTTCTCTCCCTCTCCCTTCATTCATCTCCTTCTTCCTCCAAGCTCTTATCCATGGCCTCCTATAGTGGTGAGCTTCTTCTAGACTCATCTTCTCCTTGAAGTGGCGTCTCCTCTCTCTCTCCCTTTCTCCATTCCGCTGCCATTCATCTTCCAAGAAGCAAAGGAATCCATTGATGAAGAAGATCCTAGGCCTACAAGCTCCAATGGAGCTTGCATCACTATCCCTAATCAAAGTTTCTCCAAACTTAATAGTTAGCAAACATATTCATAGCTAATGTATCTCGAAATCTTGTCCATTCCTCGGTAGCTTGAATAGTTGTGATATCATCTATGACATTATTTTGAACTTCTTCCCTTGATTGATGGACTAACTCTTCATCAACAACAGATAAAAATTCTAAGTCTTGAACTTCTAAAAGTTGATCAGTTTGTTGTTCGTCTCTTATGAAATTGTGTAACACAAAACAAGCATTGATAATTCTTATTTGTGTCTTTATATCAAAAAATGAAGGAGTTCTTAATATACTCCATCTTTTTTTCAAGATCCCAAATGACCTTTCTATTGCATTTCGGGCACTTGCATGACGAATATTAAATAACTCCTTGTAACTTTGAGGGGTGTTTCCAATCCACTCATTGAGATGATATCTAGTCCCTTGATATGGTGCTAAAAACCCCAGACCATTGGTAAATCCTGCATCCACAAGAAAATACTTACCTACAATGTTTAAAATAACAAACATAGACTTAAACTAGACCAAAAAAAAAGAAAAAAAAATTATTTCTAAGAAATATTACCAGTTGGAATTTCAAGTTTGTTTTGACGACGTAATGCATCTCGTAATACTCGAGAATCTCCTGCAGACCCTTCCCACCCAGATAACACATAAATAAACCTTAAATTTGGACCACAAGCAGCTAACACATTTGTAGAGACATCACCCTTTCTATTACGATATCTAGGTCTCTCATCAGGAGAAACTCTAACCGAAATATGAGTCCCATCAAGTGCTCCAATACATCTCTACAAACAAGACATTTTTTTAGATTCTAAGAAAATTTTATAATTAACTAATTTCTCCTAACAATTGATAAACTTACCTCAAACCATCTCCACTTGTTTGCTTCCGCACCTTCTAAAGTACAGGGTTGAAAATTCAATTAGTCTTTGCTCACTTTCATTACCACTCTCAAGACATCATTGAATTGCCTACTTATGGTTTCTTTAGATCTACAATAACTAAATTGCACTACCCTATATTTTAGGTTGTGAGCAAGGATATGTAAAAACATTTCTACTGCTTCAGTTGTTGGAACATTTCTTGTTCTTACTAATCCACCCTTTTCTTGTAAAATTCTACAAAGGTTAAAAAATGCATTTTTACTAAGCCTCAATTGTTCAATGCAATCTTTATTTGTTCCTCTATAAAGACGATTAAGGAACCTGTGACGTTCTAGTTCCCAATTACGGGTTGGTTCCTTAACAAAATAGTTATTATGATACCATGTCACTACACCAATGACCATATGAACAACACAAGCAGCAACTAATAAGATTATCTTCTTCTACTCTTCTCTTTTACGTTTTCTTGAAGTCATTGCAGTATCAACTATGCTATGATCCATTTCTTCTCAATCCAAACTGCATGATAATGATATAAGATAATATGTGCATATATTATTTGGAGATTTAAAACAAATATCTAGGTAAAAGATGTAAAACAATGGTACTAGTGCAATACAAAGATGATCAACTAAAAACAATGATACTATTAAATCATGCCTTGTTCTTTTCTCTCCCTGTGTACATATTGATATTAGACCAGACCAAGTTAACACTTGTACCAAAAAGCTATTTTGGGCCTACAAATACAAATGTGTAACTTGATCACAAAACAATGACAACATGGGTAACATTTGACCAGGTTCAACCTTACTCCAAAGCTGAAGGGCATAACAACAACCAATCTATTATTATTAATTTTATATAGATTAATCTATTTAGGAGCAATATACTATATTTCATATTCTATTATTAACTAATAGTGTGGCTGTATATATAAAACTCTATCTTATATTATCTTTAATTAGTGTAGGAGAAATATATGCAGCATATGATTCTTGTTATACTTTTGGTATTTAGTATAAATATCTTTTGGTAAAATATATTGCAAAGTAGTTCCTAGTTCCTAGTATTGGTAGAGTAATGGATATATACACGAATATAAACAATAACCTTAAAACAAAAGGCACTTATTAAAAAGCCCTTATTGCATCCTAAGAGAGATTACATAAGTATTACATCCTAAGTCCTAACCCGCTACCTTAGAAACCAATAAATCCTCCAACGTGTATTGCTTATCATTGCCATCATGGTATAGCTGCCATCAAAAAGCAATACCAACCTATCCCATCAATGCCATCAGGTTATTGCTTATCAATTAGCATACTTCCATGAACATTTCTTTTGTAATATTGATTTTTCCACTGATCCATTTCCACACAACCAATGTAATATGCTTAAAATAAGAATTTAACCCAAATACAATATTTTACTTTTTAAAACATTTCTCAATATATCAATGAGTATTAAAAATATTGAAAGATAGCTGTAAAAAATGGAAAGATGATAATATATAGAGATGATATATAAATATTATGTCTATTTCTTTGTACTTTAATATGTTTATATTATTTAATCATAAATTTATTATTTTTTGGGATATGATATGCAAACCTAAGCAATAAGGAATATCTCCAATAAAACCTTAGCTTGGAACGTTCATACTGGTAATTCAGTTTCTCAATGGCATAATAAGGATACACTTGAAGCTTCACGTTGGCCTTTTAACAAAATTAACATCATATCTCCCTCGAAATCAGTATATACGATACCTCTTACCATGTACCAAAATCAACACCCCTTTTAAATATTCGCACAGAGGAAGAAAACTATGAATTTAAGACCAAGAAATTAATAATATTTTCTTCTTGTGCACAACTCAAGAAATTAACAAAATGAAAATAATGTAAATTGTTAATTACCAATTTTGCACAATGCTACAATTGTTATTGCTAATTCCCCTTTCTATTTTAGAAAACAATTTAAAGAGGGTAAATAATCCCTTACAAAAGCCTAAAGAATAGATAAATATCATTCCACAGTTTTTTTTTTGGCAAAATCCACATTTTTTTAAATAAATTGTTTCCTTAACCTAGGTTCTAGATCCACCACTAGTTCAATTTGGTGTATTAGGCTAAGCAATTGTTCCAAGTGTGACCAGCTTACAAACTGTCTCATACCTCTGATAAATCCCTCCATATCATCTTCCCCTCATATATGTTATATGCTTAAAATGTATCAACTCCCAACCAACACCAATCATACTATTATGCAGACACTGCTTCAACAGAAAAAGCTCATGAATTTATTAATAATGGAAATCAATGAATTTGGTGCTTTGTATTGATTGATTTAGGATGTATGAATTGTTGTAAATTTATGATACTTATCTTTGATTCGTATGAATAAAAAAAATTAACCGTTCAAACTTTGTTAGAAAATAATTATATAAATGAGAACCAACTAAATAATTAATACTTTTTTTAGCTCTAATATCATGTTAGTAAATTAAAAAGAGAAAAGAGTATGAGAGAAGATAATAAAAATAGAATTAATTGAGATGACTAACATCATTAGATCAAACATCTGCTTGTTGACTTGTATATAATATGAGAAGTAACTAATTAGTAACTAGTTCTTAATTCTTTAAGTCTTAACCAATTACATATTTCTTTAGTATGTAATTTTACTATTTACTTATACAAATAAAATATATTTACTTGCCTTTATTCATCTTCCACCTTTCCCTAGTGTTTTCTGTCCCATCCTTGTTTATATAAATAAATGCTGGGACAGTATTTTGAGGACAAAACAACCTCATGGTTCATGAATGAGACCACAAAGGGTCAATGAGTCTTCAAAGGTTTGAACTCTGATCACAGACTTGCTGAAAAAAGTGCACACAACACAGGGATACATACCATTTTCAAAATCATGTGCCTAAACTCATGAATGAGTTCACAAAAGGGTCAATGGTCTTCTAAGGTTTGAACTCTAAACACAGACTTGCTGAAAAATATATATGTACACAACAAAGGTATAACATTTTCAAAATCATGTGCCTTAAGAAGAGGGTAAACTTGTCCATACTTGCTTCAAGGAGGTGTTGTTAACTACCCAACCAGCCACTACTCTGATCAGTGACCAAGTTTTACCAAGTGGGCGGCTCCTAATGAATTGAAGGCATGACATGGAAAGCCTTGGTTCACAAAAGGTTGCAGTAGAACCTAGTCACCATGCACTCATGAAGTTACTCAAAAGAGTGAGTGTGCTTGTTATAAATTGCAACCTAATCACTTGTAACTCTCCAAGGTCCACTATCTAGTGCTCTATCTTTGTGTATATTCACTGTGGTCCCCTTTTACTCATTTCCAAACTTTAGCCTTTACATCGTCAAGTTTTTCATTTTCAGTTAATCCTCATCTCTTTTTGAGTTTGTTCTCTCAAGGTAATCTTCTTTGGTGTGGTTCTTCTTGGTCACACTGTTGTGATAGCTGTTTCTAGTTAGTTACCTATGAAACTTGTTTGTGTCAGGCCATCTTGGCTTTTGTGCTGTGTTGTCTTGTCTCTCAGATTGAATATGCCTTTGATTGAGACTGGAAAGTGTTTCAGAATTTGCATTATGTTTTTTCTTTATTCTATTTCGGTGAGAACTTTTGGAGTGAACTAATATAAAATGATGTGAAAATGGTATTTTGTCACTTAAACTGTGCATATTCTGTGATGGATTTTGGGAATTAGAAGACTCAGTTGAACTGCCTTTAAACCAATTGTAAAATTGAAAGTTGTTAGTTACTATGTTATCAAGAAGTTCCAAAACAAAAACGCAGGTTTGGATAAAAAAAGGTTATTGGGTTTCACAATCTATAGGAAGACTTCCACCAAAACTTTTCCTATTAAGCTTTAGGTGGAGTCACCTATGCAGTTGTACAAGTTTGTGAATCCAATACAACGTGAAGGTTTGTGATTCATACAGCTTTGCACTATTTCTAGAATGAGACCATTTGTGCAATAGAGAAAGAATTTCAAAAGTGAAGTAGATGTGACATAAGTATTAAACTTCTCAAATTTTTTTCATGTTAGTTTAACTTTCTTTGGGACTTTATCATTTTTTATCTATGATGCAGTTTAGCCCATGTTAGTCTTAGCTAGTGCAGCGCCACTGTTAGGGGATCGACTATGTGAATTTAAGTATTAAAATTCTCCCTGCCACCAATGATGTACATGGAGGAGTCATTGTGGACTTAAAGGAGCCTATGGACTCTGAAGATTTTGCTACTTTGCTTAGATCTTCACTTTTACATTGGAAGCAACAGGTAAACATTATGATCAAGAGCCTAAAATGGTACTTTTTGTTGCATTTACTCAATATTTCAAACCTTTATTTGAATGTGACTATGTATGTGTATAACCCTTTATCTTTATGAATGTTATCATTTTTTTCCTGCATAACATAATGTTCTTGCCTAAAATTTATTCAGTCATAAAATGAAAACCTCTGACCTCTAGTTAGCCTTTATTAAATTTCGTAAGCTTTGCAGGGAAAAGATGGTGTTTGGATCAAGCTACCTATTGAGCTTGTTAATCTTGCTGAAACTGCAGTTAAGGTAATTTTGCCATATTTTCTTTGGGAGTTCTTTTATAAATTGTTTTATGCATGGTTCCTCATCTTGCAAACCGCTTGTCAGATCCAATACTAAGAAAAACTTGTGATAATAATGTGACAAACTCATATTAACCATATTATAACTATGATATCTATTCTCTAATTTTGAAATGCAATGGTAATGTTTGTCTAGTATCTGATAGACATCGCATGTTAGCCTGATAACCATATTATTCATATTCAAAGCATCTTGTGTCAAATCTTGTATGATTTTCTGTTGAAAATCATACAGTTCAAGAAATTCAAATAGATTTGTTTCTCTATTTCTCTTTGATGCATATTCACAAACATATGGTGCTCACAATCTATCTCAACTCCAAATCCATTCAATTCACACCCACCAACATATCAAAATCACGGAAACAAAATAAATAAAATAGAAAACGAAACATAAATCAAAAAAATCAAGCAACCCTTATAACTACAAAAATGAAATCAAAATCAAACAAACATAAACTTGAAAAAAGAAAAAAAAACAGAGATGAGCGAGGGAGAGAGGAACTTACCAGCGAGAGGAAGAAAAGCCACGGAAAGGGAGTGTGGTAGCTCGTGACGCTGCTGAGAGGGAAAGAGAGAGAGCTTGTGATGGTGTGCTGAGAGGGAGAAAGAGAGCTCGGGGTGTGCGTGTGCGATGAGAGAGAGAGCTCGTGGTGTGTGGTGTGCTGAGAGAGGGATACGGGGAGGAATTTTAATTTCTTTGCTTTTTAATGAGAATTTCAAATTTTCTCAAATTAGTATATTAAAATACTTTGTAAAAATGATAGCATTTTAATTACTTTTAAAATAACCCATCCAAACATATTAGATTATTGAAAGGCAATTTAATATCTCTGTTGAAATACTTTACCTGGTTAAATTTCCCCATCCAAACACAGGGTTATATTTTCCACCTTCTATATTTATGTGTTTGAACACACTATCCATTTTCTCACTATTCTTATATTTCTCATTTATGTTTTTATCATCATATATATGATAATTATTTTAAAAAAATGTAAATAGCTCCCACTAACTCAAGATCCTAGATTTGCCACTAATTGAATGGGTATGGGCAGGTTTGGGTGAAAAAATTGCAACCCATTAAAAATCAAAGCATGAAAAACTTGGCTTATCACCAACCATTTGACCTTCAAATTTGACTAGGTTTAGGTTGGAGTGCATATGGGTCAGCCATGTTGATTACTTCATGTAGTAGCCACAAACAAGTCATAGTTGAAGTTAGAAAATGTGGAATTCTCGCACCTTGAAGAACAACAAATTTTTTCTTGTTGTAAAATAAGTGTAACTCACAAAATTAAGGGAGATGAATGCACACTTTTTTTATTGAATGATCATCTATTTAAATACAGATTTGTTGTAACAGAAAAAAGCAATAATGATTGACTTCCTAAATAATAACCAACCACTAACATAACAACTACTAAGCAATAGAAAATAAAACAACTAATCCTAAAAACTTGGTCAAACAATTAATAGAAAATAACAAACTAATAGGCAATTGATGATACACATTCAACACTTCTCCTTGTATCAGTGGTTGACAAGTCCAAGTTTCTCTCTTAGTAGCTCAAGATTTAATGTATTTGTACCCATGTCTATTTGACTGCTCTCTTTTTCAACACACAGTGACTTTGATTCAGTAGCTATTCATGCAGCCTCCTTGAAATTTCTTGCAGCAGTAACAACTTTCTTTTTCGCTTCTAGTTCTTGGACTCTTTTATCTATGAAAATAATCATATGCTTGAAGGATGCTATACCTTGCTAGATGCTTGACTTTCTTGAAGATAATTACTACAACGAAGCTCTTGTGTCAAAAACATCCTGTTGAAACAATTTCACATTTCGAGAAAGCTTTTCCTTGTTCTTTGCAAGTGTCAGTTTGTCCTCCCTGGACTTCAATATAGATGACATCAAACTTCTTCTTATTTTAACAATTTAACGGTATCCTTCATCTTCCTTTGTAGAAATTTGAGCAAATTTCGTATGTCTTGCTCCCATTTCTTCTTCCAGAATGAGAAACTTATCAATTTCCTCCTTCTTTAGAGCCAAATTTTCAGTCTCTAATTTCACTTGTGCAAGGACAAATTGCAATTTGTCATACTTGACATTAATGCTTGACTGCATCTCTTTAAATCCAGAGACTATTTATCTTATTTTCTAAAGCTTCTAAATTAGAGTCATTGTCAGCTAACTCCATTTCGTTTTGTTTAACTAAAGCAAGAAGTTGTTCCAATTCACCCATTAACACATCTTTTTTTTTACAAAGGATCCCTTTTTCATTTTTGTCATTTTGGATTGAATGCTCAATGGTATTATTCAATTCTAAATGAGCTTCATTCATAAATTGAGATTCAATCTCCAACTCCATCTTTTTAACCTCCAAGGCTTCATAAGATGAAAGTTATTGGTCCATTTCTTTTGAATACACTGACGACACTCTCTTCATGGCATAATCTGCATTATTTAAAGCATTCATTGCATAATGGTCAAGTGAGATTGTGCATTGTTCCTCAACACTTGCATGATGAAAATGACCTAATCTTTTGTGTCAGACTTCTATATTGTTTACAGTAACTGGATAGGCTTCTTGCTCCTCCTTCAATGGATCAAATGAGAAACTTTTGCCTTTCATTTTGATATTGAAAATTTCCTTGTCATTGACATCTTTAATCAAACAATACTTATTTTCAAATATGACTTTAAACCCCTTCTCAATCAATTGTCCCACATTTAGCAAGTTTTGATGAATCTCAGGTACATACAAAACATCGTAAATTAATTTTGTACCTGCACAACTTTCAACGGCTACAGTTCCCTTTCTTTCAACAATGATAAGATCACCATTGCCAATTCTAACTTTTGATACTTGTGATTTGTCCAATTCTCTTAAAAGCTCTTGATCGTGGGTCTTGTGGTTGGTACAACCACTATCCACTTGCCAACATTCACTTGAGCTGCTGCTTGTAAAACATGTTGCTTCAAACAATTGCTCTTCTTCTTGTTGATATGCAACTTGAGCCACATTCTTTTGTTGAAAATTGCTTTTGCAAATTCTCACATGATGCCCCAACTTGTTGCACTTTTCACACTTAACATCAGGTCTTCTCCAGCATTTGAAAGGAGGATGTCTGATATCTGCTAATTATGAGTATATTTTGGGGTTAAATTATATAAGAATTTGTAATTTTTCTCTCCTAATTTTTACTTTTTGAGCAAATAATTGCTAAATTAATATCATTTAAGTTTTTTTGCAGAGAACATTAAAAGTGATGAATGTATGATGCTTAGTAACTAAAATAAAGCCCAGGAAAGCAAGCTAATTAAGGAAAGTAGAGCTAATTGAGGAAAGCAGGGCTAATTAAGGAAATAAGACTAGTTGAGGAAAGCATGACTAATTAAGGAAAGAAGGCTAATTGAGAAAAGCAGGGCTAATTAAGGAAAAAAGACTAATTGAGGAAAGCAAAACTAATTAAGAAAAGAAGACTAATTGAGGAAAGCAGAGCTAATTGAGGAAAGAAAAATAATTAAGGAAAACATTACTAATTAAGGAAAGTAAACACGGGCTTAGTGCAAGAAGCCCACTAATCTTTCCAATAGAATACAATTCCTTATAGAAGGCAAAAAAACAAGCATTGGGAATCATTCATTCCCTCCACTCCCTTTCTTATCTTTTCCCCCTTTACTAAATATTCCCCTCTTGCAATTGTAAAGCCTCCATGACAATGAAAGGCTAAATCCCCTTTGTTGGGAACTTGACAGCCAACTACTCTTGATATAATTTCTCTTCATATCTATTTATGAATATTACATTTTCATTATCTTTTCCTGTGCTTAATATTATTGCTTGTGGCTTGATCACCCATTTGCATGGTAAGTTTTAGGGGTAGTGTTGGGAAACATTATTTTCTAATAGAACTGGGAAAGAGTATTTAAATAAAGTCATCACTAGAAATAGGTTGATGTTTGTTTAGCTTGTTATACATCTCTATCTTTAATGCAATTTACTATTTTAGCTCTGCAAAGGGATTTGGGAGAGAAAATAGATAAATTAGGTTCTTTCATGCGGGGGACCAGAGTTAGAGTATACTAGTAGATGCAGGTGTAAATTGGAATAATTATAAATAGAGAAAAATTATTAACATTACATCAAGGAGTAGCTCTGGTAGGCTAAGTTCTCAACATTCTCATCTTCCGAATTTCCTTTTACAGTAATATTGGATTTTCTCATCATTTCTGTCTTTAATTAATTAATATAAATTCTTGTTTAATTTCTCCTCTTATTTGATTTAATTTTTTGTCAATTTAAATTACTATTTTTCTATAACCTCCCCAAATCCTTTTCTTAATCAAATATTCATCTACATAAGTACAAACAAAGTCCCTATGGATACGATGTTCGGACTTCTATTTTAACTTTACTACTTGGGACGCATTGGTCCACTTGTCAATCTATCAACAATGACCCATTCTACCACAGTGCTTGCAAGGAGGAAATCCTTTGTTTTCTCCATTATTGTTGCTAGTGTTAGCTGCTGCTTGTTGGGTGTTGAAATTTTTCTTCTTGTATTTCTGCCACATGTTTTTCTTCCCTTGGTTAGTTTGCAATTTAGCTTGCAATGCTCCTTCCACAGAACCCTCAGCCCTCATTTTTGTTTTTTGCACCTAAGCTTGTAAAGCATTTACAAGTTCTGTCAAGGTAAGTTTTGATAGATCTTTAGTATTCTCCAAGGATGCAATAGTAGCCTCAAATCTTTCGGGGACAGTCACCAGTATTTTCTCAACTATTCTTAAGTAAAAAAAAATTAGAACCAAGCAATCTTACTTTGTTAGCAATGCTAAGAAGCTTGTTAGCATGCTCTTTAATTGTTTCAGACTCCTTCATTTTCTGCATCTCAAATTCTCTAACCATATTTAGGGCTTGCATTCCTTTAATCCATTCATCTCCTTCGCATTCATTCTGGAGGAAACTCCATATTTTATATGTTGATTTGGTGGTCATGATTCTAGTGAAAATTTCTTTTGAGACAGCAGCAAACAAATTAGTTCTTGCCTTTCACTTTCTTGCTTTCCTTTCTTTTTGATTTTTTATCAGAGCCATTGTTGGATTAGTTGGTATGGGAAGAACTTCGTAGTCTTCCTCAACAACTTTCCAAAGATCATTTCCTCCATATGTGCCTCCATTCTAGCTACCCAGATTTGATAATTGTCACCATCAAACACAGGTGGTGCTAGTGTTGTGTATAGTGTTTCAAAATCCATTTATCAGAAGATTTAAAGCAAGGTGTTTAGGATTTTTTTTGTGATGAGTTTCACTCAGTTCACTCACAGGTCTTTCTTAAGAAGAGGGCTCTAGATACCAATCTATTGTAAAATAAGCGTAACTCACAAAATTAAAGGAGATGAATGCACACTTTTTTATTGAATGATCATCTGTTTAAATACAGATTTGTTGTAACAGAAAGAAGCAATACTAGCTGACTTCCTAAATAATAGCAAACCACTAACATAACAACTACTAAGTAACATAAAACAAAAAACTAATCCTAAAAACTTAGTCAAACAATTAATAGAAAATAACAAACTAATAGGCAACTGTTGATACACATACAACAGTTCTTATGCCTTTGAAGTTCTATTCACTAAAAGTGTGCACAGAGTGTGTTACAGTAGAACACAACATCACAATATAACAACTAGCTGGAGGAGCAAATGCGGTGGAGTCAATGGAGGAGCAAAACATGGTGGAAGAAGCTCCTAGCAACAATAGAATTTACGGCTCAAGAGTCACTTTTGAAGAGGTGAAGAATTGAAGAAGAAAAATGAGAATGTGTAAGGCTAAAACTTCTTTACATTACACCTTAAGACTTTGAGTTGTCAACTTGTGAGAGAAAATGTGGGGTCTAGCCTAGCACAATAGTCAATAAAGACTCTACAAATTCTTAAGCTTCTTAATAATGATTCTTGTAAATGTAAACTTTGAATAAATGTGCACACATATTCTATTCCATTTAAAATTTGATTGCTTGGTATTCGATGGGATGCGGGTATTGATGATATTTTTTTTTTGTCAACCCGCACCTGCCTGTGACCAACCATATAAAACTACTTTTGTTTTTCTTTTTTAACCTGAAACCCATATCTATCCAACCAAAATACGCATGTACGAGTTAGTTTGATCGATTTTCAGGCAAGTTCCTTAATTTTGCCCTACCTTGACTAATTAATTGTATAGGTGATTAACCATTAAAAGGTAAAGTAATCCAAAAGGTTATGCGGCTATAACTTTTGCCAGAAATTGTATTACTTTTTGGTATAGTATTGAAAAACAAACCAAATATTGACTCAATCATGGTACTAGGTTAGGTTAATGGTGGAAACAATGAATCACTTACTAAACCGCATGAACCGCTTATAAGAAATATAGAGATCGAAATATCCATATGTACCACTTTCACACTTGTTTGACAAACAAATAGGATAGTCGAGTGGTAAGTAAGCTTAAGAGTGGCTCTAAGAGTATCTTTAACCCTGGATCTTGAGCTAGATTCTTGAGCTCAAGATCTGTTATTGTCAAGATCTACCTCTAGACACAAATATGGGATCTTCAACGTGTAGGAAGAGTTCTTGTGGAAGAACTTTGAAGATCTGCATTGGTTTAAAAAAATGATTTTTTTAACATCTTTCTCTCAAAGGACTTTGAGAGAGAAGCAATGGAAATAGAAGAAGGGAAAGAAAAAGGAAGAACATTATAATTGGATTCTATCACTAAAGTAAAATACTCTCAAAAAGCTCTTAAAACCTACATATCACTAAGTAATTCATTTAAAAGTGGTTAAGAACACAAATTAAATTCTATCACTAAAAATGCTTAAGGACATAGATTCGACCCTTGGAGAGTGCACTTTTTAACATTTAACATTTTCATTAGGAGCAACAAAAGCCAAGCAACAACTCGCCTTGGAGACCATGCATCAATAGTGACAGACCCAACTTTCTACAATGGATCCTGGAGACTGTGTATGTGCAGCCAGATAACCTTGGACCACTCATTATTACTCACAATAAACAAAATTGGTCTGCCCAGCATCGGGTCATCACTGGGTTTGCCGGCTAAGTCCAATTTAAGGCTGATTTGATGACATTACCTCCAGATTATGTGCATGTCTGATTCGATATGTGACTCAAATCAGTTAGGTGCTTGGTTCTTAATCTAGACTGGTCTGGTCGAGCCAGATTTTAAAACTGAGTTTCTGGTAGTTTCCCCTAATGGCCTCTGAAAGAAATATGTTAGTAAAAGCTTCTTTTCCTTTAGAGTGTGTTTGGATAGAGAATTTTAACTAAGGAAAGTAATTTACCAGAGAATTTAGATTTCTTTAATCTAAAATTCATTGTTTGAATATTTTTTTATGAAGAATTTATTTTTTTGGAATTTTAAAACATAATTTTAAACAACTAAAAATGTGGAATTTTAATTTCCTTCTAAAAAGTGAGAAATTGAAATTCTCTTCTTCATAGAAAACCTTTCAAAATGTTCGCGTATTTCCTTTATAACCTTCATCCTCTCTTCCACCCGAAAGTTTCCGAAATCTCATTCTCGAACTCGCGACTCTTTCCTCATGCCGATGATCATCTTCTTCAAGAAACACCGTCTGAGCTCGTGGAGCGTCGATCGGGTGCGGGCGTAAGGGAACACGCAAAACTACACCCATCAGTCGGGGAGTAGTTGTCGCTACCCATCATGCGGCGGAAGTACTCGCCAGCACGAAAGGCCTGGGCCATGCCTTGCGCCGTATTGAATGCTGTGGTCGGGTGTGGTGGTGTACGCTGCCATGTCCCAGTTCTCCTGCGACTCCCCATGCCGCAACAGTATTCTTCTCTTTGGAAGCACATCAATCATATTTTCTCTTCTCTTTGCATTCATTTTCTTTCACCTTCACAATTTTAATTTTTTTTATCCAAACACAAAATTTTGAAATTAAAAGAATTTCAATTGAAGTATTTAAAATTCTTAGAGTTTAAAATTTCTCAGAATTTTAAATTTTTTCATCCAAACACACTCTTAGTGGGAAAAAAAAATAAGATGCTAAGATGAGAGAAAGTTATAGATGCTACAATACATGAGCACTTGAAAAGAAAAGGCTCCACTGTTACGTCTGATATATGGAGGAAAAAATGAATTATTTTTTTTATAATTTAGATGAATATAAATAGAGAAAAAGTAAAATTACTTTTATTTACATAAGAAGAAAAGTTAAAGAAAAGTATGTTAAATATTTTTTCATTTTCTAATATAATAGCATGGGTACATAAGTAATAAAAATAAATGAATAAATATATCATCCTAATAAAAATATTTTTATTTCTTATTATCCATCTGAAGATCGAGAGAATTTTTTTTTTTATAAACCCTACATATTTTTAGTTAATTAAAAAGTAAAAATACATTTTTTTTACTGATATTCTTTTCACTTATTTTTATAAACCCTACACTACATTTCTATTTTAGTATCTTTTGATGCATGTCGCGAATATTTTATGCTTTTGATAGGCGTTCGTTTAAAATTCTACTAACAAAGAAAAAACATGCACTAAAAATAAATAACGTAAAGACCTGCAAACTTTTTCTTCGAGAATATATGTTCATCAAACAACGCTAGCTATAGTTGTAGTATAATTTCTCGTGACCATGTGAAGAAATTTCCATCTCACGCACTTCGATAATATCAAATGTTTCCAGTAATGAGTTGACTAGAATTTAAATTGAAGAATTTGAAAGTTGGAATTGTTGCGAATCAAACTAAAAAAAAAAAGAGTTTGACTTGAATTCTAATGAGTTGCGTAGTCAGATAGAAGTTTACAAATTGAAAACGAAGACTCACCTATTGGGTTGAGTTTGAATTTACTTATATATGGTGTTGTGCAAAAGATTAATGAGATAACAATTTGTTGGCCCCATATTTTCTTGTCCCTATTTAGAGTTAGTCATTAATAATTTTTTCAACTCATTGTCAAAATGACGAAAAAAAAAGAGATGAACAATGATGTTTTTTATTTTATTTTTTTATTATACATCAGAAATTAGAAAACAGGAAAGAAAACAACCAGAAAGAAACAAAAGCCTAATTAACGTCCTCTTAAGAGTAGAAACTCCTACAGCATCAGAGAACAAAAACAAGGAATTAAGAGCATATGGACAAGAATCCCAAATCGGCAAGGGGATTTAACTGAAAGCACCCTGTTTAGCAAATATATTAATGATGTTTAAGAATACGTGAAATATGTTATCAACATTACGTGTATATAGCACTGGAAAATACGTGTCATTAATATCGGTAAAATTCTAATTAAACAAAATTGCTTGAAAATTGATATCAGTAAGTAAATTGCCAAATTTTTAAAAGCTAAGTAAATCACTAATTTAAACCTTGAAATACAAGATATTGGTCATATTAGTTTTTAATATTTGATTAAATTACTTTTTGATATATTAAATTTGGAAATTATTAATTAATAAAAAATATATTTTAAAATTGATCAGATAAATTTTAGTTTTTAAAAGTTAATATGTTCTATTTATAAGACTAATTTTATTATCTTTCTATATAATATATATTTTTTCCTAAGGTTTGCCACATGCCACTTTCTTATACTGTTATTTTAAAAAAATTATATTATTAATTATATTTTATCTATGTTCTTTAACTATTTTTAATTTATGTTTAATTTCTCTATTCGTTATTTTTAACTTATTGTCATAAATAAAATGAATTTGTAGTATTTTTAATATATATATATATATATATTTAAAAAATTTACATATTATTTTTTATAAATTGTAATGTAAATAAAATAATGTTTTAAGCTGAAATCTAATATAAATATAAGTATTAATAAGTAGAATTAATTATAGGACCCATAAAATTAAGTTAAGAAGCGAATTAAGAACTTTAGTATTAGAGTTCTTTTTTTCTTAAAGTTCTTAAATATGGTATGACATCCTATTCACAAAAAAATTGTGGTATGATATTGTTGGACCTGCAAAAATAAGTTAAAAAAACTAGTCTCCAGCTGTATTTATTCATAAATGATATAATCTAATTTAATATGTTTTGATTTTTAGAAATAATTGATAAATAAAGTTGACTTAATAGCATATTAACTTTCATACCAAAGGACCACTTGCTCAGAGTCTCAGAAGTGAAAGTCATTTAATTTAAAAGGTAGAGAAGGCGATAAGCCTCATATGCTATAAATTATTTTTTGCTTATTCAGTAGTTATAAGAATGGCCGAATAAAAGAAGGGGAAAAATAGTACATATACAAGAAAGAAGAAGAAAAAAACAATAGCGGCCAGTTGCCACTAATCCCCTAGTATCCAAATTAATAACCTACTTAATTAGAATTGTCGATCCTTTAAGTTCTTAAAATCAAAAGGTTGATGGAAAGTAATTATGCAAACAAACTTGAGATTTGACAATAATAACTAGCTATTACTTGATAACGTTAGACTAATTGGATGTGGCAGAGAATGTGATCGGAGAAGTGGGATTAGCAGAGTACTCTTAGTCTTTGTTTAGTTGTGATAAGAAGAAATAATAAGAAAAATAGTAAAAGAAAAAGAAACGTGTTTTTAAAAAACAAACATGTAAGACATAGAAAATCGAGAAAAGAATATAAGTATGTTAAATAATGAAATATTGTAGAGGTTAAGAGAAATAAGAAAAAAATTATTGATTTTTTCTATTTATTTAGATGAATGACAAAATTAATATGTTCAATATCATTCAATTTTTTTAAAAAAAAAATATATATCAGTAAATGTAAAAGATATGGGTATTATACTATTTTGTCAATACTGAAAACATTATTTTATGCGAAAACAAGAAAATAATTAATAATTATCATTAAATTAAGTTTAAAAATAATAGATGATTGAGATTAAAATATTTAAATTTTTAATTAATATCTAATATATCATCAAACACACACACAAGTTTTGTAACTATTACTTTTACAACGGCTAGTATCATAATGACTACTTTTAAAACGACATAATTAAGTATTTAAAACAAAGTTCAACATTCAACTAATAGAAAGTTACAATAAGACTAATTAAAACTAAGACTATTACAACATAGGATTCATTTTTAAATAAACCTACAACATACCATGACTAATTAAAACTAACTTACACCATAATAACTAATTACTAAACTTTTCTAAAATATAACTACAACTGATTTTGTGGTTCATGCGTTGTTCTTCATACATGGTAGATATGTGCTTTATCATAATTTCATACAACACCGCCATGTTCTCTGTCTCTTTTGCCTTTGCTAACATTTTGGTAACAACAGTTTTTTCCCTAATTGCAACTTTCGTGCCTGATAAGTTCACAATTGGTGAAGACGTTGCACTTCCTTTCCCCCTGATGTTCCTTTGTTGGTTGCCTTTTGTCCCATTGGGCAGGGGATCTATGATGATGTGTTAGTTTCTAAAACCTCAATCAGTGTCTCCGAATTAGATGACAATGAGTAATCCCCATTAGCAAAAATCTGTTCTTTTGGAACTAGTTTCTTTGAGTTGATCTAACCATTTAGGTTGATTTTTCAGTAGTCGTCATGCGTGCTCTTAAGTAATATCGCTTCCCTCATCTGCCTTTCAAATGGCATATTCATGAATGATGACATTGTTCTCCATGTGACTACTTTTCTTCAAATCAACAACTTGTTTGTAATGGCCCTTGAATTCAATGTTCTCTCTAGTAGATTGCCACAAAAGTTGTTGTAATTTTTTTGTTACTCTCAACCCAAATCGGTCTCTTGCTTGACTATATCCATTAAGACATTAAACCACAAACCAATGAGATGTACATTATCTTCAATTGAAAAGAAAACTTGTGTTTTCTTTTCTGTAGAATTCTCTCCTTGTTCCTTTAGTGTGATATTTTCTAGCCCAATTTGGGTAGAAAATTATGGAAATTGTGTTTCAACTTCATTATTTGAAGGGGTTTTTAGACCACTAGAACTATTGGGTGGCATACAAAACATGGCTAAATTGTTTTGTTGTATTGAAAGAAAAGTTTGAGAACTTGGAGAATTTTCGATGGAAGGGGATTGATTATTTTGCATAAAAATCATTGGTGGTGATGGTGGCAAGTAGGGAAAAAACTGAGGAAGATTTTGAGAATTTTCAGTGGAAGGAGATTGATTATTTTGCATAAAATTCGTTGGTGGTGGTAGTGGCAAGTAGGAAAAAAATGGAGAAGGATTATGAGAATTTTCGTTCAAAGGAGTCATTTGGTAATTTTGAAACAAATTACAATAAGTTTGCCAATACAATTAATTTGGATTTTCAGTATGAAACTAAAGCAAGAGATTGAGATTATGAAATAAAGATTGAGAAATTAAGGATGAGAATGAGAGTTGGTGTGCTAAATGTGACAATCAATGAGACTATTTATAGTGACTTTAATGTCTAAATTTGACAATAGTTCAATATAAAAATTATAAATAAAAAAATATTACAAGAAATGGTTACAATACCTATTGATTGACAATCAACATTTAAAAATGTATAGCAAATGGTACTTACTGATTGACAAGCAACGGGTAAAAAAAATTCACACACGCACCCAACCTTTCTCTTCCATCAGACCCTAACCTTTCCCTCCCTGTCTTCTGATAAAAAAAATTAAGTACAGGAACTATTAAGTGTAAGAGGAAATTCTGGATTGACTTGACACTTTATTCATGAATAAAGCAGCCTATATATAGGCATTACAACTCAACGTTGTACCACCAAACTAGACACTCATCTGAACATGCAAAACAGAAAATAAAGACACGTACCCTCCTATAGACCAGGTATAACTAAAGACTATAACAAATCTTGACACTTACTAAAATCCACTAACAAATTCCTATAGACCCGATTAATAACAATAAACCACATCTTGCAACAATAAAAGAAATTTAAGAAACAATTCCTAAAGGCTAGGACAAGAATGACAGACCCACGTGATGATATTTTCAACAATCCCTCTCTTAAACTAATGTTTACAAACACTCAGTTTAATACATATCAACAACCAAACACCCTCTAATCACGATCTTGCAAAGTGTAGACACCAAGTAACTTCCTCAACTTTTGAAAGCAAGCAATTTGAGGGGTTTAGTAAATATGTCAGCAACTTGGTCTTCACTTCTGCAGTAAACATGATCAATAACTCCATCTTTTGTGTGGTTTCTTAAGAAATGATACTTAACATCAATGTGCTTGCTTCTTCCATGCAAAACAAGATTCTTGGAAAGTTTAATTGTTGAACTATTGTCACAATAAAGTATAGTGGGTTCTTGTTATTTGAATTGTAGCTCCTCAAGAATTTTCCTCAACCAAATGGCTTGACAGACACATGTAGTTGCAGCTACAAGCTCCGCTTCTGTTGTTGATAAAGTAACAATCGATTGCTTCTTTGAACTCCATGAAACAGTTGTTGAACCCATCATGAATACATAGGCAGACATACTCTTTCTATTGTCAAGGTCACCTACATATTCACTATTAGTAAAACCAAACAAATATGACCTTTCACCCTTCTTATAGAACAACCCATATTCAATGGTTCCTTGTAAGTATCGAAAAATCCTCTTGGCAGCTAAACGATGCATCTCCTTTGGGCATTTCATGTATATGCTAATGAGACTTACAACATGCATAATAACAGGCCTTGTGGCGGTCAAATACATCAAGCTTCCCACAATTTGCTTGTAAAGGGTGTTGTCAACCTTTTTTCCTCTAGGATCTTTGATGAACTTCAAACCCACTTTAGATGGCATGCTAACAGAATTGTAGTTCTTCATTTGAAACTTGTCTAGAATTTCTTGCACATACTTCTTTTTGAGAAATAAAAATACCAACAGTAGATTGCACCACTTCAATATTGAGAAAATAATGCATTTTTCCAAGATCAATCATTTCAAATTCAAGCATCATATACTGTTTAAAATTTTCAATCATGGCACTATCATTTCCTATATAAATTAAATCATCCACATATAAACAAACAATGAGCATTTTACCTCCATTTCTAATTCTTTGTAAAAAGCGTATGCTCATATGGACATTTCTTAAACCCTTCCTTAGAAAAATAAGCATCTATACAACTATACCAAGCTCTTGGAGCTTGTTTTAGTCCATATAGTGCCTTTTTTTAATTTATACACCTTATGCTCACTTCCAAGCTTCACATAACTAGGAGGTTGATCAATAAATACCTGTTCTTCCAAGTCTCAATGTAAAAAAGCTGACTTCACATCCAATTGGAAGATAGGCCATGAGTTTTTTTGCTACTAATGCGATCACCAACCTGATTGTATTATGCCTAGCTACAGGAGCAAACACTTCTTTGTAGTCAACACCAAACTCTTTCTTATAGTCTTTAGCTACTAAGCGAGCCTTATACTTGTCAATTTCACCATTTTCCTTCAATTTTGTCTTGTACATCCACTTGACACCAATTATTTTGTGTCCTATTGGAAGATCAGTCAACTCCCAAATATTGTTTTGTTCAATGGTTGCCATTTCTTCATCCATCGCCTTGCACCATTTTGATTCTTTGATAGCTTCTTCATATGCTGTAGGATCACAATTAGCAAATAAGGAAAAATTGTTGGATCAAGTGGCCTCGGAATAATTAAGAAGGGGGGGTTGAATTAATTATTAATGTTTCCTGACTAATTAAATTTTATCCTTCTTAATGTTACTAGATTCAATTAGGCTTTACTACTAAGTTATGAGAAAGTAAAGAACAAAAACAATAACTTAGACAAAAGTAAAGCGGAAATACAAAAATACACAGTGGAAATTAAAAAGAGTAGGGAAGAAGAAGACAAACACAAGATTTATACTGGTTCGGCCACAACCCGTGCCTATATTCAGTCCCCAAGCAACCATCGGTTCTTGAGATTTCCAATAACCTTGTAAAATCCTTTACAAGCAAAGATCCACAAGGGATGTACCCTTCCTTGTTCTCTTTGAGCAATCAAGTGGATGTACGCTCCACTTGAACTGATCCACAAGAGATGTACCCTCTCTTGTTTTCCGTATCACAACCCAAGCAGCTGTACACTCTACTTGCATCACAAAGGATGTGCACTCTAATGTGTTAAGACAAAGAATTCTTAGGCGGTTAGTCCCTTGAATCTTTGTAAGGGGAAACAAAATATATCTCAGGCGGTTAGTCCTTTGAAATCTTTTGTTTAAAGGGAAAGGGAAAAAGATATCTCAGGCGGTTAGTCCTTTGAAATATTTTGTAAGAAACAAAAGATATCTCAGGCGGTTAGTCATTTGAAATCTTTTGTCAAGAGGGAGAAGGGAAGAAACAAAATAATTCTCAGGCGGTTAGTCCATTGAATCTTTTGACAAGAGAGAAGGAATGAAGAAAAAGAATAGCACAAGTTTTTGGACAATAAACTTTTCTTGAATAAAGAAAGTTTGAACAAAAACTCTTAGAAGAATGCTTTGAATGAATGAAAGAAATCTAAAAGTTGTTTTTTTAAAATTCGTGTCATGGTCACATATTTATAGTCATTTGATGACTCAAGTTAAAAGTTTATGACTCTTGGAAATTTCTTCAAAACTAGTCACTTTTTAAAAGTTGTGACTCTTTTGAAAACTAGTCACTTTAAAAGTTGTGACTCTTTTGAAAACTAGTCACTTTAAAGGTTGTGACTTTTGAAAAATCTTCAGAAACTAGTCACTTTAAGAATTGTGACTTTTGGTAATTTAATTTTCAAAATAAGTCACTGGTAATTGATTACCATCATAGTGTAATCGATTACACATCAACAGATGTGACTCTTCATGTTTAAATTTAAAAATCAAAACATTTAGAAACACTGGTAATCGATTACAAGTATTGTGTAATCGATTACACAAGTTTGAAATGATTTGAAAATGTTTTATCACAAGTTGTGACTCTTGAAATTTGAAATCTAACGTTTTAAAACATTGGTAATCGATTACATGCTCATGGTAATCGATTACTGCTTTGTAAATCAGTTTGAAAAGAATGTTGGCTACTGGTAATCGATTACCAGAGAGTAAAACTCTTGGTAAAAGATTTTTCTTTGAAAAATTCTTTTGAACAAAATTGTGTTATTCAATATTTTGAAAAAACTCTTTTAATACTTATCTTGATTGAGTCTTCTCTTGATTCTTTACTTGAATCTTGATTGAATGACTCTTTGATTCTTGAAACTTGCTTGACTCTTGATTCTTGAATTGAGTCTTTGGCATCATCAAAATAATCTTGGAAAGCATTGCTTCCACAAAAATGTGTGAGTGGGTCCTCATCAGATTCATCAGTTACCTCATAATCTATTATCCACACTGGTCTTTTTTTAACTAGTTGAGGCCTTTGTTCTCCAACTTCTTCAACCACAGGTAGGCTTTGTGAATCATTCTGAGTTGTTGCCATAGGTTGATGCCTTTTCTCATCACTTTCACCATCAAAATCTATTGGGATATGTTGTCTAACAACATTGTCACTCCATGGCTGGGTCTTTTCTTCATCAAAGACAACATCACGAATGATTAAAGTTTTCTTAGTGCTAGGATTGTATAGCTTATAAGCTTTTGATTGATCACTAACACCAAGAACAATGAATTTTTTTGTCCCTTGTCATAGCTTTTTCCTCTTTTCATATGGAATACGGGCATAAGCAATACACCCAAAAATTTTGAAATGATCTACAGCCGGTCTTCGTCCACTCCATTCTTTCTCCGGTGTCATATTTTGAATAGTAAGAGTGGGACTTCTATTCAAAATATGAATACTCCAGTTAACAACTTCAGGCCAAAAAAAATTTGGAATGCCACTCCTCATTAAAAGACTTCACACCATATTCAAAATAGCGTGTTTCTTCCTTTCGCAAATTCCATTTTGTTGAGGCGTATATGCTATTGTAAGTTGCCTCTTAATTCCATGGATCTCACAAAAATTTGCAAATTCATGTGAGTTGTGTTCTCCACCATGATTAGTACGGAGAACTTTTATTGGACTGCCAACTTCTTTCTCAATAAGCACTTTATAAATTTTAAAGGCTACAAAAGCTTCAGATTTCTCCAGCAAAAAATACACCCATGTTTTTCGACTATAATCATCAATGAAGGTAATTATGTATCATTTTCCTCCATTAGAAGATGGATTAATTGGCCCACAAATTTCAAAATGAACTAGCTCCAGACTTCTATGCCCTCCAAGATTTTACTTATGGAAATTGATTATGGTGTTGTTTGCTAACCACACATTCTTCACAAACTTGAGATGGAGCAATAATTTGAGGAAGACCTGTCACCATGTTCTTTTGTTGTAGTATTCTCAATCCGCCAAAATTGAGATGCCCATAGCAAAAATGCCATAACCATGCGTCTCCTTTAGTCTTGCAGATAAGCATGAATGAGTGGTGTTTTGAAGATACAGTGGAAACATTCGACTTGCCATCATGTTAGCTTGAGCAATTAGGCCCAACTTTTCATCTTGTATACAACATACTCCCTCTTGATGGAAATTTCATACCCTTTTTCTTGCAGTTGACCCACACTAATTAAGTTGGTCTTCAAGTGTGGAACAAAAAGAACATTAGAGATGGTTTGAGTAGAATTTCCCTTGGCTTGGATTGACACCCTTCCTTTTCCCATAACTGACACTTTAGAATTGTCACCAAACTTCACATTATCACGAAATGACTCATCCAAATCAGAGAATGCAGACTTGTCTCCACACATATAATTGTTGCAGCCTATTGTTCGGGTGGTCGGCAAGTGTATCGAATCACACAAGTAGTATAAAACGGTAAGATCGAGTATCGTATCCTCAGGGGATTTGTTTCACTCAGACCATGTACACTCAGTATGCAAACATTTGTATGGATTAAAAGCAAGGTAAATGTTGATTTCTGTACTAGAAAACCTATTTGAACATAAACAAAATATCTAAAGCTATAAAGGTGAGACTTATCAAGTTAAAAGCGTTGGGTCGTTCTACTGAATTTCTCTTGATGTTTAATAAGTATTTTTCTCTATTTAAAATTATTCTAATGTTCTTATGCTGAGAAACTACTCAAACCAAGATCCCTCTAGTGAATGAGTCTAACTCTCTTTAAACTTCATCCTTAATCCCTCAACAAACTTAGTCTAAAAGAGTTGCATTAAGCCTACAACATAATATGGACTAGATCACTGTACTCCATTCCTAGGCATATAGTTTTCTAGCTTGCTCTACCAAGCTCTAAGGTTTTAAAGCATTTCCCAATGCTAAAAATCCTAACTACACATACAAATGGGTGATCAAGCCACAAGCATGTAAAATAAGAATAGATAGAAGCAATGAACACATAAAAACAACATTAAATAGATAGTAAGAGTGTTACATCAAGATTGTTCAGCAGAGCTCCCCAACAAAAAGGCTTAGCCTTCCATTACAAGCTAAAACTCAAAATACAAGAAAATAACTATTTTTGGTGAAAGAAATGGAAGAAGATGGTTGAGGATGTCTCCTACAACCTCTAAACCCTAAATTTCTCTCTTTTTTTGCCTAAGCTCTCTTTGCTTCTCTCTTTGTGTCTCTACTACTTCCTCCCATGCGAACTTTTTGAACTCCCTCTTTTATTTCCGCCAACTTCAGAGTTTTAAAGGCTCTTGGACCTTTCAGTTTTCGAAGGCTCGCTAAGCGAGAGTAAGTGAATTTTGACTTAGTGAGATTAGGCACACTGAGCACGGAAGAGATAACGTCCTCGCTGGGCGGGTTGGCTGTGCGCTGGGCGAGCACATCTCTGGCTTATCCTCTTCTAGGGTTTCCCAATCCGCTAAGCGGATGCCACTCGCTGAGCGGATCTACCTTGTCGAACGAGTCATCGGCTACTTAAACCTTCTCTTTTTTGGCCTGAAACTGAGTTGGATTCAACATTAATTCACAAAATTGAAGTATCTACTCTATAAAATCACACTACAAAGATAAATATGTACAATTCCTACAAATAGAACCATAAATTGAAGGTAAAGTGCTAATTCCTTGCAAATATTCAATATCAAACTAACTCATGAATAGCAACTAACACCTATGTCTAAGTACCACAAATTCTTGTTGGTTTTCTCCTTTGCATGACAAACCATTAATAATGAGACTTCTTCTTCCTTCTTTGCAATATTAGATATCTCTCCATGTTGTCTATTTAGATTAGTTTGGCATTCAAATTTATCATGGCCATATCGATGACATCTGTAGAACTCCACATTGAACTTATCTTCTTATTTTGGTCTATAAAAAGTCGAGTGGTGGGCTCCTCATCCTCTTCCTTGAAATTGATTATCTTGGTATTGGTTTCCTTAATCATTGTTTGCTCTACCTCTGCCTCTATTACCTTGTCCTTCTCTTTTGCTACATGCATCTCTATTGCCTCGACCTCCTTTTCCTCCACCTCGATCTGCTAATTGATTCTGTGTTGTAGCATTGTAGTTAGTTGAAGCTTTTAGAGCTTGCACCTCATTGTCTTGCTCGATCAACTTGTGCTCACGAACCAATAATGAACCTTGGAGTTCATCAATTGAGAGCTGATCAAGGTTCTTTGACTCTTCAATTGAACACACCACATAATTGAACTTTGATGTCATCGATCGAAGTATCTTCTCAATTACTTTTACATCCTCTATCTTATCACCATGAATCTGTATTTTGTTGATAATTTCCATTGTTCTTAAGAAAAAATCAAAAATCGACTGGCCCAGTTTCATACGGAGTAATTCAAACTCTGTATGGAGTGCTTGGAATTTCTGCCTCTATGCTCTTGTTGTTCCTTGGTACTTCTTCTTCATGGAATCCCAAATATGTTTGGAGGTGTCTTTGCAAAGAATGGTTTCCAGGATTGAGCGATCAATAGCTTGGAAAAGATAGTTCTTTGCTTTGAGATCCTTCAATCGTTGCCCATCAAGTTCAATTTTCTGCTGGTATGTTAAGATTGTGCTTGTTGCTGGTTCTGCTACTCCATTCTCAACAATCTGCCAATACTCTTTAGACCTCAAGAATTTTTACATCCAATGGTCATAATGACCATCAAAGCGTGGAATAGTAGGTTGCACAAAGTTTTCTGAAGCCATCATTCGCTGCTATTGAAAAAAAAGAAAGGAACAAAGTTGCTGCTCTACTTCTATATCTCACATATTCTCTCTTTTTTGGCTCACTCTCTTCTTTTTTTTCACCCAATTTTCACTCTCAGGCTCTGATACCACTAATAAAAAAATTTAAGTAGAGGAACTATTAAATGTAAGAGGAAATTCCGGATTGACTTGACACTTTATTCATCAATAAAGCAGCCTATATATAGGCATTACAACTCAATGTTCTACCACCAAACTAGGCACTCATCTAAACATGCAAAATAGAAAATAAAGACATGTACCCTCCTATAGACCCGATTAATAACAATAAACCACATCTTGCAACAATAAAGGGAATTTAAGAAACAATTCCTAAAGACTAGGACAAGAATAACAGACCCACGTGATGACATCTTCAACATCTCCTTCTTTCTCTTCCATGAGAACCTTTCCCCTCCCCCTATTCCACAGTTCCTTTCTCTTCCCTTTCCCCTTTCCTCTACCCCAATCTCCTCGCCCCAAGCATTCTTTTCCCTTTTCTTCCCTCTCCCTCTTCCTCTGCACCAAGTTCTCTTCTCCTTTTCTCTTCCCTCTCCCCTTCCCTCGTCACCCCAACCTCCCTTCCTTTCTTTTTTGATCTCGCCACCATGACAGTGAATCGACATCATTACCCCTGATCTCTCTGCCATCTTCACAAAAGTGGACTCGATGGTCTAGATCTTGGTCGACGTCGCCATCTTCATCGGTCACAAAAGTGGCAACCACCATGTCTCTTTGTTCATTGATGTATGGTGGTGCCTTACTGGTTCTTTCATTTTGTAATTTTTATTAATTATTTTTAAAGGTTGTTGTTATATAGTTATGGATTTTTTGTTGTTCTTGTTCTAGACTGTTTATGTTCTTTGTTTGATATGTTGTTGTTATTGTTCTATACAATTTGATCTATTGTATGTTGGATCCATTGGTTATTATTGTTCTTGTTCCTTTCTTTTGTTTTGATCTTCCCTCTAACCTTAATCTGGTGGCTCTCTCCTCAATCAGTTAAGAAGAGAGAGAATAAAAAATGATTTTTTTTTTAAAGAAGTGTAGATCTTTAGGGTTCTTCTACAAGAACTTAACTTCAAGTGTGTAGATCTTTAGGGTCTCTCTAGTGGGAGATCGGTGAAGAGATGATCTTGAACTCAAGCATCGAGCTCAAAGTTCTCCATTAAAGATTCTCTAAAAACATATTTTTTAAATTTGAGAAACTAAAATGATCTTTTAAAATTTAGGAGACCAAAATCAAACTCACTCCAAGTTTTAGGAACTAAAAACATAATTAAACCTAAAATTAAAAATAACAAATTAAATATGTGAATGTACCAAGTGATTGGTTTTGCTGAAGATGGGTTCGGGTTTCTTAAACAAATGGTTAATTAGGAATTGAATCCAAATTCTTGCCTTGGAGAAAAATCTGATTGGAAGGAAATAGAACACCAAGGAATGTCTACACATTCTTGGAGGAGACTAAAAAATTCTTAATAACTGATCAAGACACTTCTTTATAATTATATGTGTACCAATAAAAGATTTCATTGAAATGAAAAAAAAAACTACATTGAAAAGGATAGCTTTGTTTAATTAAAGACTTATTCATTATAATATACTAAATCACGTATTTTCTAAAATAATAATGCTGATGAGAGGGGAAATCAAACACAAAAGATAACTAATGTTGAAGTTAGGTATATATACTGTTTAAACTAACTAAAATCTACTTTCGTGCTCTATAATCTATATAATATGACAACGATAATTAATTATGAACTTGTGTTGGTTGCGTGGGGCATGGCACGGCGGCGTACGTAACTTGAAAATTGTCAAATGACACATAAATTAAAGGATAATATTATTTGCACGTGTTTATTTGTTCACATATCCCACACCTTCCAATCAGGAAAACTACTCATACCATTAGTCGTAGAATATGGGAAACCAAAGGTAAAATTCAAAGGCATGTGTGAAGAAATGAAAATAGTAACATTCTTCTAATTTTCATATCCAAGATTCAAATTTGAAATGTGAATTCACTAAAAAAGAAATGAAATGTGAATTAAGAATGTGTTTAGTGAGGTAAATAAATTAGTATTTGACTGAATAATTTATTGACCAAAATAGAGCAGTTTAGTAGAGTATATTTCACTAATTGTACGTAATACTTTTTTTTTTAAACATTTCTATTTGAACTTATAGGCTTCTAATTTGAAATGTGAATTCACTACCATTTTTTTTAATGTGAATTAAGAATGTGTTTAGTGAGGTAAATAAATTAGTGTTCGACTGAATAATTTATTGACCAAAATAGAGCTATTAGTAAAGGAGTATATTTCACTAACTTGTAATACTTTTTTGAAACATTTTTATTTGAACTTATAAGCTTCTAATTTATTATTTTTTTTCATTTTTATTTTCATTATTTTATTGAAATTTCTCCATTATATTTTAAAAGTCTTACTCTCTTTCACTGCAATTACTCCTGCTCAAGTAAGATTATCTCTTATGTAAAACTCATTCATCCATTTGGTCAAACACACCATGACAATAAGTTTTATTATTTTGAATTCTTTTACACAATTTCATTTGTACAAGTATGCATGAATGTATCAATTTTTAGTGCTTGAGTTTTTAAAAAAATATAATTTTTGTCCCCTTATTTTTCTAAATCTGTAATTTTAGTCCCCAATTTTTTAATTGAAATATTTTATTTCTCACTTTTTAAAAAAAAAATCATAATTTCAGATCACCGACTAATTTCAAATGTTAATTGTGTACTTTTTATTTTTTTTCTTTAAATTAAACTTATTAGTAATTAAATAATTAAAAAAAAAACTCTGCCACATGGCTAATAAAGAGATGCATGCCAATCATTGTTAACAGATTACACAATTCTATATATCTTGGGGCTAAAATAGTTATAAACAGTAGCAGATCTGAATTTTTTTTTTAGCCGAGTGATAACTGCCACCATTACTTATATTCTACAATGCTTTTGGTGCAACTATTGGATACTTCTTATGTTTTAACCATGTTTTTACTCATTTTTAGTTAGATTTGAATAAATATCTTTAGTTAGGAACTTTTTTATTGCTTTTTCTTTTTTATTTTTGGTATTTTTATGTCTATTTTGTAGAATTGATTAAGGACAATTTGGAAAGATGTTTCAAAAGCATTGATGTCATTATTTGGAGCTTCAAAGATAAATTTGTGAAGATGCAAGGCTGGCTTAAGCGAGTCACATTTGAGATAGCTTAAACTTTTAAAGTTTGAAGGAAAAAGACTATTTATGTCATGGCTTAAGCCATATTTATGCGAATGGTTTAAGCCAGTTTGTCAGAAAAACTCAAACTATTGAAAACTCATTATATTTAAAGGGGCTTATGACACATGATTGAGGGTTTTGGAGTGTGTTTTTGGAGAGGATATTGGTTCAAAGAAGATTGTGCAGTGTTCTCATGCTTTTTTGCTCTTCTCCAATTGATTCTTCATGGGTTTTTTTTCTTCCCCAATGGCTATTCACAGCTAAATTCATCCTTTCATTGGATTTAATGTAATTGAGTCTACTCTCATGTAATTGCGTTTTTTATTATTTCATTAGGGATTGTTATTGTTTATCTTTCGTGCTTAATGCTTGCTATTGACTTGATCATCACCCTTTTTGCATGATTCTTTTATTTCAATTATAATTGGGAAATTTGATTAAATTGCAAACTCAAAAGAACACATGGTAAGTTTTATGTCTAGGGATAGGCTAAAAAGGAATGGGCATCATGAAAGTCCTTTTTCTTAATGTAAGTACATTGATTACACTAATTCAAGGGATTGATATTAGAATCAAGGGACTTAGGCTTTCTCACTTAAGGGATTAAAGTTTGAATAAATATGTAGATTGATTATAACATGACTTTGATTATGATAATAATAATGGTCACATAATAGGATGATTTGATAAAGTTAAACCCAACAAATTTCTTTCATTGATTTAGAATTTCTTTACTACACATTCCAAGTGTTTGTGAAAAGTCTCAAACCAAGATTTCTTTCCTTAATTTTTTTACTTTTATTTCTTTCCTTAATTTCTTTATTTTTATTTCTTTCCTTAATTTCTTTATCTTTATGAAAATTGGTATTTACATTTAGTTACCTTAATTCTCCCAATATTCATAGTCTAGAAATTATATTATTAATTACCCAATTGTCGCATAAGTTCATACGGAGATGATACTTATTGATACTTACTCATCACTTTATTACTTGTATAATTTAGTATTGTCGCCAAAATCTCTGGAGTCACAAAAATAGTTTATAACATTTTCATAAAAAAAATATTATAAACTTTTACAAATTGCATAAGTTTATGACAAAATAAAAATAAAAATTAAAATATTTAAGTTTCTAGAAATTACAATTATATATGAAAGGGTTACTAATTGATATTTCTTCTTTTAAAAATATTGTATGATCCTTTTTATTGTTCATACTCTAAAAATACATTTTTCTCTGTAATTAAACAATCATTCTATATTCATCTCATACTGTGGCATATTCCATTTTTTTATAGAGATTTAGAGGAGTAAGAACCATAAAAAGAAGAAGAAAAAAGTGGTAGAAATTAATATTAATTTATTCTTTCTTTTATCTCTTATAACTTTTAACTTTCATTTTAAAAAAATTATCTTATAAGAATAACATCTATTTTTTTTATAGGGACACGTTTTTTGTAAATATATAAAATTACTTGCAGGAGCAATTCCTCTCGTTACATTCTAACAATTCTTTTTCCTACACTTGTAAATTGTAACCCCTTGTTAAGTTAGGTATCGAAGTATTTATGCATGTACATTCCTCATTGACCTTTCTATCAAGGAATAAATAAGATCATCAAGCAAGATTGAGATTTAGAACTCGAAAGCCACATCTAAATTTACGTAAAAATAATATATCTCTATATTATAAATTAAAATACACATCTTGAAAGATAAGAGTGAGACACTCTTCCTATTTTTTTAGTTAGAAGTTGTTAATATTTTATTTTATTTCATTTGATAAAGACTTGATATATTTTTTACTAAAAATAATTTTACTCAGGTTTAATAAAATTATTGTAGGTGTCAAAAAATTTTCTATCAAATATTTAATATAAGTACATATATACCTAAAATTCGAACTTGAAATCACTAATGAAATAATTTAATAATAATTGACTTATGTGCATCTTTCTTTTAAATGTGTGTTTCACACACTACTCTTGTAACAACACATTTAAAAAAAAAAATAAGAAAGACAAAAATTTCTCTCTCAACCACGTAAAACTAGCTTTTTCTTTTTTCTTTTTTATCTTGATCTGTGTACTTAATGTTCTCACCGTTTGTCCCTTTTAATTTATTTTATTTTATCTCTATTTTTAAATTGAATTTCAATAAATTTTTAAAAGAAATTGTCAAAAGTTAAAAATAATTTTAATCACAATTTAATTTATTAATTGTAAATTTAAAATAAACTTTTATATATTCAAAGATATGTATTTATTGTAATTTTTAATATATAAAAATATTTATTCTCTATAATGAAATAACTAAATACTAGTGTTTATAATTTGTAAAGTGATTATTTTTATATCTATGATGTTTTTTAACTATTTAAAAAGTCATAGTAGTCGAGCATGCCATAAATAGTATTTTTTAAATAAAATCATTTTTCAAAATATTCAAAAGTTAAAAGGAATATAAAATTTATTAAAATAAAAACTTATTTTGAATATTTTCTCATAAAGTCATTTTTCCCCTAAAAAAGTGATTTCTCTAATATTTTTTTCTTAAAATCTTTAAAAATCAATCATTAAATTATTTTATACAAAGTCAGTGTTATACTTTTTATTCTGTAAAAAAATTACATACAGCATTAATGAAATTATTTATTATAACTAATTCGTAATAATTAATCAGATATCACATTACTCTATTCAAAACATCTTCTTTGTTCAAAGATACAGTAGTGTTTTTCTATATTAGTCTCAATCTCTAACAGTCGTCACCTTAGTACGATTGTAATTAATAATTCAACTGCCAAACTAGATCACGAATTTAGACTGATTAAGATTAATTATACTAGTTGGCCACAGATTTGTTTGAATGACAAACAATTTTCATATTATTAATCATCATTGAAATAATAATTTATAACTAAATTAATTTAATGATTTTTTAAAATTGATATTTTAGACATTTATATTGTACTATTTTAATTTATATTATTTATTATAAAAAAATTAAATAAATATAATTCATTTTAATGAGTTAAAATTATTAATTTTTCAGAAAAAAATAAATTTGATTTTAAAATTAATTTTTAAAATATATATTTGATATCTTAGAACTAATTTTATTTTATTATTTAAATAAAAATAATATTTCTAAATCCATTTTAAAATATTATATATAAAAAATTTATTCATCCCAATTATTTAGAAATTAATTTTATTATCTTTATATATATATATATATATATATATATATATATATATATATATATATATATCAACCTTATGTTTATGGAATAATTGAAAATCGGATAAAAAAGAATTTAGTTTTGTTGCATAATTATTGTAAATATTTTTACACTATTAATTACTAAAAATTATTTTAAACATAATTTAGAAGATATAATAATAACTATTTAAATAAATAAATTCATTATATAAACAAATTTAGGATTAGATTTCGTTCTCTTGCTCTCTAATTAAATTATGTAAAAGTAATCAAAGTCTGATCCACTTTTAAGAGTGTAAACGTGGCTTCCCTCGAAATCTAAGCCACAATGTCACAGTGACAAAGGTGGATTTGTTTCTCTCTTTCTCTCTTCAATATTAAGTCGTGGGACAGGGACAGGTTCACAAACTCTGACCAAGACCAGAGAGAGTTCCAAACTTCCAATACTGGAAAAGTGGAAATGCTTTAGAAAAATCCATTTCTTCACTTTGACTTTTATAGTTGCATTGCAGCCATATTAGTAACACTTACGTTAAAGACCAAGAGTTTCCATAAATATTTATCACATGATAAAGTTGTATAAATTATTTTATGAAAAAATTAGTGCAATTCATGTATGAAAAAGTTATTGTAAAACATTTTTTATGTATTTTTTTTATATACTTTTTATTATTAACTAAAATGTATACATAATTAAAAAATTATAAGTCTCAATCCTAAAGGTTTATTGAGTTGCATAATCCTTAAAATGGGATACCATCACCTTTTTTTTTAAAAAAAAAAATAAGTTTTAAATAAATTATTTTATATAGTGAACCTTATTTATCATTTAGTAAATTTTCATGATAAATCATATTAAAAATAATTTTGATTAATAATGATAATATTAAAAGAATTTTATACTAACATCTAATTTTAAGTTACTTCATAATTAAAAATGGTTTTTTGTTTTTAAATTACAAATCTACAATAAATTAAAGTCTAAATTTTTTTACTAAATTTTCTCTATTCAGAGTCAGTGAAAATTTATTTTCCAATTGTAACATATTCCATACGGTATTAAATATGTGACATGGGTCTGGTCCAATAGTTCATCCACCCATACCTTACAAGCAATACTAAAACATGCCAATGAAGCAGGAAACTGAGAGGAAAATACCCAGCAAGAAGAGGAACACCATTTATTATTATATATATTCTTATTAAAATTTGATTTTTCGTTGTGTACCTCGAAACTGATGAGTTTTAATTAAACTATGCCATGGTAATGAAACCGCGTTTTTGGTGTTTCACACTTTGTTCTTGACAGAGTCACCCCAAAACAAGCCTAAATCGCCTTCTACCTCTTTCCTTATTCTCTCTCTCTCTCTCTCTCATTCTTTTGGCCTTGAAAGTTGAAAGCTCCAATCTTTTGCATTTTTCATTTCCCTTAATATTTGATTCTTAGTGGAGATTTTGCATTTATTCACTTTCCTTAAAGTTTGTTTCCTTGTTTGCGTTTTGTGGCAATTTCTGATTGGTTGAGAGTGAATTCTGAATTCTCACACCACCTACCCTTTATTCTCATATTTTGTAACCTCTGATCATTGTAAAGTTTTGCTCTTTCTGGGTTTTGAATTTTGCCACTTCCACCCTGAAATTCTACAAGGTGTTTTTGATGTTGGTATCATCATAAGTCATAGACTATGGTTTTGAGGGTTTCTCTCATTCTAGTTCTCCTTGTGTTGCACTGTTCCTGCACTGTGCAATCCATTTTTGGGCATCACAATCACAATGATCTCAACAAGAATGGATCTTCTCTTGCTGCAGTCAAGTTTCCTGATCATGCACACTTCAATGCTGTTTCTTCTTCCACAGAAACTGGGTGTAGCTTCTCCAAGTCAGAGAAATTTGAGCCTTCGGTAGCAACCATGACATCAAATGGTGACACGGATGGTGAAGAGGGAGAGGCTTTTGTGGCAGCAAAACAGCACAAGCAATCTGTGAAACTCAATTTGAGACACCACTCAGTGAGCAAAGATTCTGAGCCTAAAAGGTCTGTGGCTGATTCTACAGTGAGAGACTTGAAGAGAATTCAGACCCTTCACAGAAGGGTCATAGAGAAGAAGAACCAAAACACAATTTCAAGGCTGGAGAAAGCACCGGAGCAATCAAAGAAGTCCTATAAGCTGGCGGCAGCGGCGGCTGCTCCGGCTGCCCCGCCGGAGTATTTCTCCGGTCAGCTTGTGGCAACCTTGGAGTCAGGGGTCAGTCTTGGCTCTGGTGAGTACTTCATGGATGTGTTTGTTGGCACACCCCCTAAGCATTTTTCTCTAATACTTGATACTGGTAGTGACCTTAATTGGATTCAATGTGTTCCTTGTTATGCTTGTTTTGAGCAAAATGGACCATATTATGATCCTAAGGATTCTAGTTCTTTTAAGAACATAACTTGCCATGATCCAAGGTGCCAATTGGTGTCATCCCCAGACCCTCCTCAGCCTTGCAAAGGTGAGACTCAAAGCTGTCCATATTTCTATTGGTATGGAGATAGTTCCAACACAACTGGGGATTTTGCACTTGAAACTTTCACAGTGAATCTCACCACACCTGAGGGAAAGCCTGAGCTCAAGATTGTTGAGAATGTTATGTTTGGTTGTGGTCATTGGAATAGAGGACTTTTTCATGGTGCTGCTGGATTGCTAGGGTTGGGGAGAGGGCCATTGTCATTTGCTACTCAGCTGCAATCTCTCTATGGTCATTCCTTTTCCTATTGCCTTGTGGATAGGAACAGCAATTCTAGTGTTAGTAGCAAGTTGATATTTGGTGAGGACAAGGAGCTTCTCAGCCACCCCAATTTGAATTTCACTTCTTTTGTTGGTGGCAAAGAGAACCCTGTTGATACATTTTACTATGTCCTGATAAAGTCCATCATGGTTGGTGGTGAGGTGCTGAAGATTCCAGAGGAGACTTGGCATTTGTCAGCACAAGGTGGAGGGGGAACAATCATTGATTCTGGCACCACTTTGACTTACTTTGCTGAACCTGCTTATGAGATTATCAAGGAGGCATTCATGAGGAAAATCAAAGGTTTTCCACTTGTTGAAACCTTTCCCCCTCTAAAGCCATGCTACAATGTGTCTGGAGTTGAGAAAATGGAGTTACCTGAATTTGCAATCTTGTTTGCTGATGGAGCTATGTGGGATTTCCCTGTGGAGAATTACTTCATCCAGATTGAACCTGAAGATGTTGTTTGCTTGGCTATTTTGGGGACTCCTAGGTCTGCACTTTCAATAATTGGAAACTATCAGCAGCAGAATTTCCACATCTTGTATGATTTGAAGAAATCAAGACTTGGATATGCACCAATGAAGTGTGCTGATGTTTAACATCTTGTTAGGGGGTGAAAGTTGTGTATAGGAAAACAACTATAAACATGGCAATTCTTGAGGTTGATTTTTTCTTCTTTTTTTTTTTTGGGGGGGGGGGGTTCCCATTGGTGGTAAGTGATATACACAGAAGAAAAGGAAATCATATTTAGTTTCTTCAGGTGGTATAGAACTAGGCCTAGGTAAATTATAGGAACAAGGTCATTTACAAATACAAACATTTCATTGTTTTGTACACATTTATTAACTGCTTCAATTTTGAGTTCATTGTCACTGTCAATTCAATATGATAATGCCTCTTACTGTCAATCTGTCATGCTTGGTTTTCTTTTTGTTTACGCATTCTCTAAAAGGAAAATTCCTCCTTGCATACAAGAAACCTGGTTTCGTTAGCTAGCAATGACAACAATTTCTATGTTGTGCCTATATTCTCTAAATCAAGTAATAAGTTACACGTTATGATTTGCTGTAATATTTGCTAATGATATTCTACTTTCTTATGGACCATTTACTTATATATACATTTCTTTTTTCTATAATCTATCTTTGTTTTAAATTTCTCTTTTTTCTTGAATAACTGGTCAAATGCAATATGGTTTTTCCCATATATTATTCAATGGCTCATCTGTTAGGTATGTGGCACAATTTTTTAACAAAAACAAAGAAAATGAGCATGGAAACAAATTAAGACTGGGTCAGCTCTATTGTTAGGTGTCTCTTCATCAAACATTTTGCCATCTTCCTTTATTGTATTTGGGAATTTCAGGCTACTCTAAAATAATAACACATGCCTATTTTAAATTTTGCTAACGTAATCTTTCTTTCGCCCTTTCCTTTCCCTCTCTTTCTTCGTAGGCCTTTCTTCTTGTTAAATGATTCTGATTACTAGTATTCCATAGAAAATAGCTCCAACTGTATAAAGTTTGAATGCTTATTTATATGACTAATTAAAAGTAGAATTTACTTTTGATAATTATTACAAAAGTTAATACTTTTTATATGACAAATTATATGAAAGTAACTAACAAGTTGATTTAAGTAATATTAGGTTTTATCAGTAAGATCTTAGTTTAAATCTTGCAAATAAAAAATGTAATTAGAAGAAAAAATTATAATAAAAATAATCAATTAAATTTTTCGATAAAAATTAATAATTAATAAATTTGGCGTATATTTTCAAACGTATATGAATGTTGTCCTTAGGTGGCAGGTACGCGCGTGTCCTTCGCTCTATTTTTTGTTTTCATCTAGTGTTCTTTTGCTATTAATTTTCTCCCCTCAAACCAAAGACTCGTACTTTTTTTTTTCCAACTTTGTACAAAAAAATCATTTTATACAAAATCCACTTCTATTATTTGAAAACATAGTTGTGATAATGACGTGGGAAATGTGATTGTTTACTAGTCACCTATATATTTGTTGTGCATTTAATTGGTCGTGTTTTATGGGGAGAATAATCTTCTTTGACTACCAGGCAGCATGAGTATAGGCATAATTTCCTCCGCCAAACAACAGAGTTATTGTTTGATTGTGCAGGCATAGGTAAGCAAATTGGAACCCTTTTTGAACGCCAGAGACACGTTTAACTATGAGTTGAGGGAGTCATCAATCAAATCAATTAGGTGAACTAAATTTAATGTAAAAATACATATGTATCTTAACATACTAACCTTTTATGGTGGGATACACGTGAATTGGGGACTCTCACCAAGGGCATACCACAAGCATCAAAGAATACGCTACAGTGTATTTTGATTTATTTTCTGAGCATCGGTTAGAACAAAATTTAGAAGAAATAGGCTTTTAACTGGATTTTAATTTAGAGTTTTTTAAACAAAAAATTCAAATATATACACTACGTTTCTTTTCTGACTAAAGAATTTTTTTGATAATAATTAGGTTTACGTGCATACTAATTATACCAACGACCCATATGGGTCTGTTTATTGATTAAAATTATCTTAGTGGGATAATTTTTTTCCTCTCTTCCATTTGGAATAAGAACATATTCATCGCATTATATAATTACAAAATACAAGAATGGTTAGTGGACACTTCAATTCTATTTCACATCTAGTGAGAGTAAGAGATAAAAAAAAATATATCTTTATTAAAGAGTTTTGATATATCTTTATTGTACATATTAATCGTATTATCAAATTCCACTGTGTAGAGATGGCATTTTTCCTTTATTGTCTTATCTATCTTCGTGGTTATTCCTAGTAATGTTATGGTCAAGACAACACTATATAGCCTTTTAGGATCTCTTTGAATAAACTTATCCAAAAGTTTTTATAAGAGAAGAAAATAAAATGGAAATAAATTTTCTATAAATTAAAATTAATTTTTGCATAAATTAAAATTCATCTTTAAAGAAATTATATGAAAGAGTTTTTATAAATTAACTTTTGGATAAATTTATTTTAAAAGATCCTATATTATTTTCCCTACTCATCTATATTTCACATATCATATTTCAAAATCTTGCAAATTAATATTTGTGTTTTACTTTTCGTCACTACATTTCCTTTTTTGTTGTTATGGTACTTTAGTTCCCTTCCTTCAAATAGTAATAGTAATGAGATAAAAGGTTTTGTTATTTATTTTTTTCTTTTTCGTTTCTATCTCATTTGGATGGACATGGATGATGTATTCAAGGTGAAATGTTGACGTGTTTAAGATAATTTGTTGATGTGATTGAAATAAATTATTTACTTAAAAATGAACTGCTAAAGAATGTTGAATTTGGTATGCTTCAATTGGATCGAGGTTTGAGTTCCCTATGTTCTGCCTATTAAGAGGAAGAGATGTCGTGAAAATGGATGGCATATATAAGAGGCATTTTTAACACTTACATGATAAGAAATTTTCTGGAGTGACTATGCATATTAAACGCTTAATTGCTACAATGATGTTGGTGGCATACAGGAGTTAAAGATGAGTTAGATTCTCTAGCACAAAGCCCAACACCTTTCAAGGGCAATGACTTTATTCTTGATCAAGTTATAACAATAGGGGGTAACTTTATTCTTGATCATCTAGATTAAATGTATGTCATTATGCTCCCTTGTTTTTCAAGATTAGTGGCCTGATTCAGGGATGGAGCAAGAAGTCTTTATCTTATGCAGGTAAGTTAGAGTTTATCAGAACAATTATTTAAGGAATTGTGAATTTCTGGATGGGGATTTTTCCTTTGCCGCAATCTGTTCTAGACCGGATCAAAGCTTCGTGCTGTAATTTTCTGTGGGGCAAAGCGGATATTGGCAAAAACAAGCCCTTGGTTGCTTGGTCAATAGTTTGTTCTCCGAAAAAAGAATGGGGTTTAGGCCTTTTTAATCTCAAGGACTGGAATCTTGCGCTTCTTTCCCGTATCCTGTGGGACTTTCATTGTAAGAAAGATTCTCTATGGGTTCGGTGGGTTCACCATTACTATTTCAGAGAGAGCGATGTGTGGAATTACAATACTTTTTCATCAGATTCAGTTTTGATAAAGAAAACATTCAAATAAGGGACTTTATTATCTCCAAAGAGCTAAGTACGGAAGAGGCCAAAAAGAGGATTCAATCTTAGATCACCAATGAACAATTGCTTGTTGGCAAAGTCTATGAATACATTAGAGGTGTCAAGCCTACTGTTAGTTGGTGTTCTATTATATGGAACCCAGCAATCCTCCCTAAGATGTCTTTCATTCTATGGCTTGCTAAAAGGAACCGGCTGCTTACTCTTGACAAAGTTGCTTTTTTGAACACGGGTTCCCTCTGCCCTTTATGTTCAAATGAGGCTGAGTCAAATGCTCATTTGTTCTTTTCTTGCAGGAAATCTCTCCAAGTTTGGGCTCACATTCGTGATTTGGCTCCTTTCCACAGGCGTTTCACTTCTTTACAACGCATTACTGACTCTTTAATTAGGGGCAAATTCACATCAGGTGTTCAAGGAAAATTACGTTGTCTGGCTATAGCAATTACAGTCTACTGCATCTGGCTGTCTAGGAGTAAGCTGATTTTTGAAGATTATCAATTTTCTGTAATAGAGGTTATTAGCAAGATTAAGTTTCTTATGTATAGACAAGCGCACCTGTTGCATTTGTTTTAGCATCTTGATATAGGTCTTCTTGTATTAGGGAGGCTTTTGATTTTCTTTAACTGCGGGGTATGTCCCGTTTATTATTGTATCATTTTGGGTTTAATATAATTTACATTTTTCCCAAAAAAAAGTTATAATTGTTTGATGTTCATATTATTAGTGTTCACAATGATCAACAAATGTAGTATCAGGTTGAATATTCTAGCTTGAGATAACCCATTATGTGGGTTGGGCTGAACATAAGCCCAATCCAAAACACTATCCTTGTAATAAAAATAAAAATGACACATTTCGTTTGTTTTATTTTTAAATAACCAAATACAAATGATATATGCATGCTATTGTTGTTTCTCATTAAAATCCTTCTGCCAAACAACACCAAACAAACGTCTCACACTTTAAGTATTGGATTAACTGTTATTTCATTCCATAATTTTATTTATACATACACAAAAAATAGAAAGAATCAAGTTACTCCGAAAAAATTACTCTCTATTTTCACCATTCAAATTATTTTCTTAGAATATAATGATTCCAATAAGTAACAAATCCTAATCATTAGATTGTTGGTTTGTTTGGCAGCCATGATTTTGTGTGGAAGGGGAAGACGCAAATTACTCAAATAGTTTGTATAAAAGATTTGTCATAGATTTAGGATTTAATATCACTTTTGATTCATTATGTTTCGTAGTTATTTTATTTTGGTATATTAAGTTTTAAAAGTTTCATTTCTGTCCTTTATGTTTTTGAAATATATCATTTTGATCTTTTTTATAATTTTTCGTTAGAAATGTGAGTGTTCTAATAACTTTTAAATTTTAAAATGATTTAATGTCGATGTATTATACTTCACAGTTGTTTCGCTTTGATACATTATATTTTAAAATTTTTATTTTAGTCCCTTGTGTCTTTGAAATATAACATTTTAGTCCTTTTTTTAATTTTTCGTTAGTGTCAGTTAGTGTTTTAAATTTTAAAATAATTAAGTTAATATAGTGATGACTAACTACCACCACTATCTTTTTATTTAAAAATTTTAAATCAATAAATAAATGATGAGAAAATAGATTTGAAACCATGAACAACAACAACCTTGACTCTCATATTATTATTATTATTATTATTATTATTCAATATAATCATTTAATAACAATTATAATTTCATTCACTAATTATTTTCAACCATAATGGGTAAGGGTCTCCTTTCCTTTCGTCTCTATCACAACCTCCCTACCTTTTCGTCTCACCTAAGACAACAATTGTCTCATTGTGACTGCTATAACAAAAGTAACAAGAAGACTGACAATGCCAGTTGTGGATGAGGTTTAACCGATTGGGTTGGTCAAAATCATCTTCCAATTAAATGCATTGTTTGGTCCCTTTGTGTTGCTCGTCTTTGCTGCTTGGTTTGGTTGCAGATGTCGAATGAGAAATCTTCTACTTCCTCAGTCCAACCATGCGACAATGGATGTCTTGTGACTTCCTTGTTGAGATTTGGGTTAATTGGCAAGTTAGGGTCATATTTTTGTCTTTTGTCAAAGATACTCTTGCTCCAATCTCCATTGCTTATGTTTTCAATAACATAGTTGTATGAAAAGGTTTTGATTTTCCAGTGAGTAGTGTAGAAATTTTGGTTGATTCGAGTAAGATTATGTGTTAATATTGTTTGTGCTGATGTATTTTTTATGTTTTTAGATCGGGAAGAGATTGGAGGAAATAATGAATGATTTTTTTTATGCTTATTAAAAAAGATAGTGGAGGTTTTTAAGTTGTAAAATTAATTATTTTAAAAGGCATAGTGTCACTTTTGGTCCTTTGTGTTTTTCAGTTGTTTCGTTTTGATATATTATGTTTTAAAAGTTTCATTCAGATCCTTTATGTTTTCAAAATATTTTCTTTTGGTCTTTTTTTAAAATTTGAAAGTTAATAGAACAGTAACATTTCTAATGAAAAATTGAAAAAAAAAATGATCAAAATGATACATTTCGAAACCATAAGGAAGTAGAATTAAACTTTTAAGATTTATTGTATCAAAACGAAACAACTGTGAAACATAATAAACCAAAAGAGACATTAAGCTAGATTTAATTTGGGTTAGATGGGTCCTGCTTTAAAAGATTCACCCTCTTTTCTCTTGTGGTCATGTCAATATCAATGGGAGCAAGGAAGATTTTACATTTGCACCATTGTTGCATTTGTTTTGAACTATCATGTGTTGTTCACACCCCACATGTTGGATTTTTTTTTCTTTGGAAACAACATTTTGATGAAAATATGATTCTGTTATACAAATTGTGAAGCTGAATCATATTTCCATTTAATATTTTTGTACTCCTAATGTATACAAAAAAATATAATTCTATTTTTTTTATAACAAAAAAAATGATTCTATTGTGTATCATACTGCATAGTCATATTTTTTGTTAGATATATTTAAACAAAAATATAATTATCTTGTATATTATATAATAAAATCATATTTTTATTTTGTTATTTTAATAATTTTTTTGAAACTTATTTTTAAAAAAATATGAATATTAAATGTTTTATATTTTAACTATTTACTAACAAATGAACAACTAATGCATATGGATAGATGTGATGTGCATTGTTGATTCTTTAAGGATAAATCTAGCCTATTTTTTTCTACCACATAGGACAACTGCTATATTAATTATAATCTGGCATATTTACACTTTTATCATAAAAATTGATCCAATCTAAATCATATATTTAGTTAGTACAATCTTAACCGTTACTTTTTGTTATAGCAACCATTGCTTTTTGCTTTTTCTTAGACTCGTTACAATAGAAAATCATTAAAGATAAGAAAAAATTATCCTTAATATTTTTTTAAGAGATTAAAAATGGAATATAGCATGACATAGAATTTTTCAACCATTTACCTTGCAAATATTGGATAATGATTTTGTTATTCATCGTTCGTGTTTATGCTAACTTCATATAGAAGTTTATTGTCATCAAAACGAACCCATTTAGCTTGATCATTCCCCAAAAACTTGTTAAAATAACTTGACAAGTGAAATTAAGAAGTTAAATTTGCAATTAAGTTATCATAATCGTAATCCTATACAAAGTGGAAGCACATACTTTCCTTTTTTTAAAAGCAAACTAAGGTCCATCTCATGCAAAACTTTTAACAAAATGTATATCCATATATTAACACATCCACATTATCCTTAGTGGTATTACATGTCCCCCTGATCTTTTGAAGACTACCATAATAACATAATCATATCATATTAAATATTAAAAATAATAAGGTCATAAAACTGATAAAGGACTCCCTCCCCACCTTACTCTAATATGAATATGAAAACTAGATTTTGTTTTTTCAAATGTTATTTCATCCATTAGTCAGTTCCCAATATGTAAAAAAGTTACTCTCATTGTAAAGAGAGAAAAAATAAATTTCACGGAAACATATGTAAAAAAGTTAGTCATTAAGCATCAGTTGATGCATAAAGTCATACATGAATCATAACTTCCACTAGTTGAATATCAAACTAACTATTCAATTTTAGAGATTCAATTTTTTTCAAACTTACAAAAAAAATTATTCCTACTTTTAATAATAATAAAAGAAAATAGATGTTATATTTATCATATGCAAGTAGTTCACCTTCAAGAGTCGGGAGTAATCTTTTAAATCCTAATAATTTCAAAGTGTAACACTCAGCCACCATTACATGGAACTAATAACTAACTTTAGTGGAATTTTTTTTATTCATTTAAAACTTTTCTATTAATTTATTTATAAAAATATTTTAAAAGTCAAAAGTTAAAACACAACATATTGAGGTAAAACATCACGATATATATATATATATTAAAGGTTTGGTATTATTATAGGGGAAGTAGGAACACCCTTTATCAGAGTGGAGTAGCGAAAGCGTGGTGGGCCCATAACCCACAAGTCCCAGGATTGTAACTTGACTTTGATGCCAGAGCTCAACGGAAAATCGAGCGGACAAAAAGGAGTAGGAACCACAGTTAATAACATGATGATATGCAAGTATGAAATTACTTCAAAGAAAAACAAATAATTACAAGCTGAAATTAAATAAATTAAAAAATAAAAAAATAATTAAAAGCTGAAATTAAATAAATTTAAACATAAAAGAATATTGTTCCAGCGGTAGTCCGCACTGGACTAGTAGAAGGAAGAAGAGAAGAAACTAAAACGGTGGTAGTCCGCATTAGATCAGTAAGGAGGGAGAAGAGAAAAATACAGAGACAATTGAAAGTTTTATTAGAGAAGAAAGAAAAGCTTACAAAAATTGTTTTTGAGAGCCTCTCCCTCTAACTTCTCTATGAACTTTCTCTATTCAAAAGGGTGTCTCACAATATGGTCAAGAACTCATTTTGTAGAATTGAAAAATATTGTAGCTACAATTCAAGTCATTTTTACCGAAACTATTTCTACAACACATGTAACAAAGATTTTTTTAATCTTTAGCTAAATTAATACCAAAATAGTTATCTTCGTTATGGTAGAAATCTTCTGAATAGTTTGAAGAGCTGGTAGAAATCTTCTGAATAGTTCGAAGAGCTGGCATCTACTTTCTTTGACGAAGACTCTCTTTCTTCTTGGCTTCGAAGTAATTGTAGAACCTCTTTTAAGTCCTTGGTTAGATGATCCTTAGACTTAGATCCTGCTAGGAAGGCTACTAGCTTGGACTTCTGATTGAGAAACAATAAAGTCTCCAGATCAGATGCTTTAAGGAACTTTGGGTGAGCTTTGAACTAGATTTTAACCTTGTCTGGCTCTGCTTTTGTTGTGTCAAATTGGTTCCACCACTTAACAAAGGCATGTCTCTGCAAGGATGAAAATTTCTTGTTTTTGTTTGTTTCATTGTATCTATATTGCCAAGAAAATATCCATGCAAGAGCAAAACTGGAAAATTGTACACCGTGTTAGTCTTGAAATAGATCAACCACGAGTGCTTGTATTTGCTATTTTGATGTCAAAAAAATTTGGTCCAGACATCCATATAGTCCCAATAAGTATAACCGATCGGGTCAAAAGGTTCAAAAAAAATTTTGTACTCATTTAGATTGGTTCCAAAATGTCTGGGTTGTAAAACCTTTAAAATTTGGATTGTTGAATGAGTGTTTAGAAGAGGGTCATTTGGGTCTTTGAAATGTTTAATAGATACCGAGTTTGAATCTATTAAAATGAACTCATAAAATTTTCTTGTTTTATTGTTGGCTATTGGTTTGAAATGGAATTCAGGAGTGAAGGCCTTTGTTGTGGCTTTAAAGGGATTCTTGTCCCAATATTCCAACTCCATCTGCAAAAAATTTGAAAATTTGTTTTTGTAAATATAATTATTAGAAGGTTTTGGGGCTGGTGTTGCTGTTGGGGTTATTATCTGTTTCCCCTTCTAAGTACCGCAAATAAATTTTGAAGCTTTGGTTTTTTGGATCAGGGTTTTGAGATCTATTTCAGATTCATCATCTGATTCAGAGGCCATGTTAGCCTAGGTTTTCTTTGGAAGTTTGGTTAGGCCAATTTCTTGAAGGGCCAAAAGTGTTTCTATTGGAATGGCGTAGTCTGCTTTGGTTTGTTTTGAAGTTTGGGGTTTTGAAGGCTCCTGAGTGAATGACTCAGATTTGATTTCAATAAGTTGGGTAGATGAACCTTCCCGCTGTTTTGATTTCTGGGTGGATGACCCAGATTTTGAAGGTGAAACCTTTTTTAAAGATGGATCTGGTAGAGCCAATTTGAATCATTTGCCAAGTCCTTTTCCTCCTTGTAAGGAGGCAGTGCTTGCCTTAGGTGGCATGACAATTTTTTTGTAAGAATTTACGGGTAAGATAGTCAGGGAGAGAGTTTTAAGTTCCATTGAGATACTCAATTTTGAAATAAAAAACACTTAAAATTGCTTGCCATCTAGCAAAAATTTGTTTTGAGGCAATATTTTTAACATTTTTTTTGTAAAATTTCTTTGGATGATTTGTAATCAACTTGGATAAGAAACTTTTGATTTAATAAGTCAGATTGAAATTTGGAGATGCACAAAATGATTGCTAAAACTTCTTTTTTAACATTTCAATATTTTTGTTGTGTAGAATTCCAATGCTTTGATGTATATGCAATGACATTTTCTTGGGTATTGACTCTTTGTTTGAGGATACCACTATAACCCATGTCAGATGCATCTGTTTTGACAAGTTTGAAGGCCTGCAGAATTGGGAGATACAAACATTTTATGGATTGAACTTTGAGCTTGATATCCTTGACTACCTGGGCATGAACATCAGACCAAAGGAGGAGGATTCTTTCTTGGCCTATCGTGGAAGGGTTTTACAATGTTGTTCAAGTACGACACAAACTCACCGACATAATTCAGACAACCTAAAAATCTTTGTAACTGGGTTTTGTCTAAGATTTGATTCAGGAATTTGTTGGCAAACTCGATTGACCTGTTTATAGGTATAATTGTTCCCTGGTGGATATTGTGACCAAGGAATCCAATTTTTGTTTGGAAAAGATTGATTTTGGTTTGAGACACTGGAAGACCATTTTGTTTGATAATATTGATAAAGGTATGTAGGTGTTTGAAATGTTGATCGATGGTTTGAGAAAATATTAACACGTCATCATTGTAAACAATGACAAATTTTGAATAAGGATTAAAGATATCATTCATGATTTTTTGAAATTCTGAAGGAGCATTCTTCAGACTGAATGGCATAACATTCCACTCATATTGCCCGAAAGGGACTGTGAAGGCAGTTTTGTACCTATCAGTTTCCTTTATCTGGATTTGCCAATAACCAGACTTCATGTCAAATTTTGAAAAGATTTTTGCAGAGTTCAACCTATTGAGTAAGTCCTTCTTGTTTGGAATAGGATACCTAATCCATTATAAGGCTTGGTTCAAAGGTTTGTAATTGATGACTAGTCGGGGTGTTTCGCATTCAAGTTATGCTTGCTTGTTGACATAGAAAGCAGCACAAGACCAAGGGATTTTGCTCTTTCGAATTAATCATTTATCAAGAAGATCCTTGATTTCCTTTTGACAATATTGAAGAAGTTCTTCATTCATCTGGATTGGTCTGGCTTTTGTAGGAATCTGTTTTTCCTTAAAATCTTTCTCATAAGGGAGATCGACTATATGCCTCTTCCGATTCCAAAACGCATTTGGCAAATTGGAATAGATTGTTGATTGGATATGTTTCAACAGAGACTGGATTTTCTCTTTCACTTGAGGTTTCTCCAATTAGGTTTGGATATTGTTAAAGGAAACTTTATCCTTTAAGAAATTAATCTGGTTGATCTTCTTTTCTATGAGGTTTTTTTTTTGTAATTGGCTCGGTGGAGAAATCGAAGGTAATTTTTTTCCTAAGTGCCAAGTGATTATTCCTTCCTTGGATATCTGGAGAGGGAACAGAGCTTTGATAAAGGGTGTTCCTAGGATAACTTCATTCTTAAGGTTTTTTACAAGAAGAAAGTTGGTTTCAATCCTAAGACCCTGGTTTTTTATGATTGCGCTAGATAGCTTGTAATTAATCTTTTGTTTTGACCCACTTGTTGTACTCAATTTCTCTGGGGTCTTCTCAAAGAATTTTGTAGGAATCAATCCTTCCAAAATGGAGTTTGAGTCAACACCTCTATAAAAAAGGGCCATTGTATCCAGAACAAAATCATTGATAATAATTCTAATATTGATATAGAACTTCTGGATTTTAATCTTGTTGATTAATCCCATGAAGATTTCATCATCTTGACATTCATCTTCTTCTCTTTTGACTTCATTATCCAAATTGTTAGGTTCTTCGAATTGAGAAAGAATGATTTGATGAATCTCTTGTTGTTATTTGAGCCCTTTAACCTCTTGCTTAAGGCTATTAATCTTAGTTTGAAGATCTTGGATAGTGGTTGGTTTGACAGAAGCATTTTCCAATCTTTTAAGAATATTGTTAACATCAAATTTGTTGTTTAGTAATAAATTCTTTTGGTTTGGGTTTGGCTTCCAAAGATTTCTTAAATTTATTCAAGAAAACCTTCTTTTCCTAAGGGTCGGGTAAGGAATTTATTGCTTTAAACAAAAGATCCTGCTCTTTTGTCAAAGTGTTGACCTCTTGGATCTCGTCATCTTCCAAAGACAATACTTGATCATCCTACTGGATTTGGTTGAGGTTTTCCTCAGAAAATACTTCCCCAATTTCTTTTTTTGAGGTTTCAATGAGCAGATTATTAATCTGTTCTTCTATAGATGGATCCAAGTTGAGGTTTCTTAGTTTCTTCTTCAACATGTAATATTTGCTTATGTAGCATTGTCTTCCACAATTGTAGTAAACTACTTTGGTCCTGGGTTCTGTAGTCAATTTCGGAATATTGGTCTCTTTACTGGTTGAAGGTTTGTCCGAGTTTTTTCTGCTTGAAAATCTCTTTTTAGAAAAAAAATTGTTCTTTTGAAACCCCTTTTTGGGGTGTTGTTTCTTCTTTTTCTTTGGACAAGCTGGCAATCCAAATTGTTCACAGAAAGTCACTAAATCTCTTTTGTTCTGGGCTTTCTCCTTGGCTAGTTGTCTTTGGATTTTGTCATCCTAAAAACTTTTGAGGGCTACCTTCTAGATATAGGAAATAAGTTGTCCATAACTCAAGCTATCATATGGAATATCTCCATTAGCAGATTGACTATGGATTTTGTCTCTAACCTTATCTTCTAATGATCTTGGAAGACCGGCTAGGAATTTCTCTTTCCATAGTAATTCTTCAATGAAATGTTATCCAACCATCATTGTTATCCTGCACTTAAGGTTGGATAGTAATTCTACTGACCTATCCTTCCATAATGATGGATCACCAATAAAATGTTGGGCGATTGTAAAAATAAGGGTATTGACAGCATCAGAGATCCTTTCATTACCGTCATTTGTAATGAATTTCGCATTAAGATCCTTCTTAATAGTGCTATAAATCCTTGATTTTTCATCATTAGTGAGATAATTATCCCACCATCCTTTTAGCTAACCAGAAAATCCTGCAACAAGAATGTCAACAATTGTTTCTTTTGGACAATCATGGGACGTCTGGTATGCTGTAGCTACCATGGTCATATGTTGAAGGGTATTCATGATGTTGTATTCTATTTGAGCATTTATGTTCCATTCATAGATGTTATTTGCACTGAAACTTTTGAAGTTGCTTTTACCTCTTTCTTCTAGTAGGAGGTCAGGGGTGGTTGGTCTTTAGTAATAAAGCTTGTAAGGTGTTTTCCAATGTTTGGTGTTAATAGGATTGATTTCCTTTTCAGACATCAAACCTTCTTCAGATGCTTGTTCTGAAGTTTTTTCACGGTCCTTGTCAGTGACATTAATCAGCTTGGAGGTTTGTCTAGTTCTCAACTTGGATGATTCTTCTGAGGGATGAGGGATTTCAGGGATGGTCTTAAGTAAACTATTAATCTTACTTAATAATTCACTATTGCTATCACCTATCTACTCCCTAGGGGATTTTTGTTTCCTAAGCTCTTTGAATTTATGTTTGGCTTTTTCGCTAACCTTAAAAGGTTTGAACAAGGGTTTTTCTATTGGAACTTGAGAGGTTGATGCCTCATGGTCCTTGAGTTTAGTAAATACCTTTTCTTTACTGATAGATTCTCTTAACACCTAAAGGTATTTGTTGGTATAATTAGTCTGCTCCATTAGACTCTTAATATCCTTCGAGGTTATTTCTTCATTGACGTCCTTTGTTTTAAAAGGTGTGGCCATGACACGTTTATCATTGTTGCCCTTAACCTTTGGTAATTGGTACTGAGTTGTGGGAGGTAATTCTGATTGAATTAACTCACCGTCTTTGATTTTCCAGTTAGTAATGACATTGGTTGTTGGATCACCTATAATGCCAGCTTGCCAAGGGTAATCCATATTTTTCTTGATAGTATACGCATGAAACCAATCAAAGAAAGGAATATTGATCTTAACTCTCTCGACAAATTTATAAAACTTTTCTTGGATTTGTTTCCTTTTTATTCCCTTAAAATGTTGAAAAAACCATGTTCTCTGAGGTTCATTCTCAGGAGAATAAAAGTCTTTTCTATGGGTTTCCTTATCAATGTCAAATTCGTCAAATAACATCATAAGGTTCATAGATAGAAGAGTATGTTGGAGATTGAATTGACCTTTGGTCTTCTTCTGCTTCCTGTTGATACGTGATCCTAGGTATACTAGAAGTCGTATCTAATTCTCAGAGGTTTATACTAGAAAGCTGGTTGTGTGACCCAAATCTAGATAATCCAACTGGAATGGATTGGGTTCTAATTGAGAAAGACTTTGTTGCAGATTCAGACTCAGATTGTCTTGAGGCTTCTATTCTGGATGAGAAAGAGTTTCTCTAATTGAAGGTTATTTCTACCTTACCAGAATTATCCTATTTGATTTGCTCTATGGAAGGGGTAAGTCTGCGGATTGAAGTTGTAGCCTTATCCATGACCCATTTTTGAGGAAGAGTTACCTCATCCCATTTAATTGTTCTAGGAAGAGAATCATTGACCTTTGTCGTATCAGTGATAAAAAAAGTCGTTTCTCCTTTTTGTGGTTTGAGAAGGACACGCGATGCACATGTGTTCATAACCTTATACTGAATCCTATAAATCAAGGTTGTTGGAATTGAGCCCTCTTTGCATATTATTCATTCTTCTTCTCAATGTTGGCTCGAACTTTTGCATGCAACTCTTTGATAGAATTTGCCTTTTTCTTGCCATCAAAATTAGCATACTCATTAGAAAGCAAAGGTAAGATATCCAAAGGAGTCAAAGGATTAAAGCCATACATAACTTCGTAAGGAAAATAAGAAGTAGTAGAATGAACAGACCTATTATAAGCAAACTCAACATGTGACAAGCAATTCTCCCAGTTTTTCAACTTCTTTTGAATTATAGTGTGCAACAAGGAGGTAAGTGTCCTATTTACCACTTCAGTTTGTCCATCCGTTTGAGGATGTGCAACAGTGGAAAACAAGAGTTTTGTTCCAAGCTTATCCACAAATTTTTCCAAAAATGACTTAGGAACTTTGTAACGACTCGCCTCGTCGCTACGGTATCCACACTCTAATATTCGATAATTTCAATTTTTATAAAAAGAACTCCCTTAATTTTTTTATTATGAAAATAGAAGTGATTTTGTCACAACATAAATTCATCCAACAACACGTCATTACTTAAGTGAATATGCATAATTACATAGAAACAATAATTCAGTACATGTCATACACATAACGAAAATTAAATATGTTCATATATATATATATATATATATATATATATATATATATATATATATATAATTAAAATTCCAGTTTTACATCTTTAACTCAACAAAATAAAACTTAAAAGCCAACTACGGAGGAGTTGATTACAAAACACAACTCTCTCCCAAAATAACGCCAACGTCATCACGTCGGCTCGACGGCTCCTCACCAGAATCTTACTCCCTACACCCTGCCACTGTCATTCTGCTCCCACGAACAAGGTTCGTGATCATCACAGGTATCAACCACATGATACAAAATTGCAAGGGTGAGTTTATTATAAAAGAACCAATACCAATTCCAAATAACCACAATTAGCAAGGAACATAGGCAAACATGATAAGCATACACAATAATCATTATTCAACACTCATATCCAACAAATATTCATCATTCACATCCAACAATTACTCATCATCCATCCATGGACTCAATCAAGACTGCACAGAATGATGCATGCACCTAACTCAACACTCAAATGCAATGTGGTACGTACCAACAACAACCAAATATCAGGAAATAGCCTAAGCGTGTCTACACGACACTCTCACTTAGGGAACTGTGCTGAGTTTGTCGAGACCACCTGGTTGTGCACGTAACAGCCCCCCTCCCATAGGTGATCAGCCTGGGAGCCCAAAGGTGTTCCCTACCAAGTGACAGCCCCCTAGTACAAAGTACACTTGGCCACAGTTACTCTATTTCCTGTGTCGTATGAGCTATGATCACGGCCAAAGGTAAATGCCAAAGACCATGGACCAATTAAAGCACCTAAGCATCACCTCAGGAATGCTTAGATTCTCTAACCACGCTAGTTACCCACGTCTGGGCCATCCGACAAGGTCAGTGCACTCTACCCGCCCATGACATACACTTCATACGACGTATGATCGTGGCCAAAAGCTAGTGCCAAAGACCCTGGAAGGTCAGTGCATAATGCCCCCCACAATCATACACAACATCCAACATATGAACGTGGCCAAAAGCTAGTGCCAAAGACCCTGAAAGGTCAGTGCACAGTGCACAACATGCACATGCCAATGCATTTCCAACATCAATCAACAAATCGTATTTCCATGTCATTCACAACATAAATATCATCTCATCTCAATGACGTTATCAACAACAACAACAACCTCATTTCATATTCACATATTCATCAATAATAACAATTCATGTTGACATGGTCTTTATTAACAATGTCATCTCAAATCAATATCATCATAATCATCATTATCATCACATATCAATTAAAATCCTCAATAGCAACATCAACAACAATTCAAACAAACACAACAATATCATTTCCACACGCACAGTCTTCAAACAGCCAAAACAATATCATTCATCACAATACATATATATATCGCATCCCATTAGTTAAAACGTAATTTTCTTTGAAGAAAAATTAGCATGCAACAGGGACAGGCAGATATCCTCATAGCTAGGTTCCCTGACCCTAACTATGGTGTTAAAGTGGTAAATTTTATAATAAACTCCCCTTACCTATAGTGAGCTACCCCACAGATTCCTCGTCGCGTCACTTGAAGATTCCTTTTTGTCCTTGCTTGTCGATTCCACATAAGCCTCTACCATGCCAAAACGAAGGAGACTTAGTATGGATTTAAGAAAACAAAGCTAGTAACAGTGCTCTGGGTCAAACACCCACATTACTACATGAAAGAGCTGAGAGTATTTCGGGTTTTACAAAGGAACATAATTTGGAAATTCCGACCACGCCAATGTGACCGGGGTTCAGTGTAGGTTACGAAAATAACATGTATTTCATGAAAGGATAACGTTTACAAAGTCTATTTCTCTAAGGTTTTTCAAAGGAAGCATAAGACATGCAATGACGGTTGCAAAGTTAGAAAAGATGCAAAGACAAGATGGAACTAACAAGAAACAAGCATAGAACCATGGTTACCTCGAAAGAAAACGAAAGATCAGATTAGGGTTTTCGTTCTCTACCGAAACCGCAAGCCAAGTTGGAAATTCTGCTTCGGTTGAAGGGTTCCTCTCGGTGTGGGTTTTCAATGGAGAACAATGATGGTTTGTGGTGGCTAATGGTGGATGTGGGTGATGGAGAAAGTACTTGGAACTTTAGAAATGGATTTGGAAGAAAGAAAGAAGAAGAAATGGCATTTTTCCTAAGCTACAAGAAAGCAAAGGCTGAAATGCTTAAATAAGAGATGCTCTCGGAAACGGAAGCTTCTAGCACACTCCAGATATTTTCTCAAAGATCCCAACGGTTAAATCATGGTAAAGTTTCTTGTGAAGTTACAAACCAACTTTCGAGAAGATCCAACGGTTAACGAAGGCTGGGAAACGTTTCTACCGAGGCAGCTTCATTTAGTTTCCTCCAGAAGCTTCATTAAGAGGCTTCTAGCATACTCCGGACAACTTCTCAACGATCCCAACGGTCAGATCATGGAAAAGTGTTTTGTGAAGTTGCAGACCAAATTTCGAGAAGATCCAACGGTTAATGAAGGCTGGAAAGCGTTTTTACCGAGGCAGCTACATGTAGCTTTCTCTAGAAGCTTCATTAAGAGGCTTCCTCCAGAAGCTTCCTCGTGGCTTCTTTGAGAAGCTTTCTCAACAAACTTCTTTGAGAAGCTAGATCCTTATCTATCCACACCACTCTATTAACTAAATTAACTTCCTTAAAAATAATTACGGATGAAAATAACGCAACAAATAATCAAACATCAAACATAATTACTAATAATATATAGATATATATATCAGGGTGTTACAAACTTCACATCTCTATCACTTACTATTGTTCTTGGCAATCCATGCAATCGCACTACTTCTTCAAAGAAAAGTTCAGCAATATGTGTTGCATCATTGGTTTTGGAACATGCAATGAAATGCGCCATTTTACTATACCTATCAACAACAACAAATATATTATCTTTACCACCTTGAGACTGAGGTATTCCTAACACAAAATCCATTGAAACATCAGTCCAAGGGTGATTAGGCACAACAAAGGTGTATAGAAACCATGGGGCATGACTTTAGATTTTGCTTGTTTACATGTTATGCACTTGTCACAAACAAATTGCACATGATGCTTCATGCTAGGGCAATAAAAATGCTCATGTAGAATTTCCAAAGTCTTTTTTCACACCAAAATGTCCCATCATTCCACCACCATGGCATTCTCTAACTAACATTTCACGCAAGGAACACACATGCACACATAATTTATTTTTCTGAAACAAGAAACCATCATGTCTATAATAATTCCCAAAAGCATGTTCAGAACAAGAATCACATACTTTGCCAAAGTCAGAATCAGTAGCATACAAGTCCTTCACAAACTCAAAACCAAGCAATTTAGTTTGCAAAGAAGTAAGCAAAGCGTACCTTCTGGACAAAGCATCGACCACTATGTTTTCCTTACCATTCTTGTACTTGATCACATAAGGAAACATCTCGATTAATTCCAACCACTTGGCATGTCTCTTTTGAAGCTTACCTTGAGACTTTATAAACTTCAAACTTTGATGGTCATAATGAATTATGAATTCCCTAGGCCACAAATAGTGTTACCATGTCTACAAAGCTCTTACCAAAGTGTACAACTCTTTGTCATATGTGGAATAATTCAAAGCTGCCCCATGAAGCCTTTCACTAAAGTATGTAACTAGTTTAGAGTCCTGCATCACTACAACCCCTATTCCAACACCAGAAGCATCACATTCAATTTCAAAAGTTTTTATCAAAAATAGGAAAACAAAGCAAAGGTGCATTGGTCAACTTATCTTTCAATAAATTAAAAGCTTATTCGTGCACATCAGTCCACTTGAATACCACATTCTTTTTGACAAGTTCATTTAAAGGTGCACCAAGTGAACTAAAGTTCTTCACAAATCTTCTATAAAAACTTGCTAAACAATGAAAACTTCTTACCCTCATTTGCATTCTCAAGTGCAGGCCATTCCCTAATTGCCTTTACCTTTTCTTCATCCATGTTGGATCAAGTGACCTCAGAATAATTAAGAAGGGGGGGGGGATTAAATTAATTATTAATGTATCTTGACTAATTAAAAATTATTCTTCTTAATATTACTAGATTCAGTTAGGCTTTTACTACTAAGTTAGGAAAGTAAAGAACAGAAACAATAACTTAACCAAAAGTAAAAGTGCCAATTAAAAGTACACAGCGGAAATTAAATAGTGTAGGGAAGAAGAAGACAAACACAAGATTTATACTGGTTCGGCAATAACCTATGCCTACATCCAGTCCCCAAGCAATCACTGGTTCTTGAGATTTCTTTCAACCTTGTAAAATCCTTTACAAGCCAAAGATCCACAAGGGATGTACTCTCCCTTGTTCTCTTTGAACAACCAAGTGGATGTACCCTTCACTTGAACTGATCCACAAGAGATGTACCCTCTCTTGTTCTCAGTATAAAAACCCAAGTAGATGTGCCCTCTACTTGTGCCACAAAGGATGTACCCTCCAATGTGTTAGGACAAAGAATTCTCAGGCGGTTAGTCCTTTGAATCTTTGTAAGGGGAAACAAAAGATGTCTCAGGCGGTTAGTCCTTTGAAATCTTTTGTTTAAGGGGAAGGGAAGAATCAAAAGAATTCTCAGGCGATTAGTCCTTTGAATTCTCTTGGAAGAGGGAGAAGGGAGACATAAAAGAACTCAGGTGGTTAGTCCTTCGATTCTTATGGCAAGAGGGAGAAGTGAATGAAGAAGAAGAATAGCACAAGTTTTTGGTCAATGCACTTTTCTTGAAAGAGAAAGTATTGAACAAAAACTTTTTGAAAGATGAAGAGAAATGAATCAGAAAGTTCTGTAAAAAACAAATGTTATGGAAACTCATGCCATGGTCACATATTTATAATCATTTGATGACTCAAGTTAAAGTTTGTGACTCTTGGCAATTTCTTTAAAACTAGTCACCTTTTAAATGTAGAAGCAAGCTTCATGATGATGAATCAAGTATGATTCAAGTAGTTTTGATGATGACAAAAAGCCCAAAAGAATGATGTCAAGATTGAGTCAACAAGTTCAAGATCAAAATTAAATAAAAGACATCAAGAAGAATCAAGATTCTAGAGAAGATGAATTCAAGATTCAAAAGAAGAAACCAAAAAACAACAAGTCAATACTTCACAAGGGAAGTATTGAAAAAGATTTTTCAAAAATCAAACATAGCACAATTTTGTTTTACAAGAAAAGTTTTTCCAAATTTTTCTAAGTTGCCGGAGTATTTACTCTCTGGTAATCGATTACCAATTACCTGTAATTGATTATCAGTGGTAAAGATTGATTTCAAAAGCTTTTAACTGAATTTGCAGCGTTCCAAATGTTTTTTAAATGGTGTAATCGATTACAATATATTGGTAATCGATTACAAGTGTATCTGAACATTGAAATTCAAATTCAATTGTGAAGAGTCACATCTTTTCATAAAATGCTTTGTGTAATCGATTACATGGTTATGGTAATCGATTACCAGTGACAAGTTCTGAATAAAAAGTCAAGAGATGTAACTCTTCCAATGGATTTCTCAAAGATTTTCTCAAGGTTATTACTCTTCCAATAGTTTTCTTGACCAGACATGTGTAGAAACAAAGATTCATAGTGAATCAAAGGTGATTCAAAGGTGTTTTGATGATAACAATGATGATGACAAAGGTGATGACAAAAAGCTCAAAGATCAATCTATGAACAATTCAAGAGTTCAAGAATCAAGAAGAATTCAAGACTCAAGAAGAAAGCCTAGAATCAAGAATCAAGATTCAAGGTTCAAGATCTCAAGAATCAAGATCAAGATTCAAGATTCAAGCATGAAGAAAATACTCAATCAAGATAAGTATTAAAAAGTTTTTTCAAAACTTTGAATAGCACATGAGTTTTTGACAAAACCTTTTTCAGTTTGAAACCTTTACCAGTAGCAAAATGAGTTTGAAAAAGTTTTCAAACTGAATTTACAATGTTCCAATTATTTTCAAAAGGCTGTAATCGATTACAATATTTTGGTAATCGATTACCAGTACCCTTGAACGTTGAAATTCAAATTCAATTGTGAAGAGTCACATCCTTTCACTTAAAAGCCTTGTGTAATTGATTACAATAATTTGGTAATCGATTACCAGTGACTGTTTCTGAATAAATCAAAAGATGTAACTCTTCAAAAGGTTTTTGACTTTTTCAAATTGGTTTTAAGTTTTTCTAAAAGTTATAACTCTTCTGAATGGTCTTCTTGACCAGACATGAAGAGTCTATAAAAGCAAGGCTTCGTTTTGCATTTTAAATTAAAATTCATTCAATCAATCTTTTACAAGCCCTAAATCTCTTTGAACTTCTTCTTCTTCTTTGTACCAAAAGCTTTCTGAAGTTTTCTGGTTTTCCAAACCTTGAAAACTTGTGTTATTCATCTTTTCATTCTCTTCTCCCTTTGCCAAAAAGAATTCGCCAAGGACTAACCGCCTGAATTCTTTTTGTGTCTCTCTTCTCCCTTTTCCAAAAGAACGAAGGACTAACCGCCTGAATTCTTTTGTGTCTCCCTTCTTCCTTGTCAAAGAATTCAAAACGACACAGTCTGAGAATTCTTTTGATTCTTCCCATTCCCTTATACAAAAGTGTTCAAAGGACTAACCGCCTGAGAATTCTTTTGTATCCCCATTCACAAAGTATCAAAGGTTTAACAGCCTAAGATCTTTGTCTCAACACATTGGAGGGTACATCCTTTATGGTACAAGTAGAGGGTACATCTACTTGGGTTTGACTGAGAACAAGAGAGGGTACATCTCTTGTGGATCAGTTCTAGTGGAGGGTACATCCACTAGGTTCAAAGAGAACAAGGGAGAGTACATCCTTTGTGGATCTTTGCTTGTAAAAGGTTTTTTACAAGGTTGAAAGAAATCTCAAGGACCGCAGGTCGCTTGGGGACTGGATATAGGCACAGGTTGTTGCCGAACCAGTATAAAAACTCTTGTGTATTTGTTTCCTTCTTCCTTACTCTTTTACTTTCCATTGTGAATTTAATTTCCGCTTTTACTTTCTGTTAAGTTTTTCTTCTACTCATCATTCTCTTAACAATTTAATAAAAGCCTTAGAAGAGTAATTTTTAATTAGTAAAGGTTTAGGAATAATTAATTCAACCCCCCCTTCTTTATTATTCTGAGGCCACTCGATCCAACAACATGAAGAGTCTATAAAAGCAAGACCTTGACTTGCATTTCTATAACACTTACAAATTTTAGAATTTCTTGAACAACTTTTGAGAAATCTTGAAACCTTTGCTTCTCATCTTTCTTCTTCTCCCTTTGCCAAAAAGAATTCAACAAGGACTAATCGCCTGAATTCTTTTTGTGTCTCTCTTCTCCCTTTTCCAAAAGAACAAAGGACTAATCGTCTGAATTCATTTGTGTCTCCCTTCTCCCTTTTCAAAGAATTCAAAAAGACATAGTCTGAGAATTCTTTTGATTCTTCCCTTTCCCTTAAACAAAAGATTTCAAAGGACTAACCGCCTGAGATATCTTTTGTTTCCCCTTTACAAAGTTTCAAAGGACTAACCGCCTTCAAGTGGAGGATACATCCACTTGGTTGTTCAAAGAGAACAAGGGAGGGTACATCCCTTATGGATCTTTGCTTGTAAAGGTTTTTTACAAGGTTGAAAGAAATCTCAAGAACCGCAGGTTGCTTGTGGACTGGATGTAGGCACGGGTTGTTGCCGAACCAGTATAAAATTCTTGTGTTTGTTTTCTTCTTCCCTTCACTTTTTAATTTCCGCTATGCACTTTACTTTTGTTTAAGTTACATAACTTAGTAGTAAAGCCTAATTAAATCTAGTAACATTAAGAAGGATAAGTTTTAATTAGTCAAGGTACATTAATAATTAATTCAACCCCCCCTTCTTAATTATTCTGAGGCCACTTAATCCAACATTAAAAATTGTGACTCTTTTGAAAACTAGTCACTTAAAAAGTTGTGACTTTTGAAAAAATCTTCAGAAACAAGTCACTTTAAGAATTGTGACTTTTGAAAATTTATTTTTCGAAATCATTCACTGGTAATCGATTACCATCAAGGTGTAATCGATTACACATCAACAGATGTGACTTTTCATGTTTAAATTTTGAAAATCAAAATGTTTAGAAACTCTGGTAATCGATTACAAGTATTGTGTAATCGATTACACAAGTTTGAAATGGTTTGAAAATGTTTTATCACAAGTTTGAAATTTGAAATCTAACGTTTTAAAACATTGGTAATCGATTACATGATTATGGTAATCGATTACAGTTTTGTAAATCAGTTTTGAAAATAATGTTGGCTACTGGTAATTGATTATTACCTTCTGGTAATTGATTACTAGAGAGTAAAACTCTTTGGTAAAAGATTTTGTGAAAAATTCTTGTGCTACTCAATGTTTTGAAAAACTTTTTTTTAGTACTTATCTTGATTGAGTCTTCTCTTGATTCTTGAATCTTGAGTCTTGAATCTTGATCTTGATTATTCTTGAATCTTGATTCTTGAAACTTGATTGAATCTTGAAACTTGATTATTCTTGAATCTTGATTCTTTGAAACTTGATTCTTGAAGCTTTTTGACTCCTGATTCTTTGGAACTTGCTTAACTCTTGATTCTTTGCCATCATCAAAATAATCTTGGAAGTCATTGCTTCCACAATCCACACTTATTCCTTTTGAGTTAATGACAAAACCCAAGAACACAAAAGATTCATGGCAAAAAGAACACTTTCTAAGATTGACATACAATTTATTTTCTCTCAAAACATTAAAAACAACATGTAAATAATCAACATGTCCCTCTAATGTTTTGCTATAGATCAAAATGTTATCAAAAAACACCACAATAAATTTTCCAATGAAAGCATGCAAAACATGATTCACTAACCTCATGAAGGTACTGGGTGCATTAGTTAAACCAAATGACATCACCAACCACTTATATAAACCATATTTTGTTTTAAAAGTTGGTTTCCATTCATCACCTTCTTTCATGTGGATTTGATAGTATCCGCTTTTCAAATCTATTTTAGAAAACACACACGAACCATGCAATTCATCAAGCATATCGTCCAATCTAGGGATAAGATATCTATACTTTACAATGATTTTATTGATGGCTCGATAGCCTGTACACATGCGCCATGTCCCATCTTTCTTTGGAACCAAGATAAACGGAACACGGGCTAAGACTTTCCTTTAGAAATCCCTTTTGCAGGAACTCATCAACTTGCCTTTGAATCTCCTTTGCTTATTCTGGACTTGACCTAAAGGCTAGCCTCTTTTGGAAGTGAAGCACCAGGAATGAAGTCAATTTGATGCTCAATACCTCTTGAAAGAGGTAATCCATATGGAATTTCTTCTGAAAAAATGTCACCAAATTCTTGCAACAAGGAAACAACCTCACAAGGCAAAGAAGAGTTAAAATCGTTAGTAAAATAAACATCCTAGCACATGATTACAAGTAGCTGCCCTCTAGCCATCAAAGCACTCTCAACCTCTCTTTTCTTTGCAAATGCCCTCACTTTCTTATTTTTTTCTTCTTTGTTTTCTTTTTTGTTCTTTTCTTTCTTTTGCTCACTCTCATTTTTCTTTTATTTTCTCTCTTTTTCTTGAATGCTTAATTGTTCTTCTCTTAACTTACACTCTCTTACAATTCTAATTTCATCGACATAGACCTCAGTGGGTTAGAAAGGTGTTAACACAATGGTGCGATTGTTCCAAACAAGAACATATCTATTTTTGTAACCATCATGTTAACCTTAATATCAAATTTCCATGGACGCCCTAGAAGTATATGCCCATCATGCATATGAACCACATCACACAGAACTTCATCCTTGTATTTACCAATGGAAAAAGAAACCAACACTTGCTTGGTCACCCTTATGTCTCCACAATCATTTATCCACTGAAGTCTTTATGGATTAGGGTGCTTTAATGTAGGCAACCCCAATTTCTCAATGAACAAGGTGCTAGCAACATTAGTACAACTCTCACTATCAATGATCAAATTGCATACCTTGTCTTTTATGTGACATCTTGTATGAAAAATATGCTCATGTTGCTCCTCATCACCTCCTACCTTAGGCTGCATGTTAAGAGGATGCCTAGTAACAAGCACATCCCCATTTACAGGTTCAACAACATCAACATCATTGTAATCCTCCAATGGTGGCATTTCATCATCGCTTGAGCTCTCACTATCTATTTCTCCATTATCCAACAATATCATGACTCTTTTATTTGAACATTGAGAAGCAATATGTCCAACTCTTCAACACCTGAAACATTTGATATCACAAGATCTAGAAGATGAATTAATTTTCATTTTACCTTTAGCTGCAACAAATGAATTTTTGGACTTAGCTTCATTTTTTGACTTTGTCACATATTTGTTGTTTTGCCAATTTGATTTCCATGAAGAAGTGGAAGAAAACTTGGAAGTACTCTTAGCTTTCAATTGCCTCTCCTCTTGAATAAATTTATGCAAGAAGTCCTCCATCTCCACCTAATGTTGTAATTCTACCACATCGGTCAACTCCTTCTTTAGACCTCCAATGAATATTGCCATAGTTGCCTCATGGTCTTCAACCTTGGTTCTAATCATGGCTATTTCCATCTCCTTGTAGTAGTCCTCCACACTCATGGAACATTGAGTTAGAGTTTTCAATTTTCTATGCAAATCCCTATGATAGTGGTTAGATACAAATCTCTTTCTCATGACAGTCTTCATCTCCTCCCATCTACTAATAGGCCTTTCACCATTCCTGCACCTAATAGTCATAAGTTGATCCCACCAAATACAAGCATAACCGATGAATTCAACAACAACTAGTTTTACCTTTTTCTCCTCAGAATAATTATGGCAAACAAACACATGTTTAACCTTTCTCCTCCACTCCAAATACAATTCAGGATCATTTTTACCTTGAAATGTAGGGATTGTCATCTTAATGCTCCCCAAATGACTATCTCTTCTTGGTTTGCCTCTTCGCCTTCTTCCATAACTTCTTGCATCTGAATACTCCTCTTCCTCCTCTTCTTTTGAAGTTGATTGTCTATGACTTCTAGATCGAAATGGAGATTGCAAACTATCCAATCTCAAGTTTAAAAATTGAAATTGTTCATTAACAACTTTAACAAAAAAAACTTGAGATCCACTCCTTCTTCTTCACTCACGATTAAATTTGCTGCAATAATTGTGTTAGAAGTGATTGTAAATGGACAAATAAATATCCTCACACAAACACTCTCTCACGTGTTTACACTCAATAATTTATTTCACTCGTGTTTCACTCTTTTTGTCTTTTTCCCTTTAATAGTCTCACCATTCTTGTCTTTTACCATTCAACTTCTCCTTGTGAGCTCTTAAGTAAGAACCTTTGGGGTTGGTTATACATGACAAGACACAACAAGAAATCAATGATAACTTAGTGAAGAAGAACAAACAACGGACAAAGGAACAAGGGATTTAAGAAAATATTTTTTTTTTCAACTTGAAAACAAATGTAAAAACTGCCCAAATTTTTTTTTCACGTTTTTTTGCACGTTTTTTTGCACGAAATTTAAATTTGAATGGAAATATATGATTAGGCAGATCCAAATCTAGATTGTACTAGAATTTTGGTTCCAAATTTGAAAATCAAATTTAGATCCCAACAACTTTAATTATCCAAATATGGATTCTAACAAAATTTTTCCAACTTTAATTATCCAAATATGGATTGTAATAGAATTTTGGCTCCAAATTTGAAAATTGGATTTTTTTTTTCTACTTTTTAGCATGAAGTTTTGATAGTAAATATAAAAAAGGCAAAAGGATATTGACACTAGATAAAGTTCAGAAAAGAAAGTTAGACTCAAAGAAATAGAACAACGGAAAATCAAACAATAATATAGAGTTGAACAATAGAAAAAACACAAAGGAGGAAACATAGAAGAAGAAAGAAAATACAAGGATAGATAACACTTAATTCAAGAATCGAAGCTCTGATACCAAATGGTAAGAGACCACTTAGGATGATCTTGAAAACAAGGTATAAAAAGAAAGGAACTTGACCTTAACCGTGACTTGCTAGTAGAATCAAAGTTATCAAAAGGAGTGTGACCCTAACCACGACCTCCTGATAGAACCAACACTATTAGTACTTAGCCCAAAAACAAGGGAAAAGCTCTCACAAAGTGTTTAAGAAGTTTATTTATAACTCATACTAATAACCCTAAATTAGGCCCAAGGCCCAATAACTAATCTAATAATTAAAAGACTTAAAAATAAAAATAAAAAGGTAGCCCATTATAAGAACAACAAAATAGGCCTGAAATACAATTAAAAAATGAAAATAAATCTTATTCTAAAAGTCAATTATGTTGGGCTTAATTATTATCTAATGAGCCCAATATTAATAGTTCACCAAAATTGATCAACTTAGCCCATGGATGCTTCTTGTCTTGTAAATTGGGCTTCCCAAAGTGATTCTTCAAGTTGGCCTCAAAGCATCTTCATCAATTTGTCGGAGAGCGACCCACTTAAGTGCAACCCTTAATTCACATCGGTCTTCTTTCTCTTTGATCTTTAGAATCAGGCCTTGCAAAGCTTGCTTCATCCTCTTAGTCTTGGACCTTGTCATAGGACCTCCAATCCCATGTAAAGGATCATTAGACGGGCTGGTTGCACCTCTATCACCACACTATAAGGCTAAACTACTTAAACTCTAAACCGGTTTTCACTATGCATAAATTTTTAAAGAGGAAACAAAAGCGATAACGCATCTTCACATCTAGATACACATATCCATGGAGTCTCCGAAGACACAGGGTTACCTCCTAGCTATCTGTTCCCCACGTACATCAGATACATGATCATCACAGGCACAAACCAGATGTATAACAATACAAGGATAAGCTTACAAAAAAGAAAACATACTAAAAGGGATAAATCTTAACAGTTAAAGGATGTTCCACCAATCACATATATAATATAACATGTAGAAAATCATACATAAAACATAAGTTTTAGAATTCTCATAACAGAACATCTCACAATAATCATTAGTTTGCCAATCATTACATAAAGGTTCAATCATTATACACCATTGTCATCATCATCAAATAGCATAATATTTCCATGACTCTTCAAGTAACACATCATTCTTAAATCACAAGTATTAATGAACATGTCTATCTATAATGGTATGTCATACTGACTTTTCACTTCTGGAAGATTTCACCTTGAGTGATTAACCTAATTACATCTCTTAACATAGTTGTACTCTATGATTTGACCATTTAGGGATACCCGAATGAACCCTGCGGAGAAGTGTAGTTTTATTGAAAATGGATTAGCATAGGTATTGGCTTACCTTGGTAAGGCTTGCAAAGACCTTAACATATCTAGGGATTCACTCACTCATCCATTTTATAGGTCAATTCCTGTTAGCCACCATCAACAATATCAAACACTAGGTTGAGAGCCTTCTTAGCACCCACAACTTACGTTCCTACTCACATGCAACATCATTCATTTAATGCATGTATGTTATGACCATTCAAATCAAGCATCATCGTAAATTCTTTCACCATCATCAATATAATTCTTTTCATCAATAACTCAATCATTCTATATTAGTTTAATCTATCATGCATACCTCATTCAACACATCATCAATTCATCATTCACATCTTGTTCGATTCATCATCAATTCACTATTCATGTCCTTCTTACCAAACATGAACTCTCACATAGTTCATCTAACATCATGGGACTTTTCACACCACAAGTTCTCATAATCAACACCAATTTTATGAATATGAATTCTATGAGAATAATGAGATATATACACTCCATTCATCACATTTAAGGTTCACATACACTTCAAGAAGCATTTAGGATTGAAATTGAAATGATATACACAAAAGAAAACTTAACGGGCAGCCTTGCTTAAGCACGACTTATTCTACGCTTAAGTGTGGTCTTTATTTCCCCTTTTGTTAGTTCTCACTTAAGTGCACCCCGGGCCTCGCTTAAGCACAAACTTACAATAATTAGGTTCCCTTGTCTCACTTAAGAGCACCTTGAGTGATGCTTAAGCACGAACCTATAGTAGCTAACTATCTTGTTCTCACTTAAGTGCACCCCTGACCTTGTTTAAGCATGAACTAATAGAAGATAGCTTCCCAGCCTCACTTAAGCACACCACTAGCCTCGCTTAAATGCGACAAGTCTACAACCTACTTGTTTTCTGTCAAATCCCCTTTAATGGATCCCAATTTGAATCCCAACTCAAATCTTTCATTTCCAAGCATGAACATCGAATTAAAACACACTCTAGGAGCCAAAAACAATTATCTAACACACATAAACATAAGATTAGAGATGGTTTAAGCTTCCTTTACCTACACAAACCCAAGATGATGACTCTTTGAAGAAGGGAGGAAAAGGAGTGAGCTTTGGGTTCAAGAAAGGAACTTTCCTTCAATCTCACAACAACCACACTAAACAAGTATCAACTCAAACCCAAAGCCAACAAAAAATAGAGTAAAAAACCCTTAAACTCAAGCTTTTTCATGAAATTTCATGGGTGTTTTAAGAAAACGAAAATGAACTCAAAGAGAGAAAGAAGGTGAAATTATCTCACCTAGGGACAGTCAACAACCACTAAAGGGAGGAGAAATGAGTTCCCTTTTTGCACAATACAAAAATTCAAGGTTCCCCAATGATGGTTTTCATGGAGAAGTGTGTTAGGAGAGAGTGTTTCAGCACAACAAGAGGGTTTTAGGGAGATATAGGATTGAAAAGGTTTTTTCCTTCCTACACCTAAGTATCTGCTACACTCACACCCATTTCACTAACCATAACAAGCTCATCTTTCTCCGAGCCCAAACTCACAAAAAACTAACTAAGCACATATAAACATAAGCAAAGCACCATTACATCAATCATTAATTAATTATAGGCCCTCAAATGCAAATTTAATTACTCTTACAATTTAATTATATCACTTGAACAATCAATAAATAAAACATAATGTTACACAAAGTAATAGGTTGATTTAGACTAAAAACTTCATCAGATGAAACTTGACATAATAAATAAACTCAAGTTCCAAAGTGGAAAAATTGCATGAATGTTAAAGGTAGTAGGTCTCAAAGTATATACTAATTAAATTATCTTTTTTGAAGACTAGTCGTATATTCAATGAGCCATACAAATACTTCCTAGAAATGAAACTTTGATCTTGAGGTTTAAATGAGCAAGTATTGTTATTACAAAATGAGCATTATAATAATTATCTTCAACTTGATTTAATAGTTCATGACATACCTGTAGAAATAAATATTCATATTAATAAGTGGCTTATGAAGTACTAAAGTATAATCATTTTATAGAATGACAAGGGTAGAAAAATGTAGTAGATTTTATACAACTTTAGCAACACAAGGTTTTACAAGTAAAAACCTATGAATGATAAGGCATCAAAATGTGCTAAAGTAATTGATTCTGGCTTTTCCATACGATAATTTTAGGTTCCAATTTTTTTTCTCTTACTCTAAGCACGATTTTAATCATGCCTTACAGTTTGGGATATCATCCCTTAAACTTATGTTTGGGTAACGTTAAAACATAACCTTTTTGTTATCTTTAAAACAAAGTTGATCACATGACTCGTTGTGTTTAATATCCTCGACAAGTTGCGCCTACATGTAACACCAAAGAAGAAACTCAAACTAGACATTTTATATATGAGAAGGATAAAAGAAATTTCCAAGAGCATTATTTAATATTGGAAAAGCAATATTTAAGCTCTCATTTTTGTGTAAAAAAGGAAATAACCTTGGGGGGAAATAAAACAAAGATATAAGAGTTTTGAAGGAACTATGCCCACTCACATCACAACCTAACTTTATCCTTTTGAAGCTCAATGACACCACTTAGGAAATGAGAAAGGAAACAAGTTTTTTGTGTATACACTTCAGGAATACACTCTAACAACCTTTCTAGAAGAATGATTACTCCATGGTATTTGCGTCAGCAAAATAGAGGAATGAGATACTAGCTCTCTCTTTCACTATCTATATATTCAAATAGTTCAAACCTTACTCTACTCTAGCCTAAACTATGTTAGTAATCTATTTTGTAATTTCAGGATAAGCTTTTTGACACCTTTTTCCCCAAACAAAAATAATAAATAAAATTGTGCGAAATTAAAACATGATAAAAAATTTGAAACTTTTCTTTGCGTTAAAAGACATCACATATCTCATTGCTTTAATTTGAAGTCTGAAATATAAAAAAAACCTCATACGTAAAACATAAGTAATTAAGTTTGGCACTTCAAAGGCCATAAATCTTGAAAAGGAAACATAAAGAAAGTAAATGAAACATAACAGAAGTAATTAGAACAAAAAAACTCATATTCCCCCAATGTCACAATTTATCGGAGAATACAACCCCATGAATTAAACATAAATATCCCCTAAATAAAATACCAAGCTTCCTCTCTAACATCTAATTCATCATCCTAATAAACATGACATGCAAATGACATTTTGCCTAAGTACAAACAGAAAAAATAACAAGTGATATCATGTTCTCGCATTGGGCTCAAATTATAACATTAACTAAAAATAGAACACACACACACACACATACACACACAATTTTACAAATATACACATACATTCCCTTAACATTGAAAACACATAGTTTATCCGCAATCACTAGTAATTGTGTTCATGTTTAATTGAATCTTATCCTTACTTTACTCCATATGTCATGTTGTACCAACTCTAACTCTTGAAATAGTTTACGAACACATATGTCCACCCATAAGAAGTGACATCAATGCCTTTGGTATAGACTACGCTCCACTAGAATGATATCCACCTAGTGACTAGTCAGTGTTACCTAACTTTTAAAGTATGCCTCAATGCTATGGGATCAACATAGGTCATTGGGGTTTCTACATCAGGTCTTTGAAAACCTCAAGGTTCAAGCTAAAATGTGTCATGACCTCCACCATCCAAGTTTTGTCTATTTCACACAAACTCAAGATTATGCATTGATGCATGTCACATCTCAACAAAAAATAATCCACTAGACTTCTCGTTACACATAAGTGAGCCCATCCTCGCCCTTCATAGGCTAGCTTACTCACTACTAAACCATTACCTAAGCTTGTTCTCACCAACTAACAGGCTAGGTCATTTGTTAAAATCCCCAAAATAATGGACATTAGTAATGATGATAAAGAAACCTCTTTTATGGAATAGTTTTTATATTTAATGGTTAAAAGATGACCTTAGACATGATTAATAATAGTTAAATTTTATTAAGACTTTACTACAGTTGAATAATAGGACCCAAATGGGAAGACAAGACCAAAGGAGGTATAAAGCCCACTAAGCTCAACACACACCCATGGCTTTATATAGGAGAAGGAAGGGAGAGCTAAAGAAAGAAAGAAAGAAAGGGAAAATTAGAGAGAACGAGGAGAAGACAAGGAAGAAAAGAAATAAGAAAAGTAGGTAAGAGATTTGAGACCTAATGATTTAGAGCTTAGGCATGAGATTTCTCAAGGTGAGTGTTTCCTTCTTGTTCTTCCTTACCCATTTGATTTATATGTTTTCCCCTTTTTCCTTTTTGAACCCTAAGTTATGATATTTGGGGATTTCCATGATTAAGCTTGATTAAGGGGTTTATTGTGTAGATTAATCGGTTAAACATTCAACCGATTAATCTACTTAATAAACCCCTCAATCAAGCTTAACCATGGAAATCCCTAAGTCTTATATGTTAGGGTTCAAAAGGAGAAAAAGGGAAAACTTTCAAAGGGGTATGGAAGAACAAGAAGGAAACACTTACCTCAGGGAGTCTTGGATCTGAGATCTAGGGCATTGTGTCTTTGATCTCTGCTTCATTCATTTTCTTTCTCTTCTTCCTCTTCTCCTCCTTCTCTCTAGATTTTCCTATATTTCTTTAGTTCTTTCCCTAACTCTCATTTCCCTCACCTATATATAGTCATGGAAGTGTATTGATCATGATATGCCTTAGGCCACCTTAGACCTTTCCTTCCTATATGGGTTTGGTTATCCAACTATAGTCAACACTTAATGAAAGGTAATTATTATTAATAATGCCTAAGGTAACCTATTAACCATTAAATACAAAGACTATTTCACAAAAATGGTTATTTATCATTTATGACAATAGTCCATAAACCATTAACCATTAATATTATCTTACATGACCCATGAAGTATATGAATTCACAAGCATGTAAGCATATTAGGTATCAAGTTCTTATAAATTCCATACATTCATCATCAAACATCTCAAAATAAACACTTATATGCACACACACACACACACAGAGGTGTTGCATACCCATTAGGATTCTTATAACATATTGTCACATTAATTTCCGTTATGGAACTATGACCTTAGTTAAGTGTAACTATAATATCTAAAGTTATACTAACCCTATCAAGTTGATATTTATCTTGTTCGAAAGTTAAGATAATTATCTACAACTTCTATGTTCACCTCAAAACCTATTGGGGTTTAAGGTCAACCCTTCTACATATGGATAATGTCACACTCACGAAGCAATAGTTGTCCCTCCCCATTACCTCAGATGACGAAAACACAACACAATAGAAGTAACACTTCTTCATTCACACTTACAACCCTAAAGATTCTTCATACAATGTAACACCCCAATAATTATTTTCTATAATATGTTTGTGTGTGTGTAAAATTTGTGTGTTGCTTCAACCTTGATGTGAATCATGAGTGTGGACATAGGAGTACTACTTCAATCTTGTTGTATTTTTCATCATTCGAGGTAAGGGAAAGTGGGAGCTCTTGCTCGTGGGTATGACATCATCCATGAGTAGAGGAGTTGGCCCTAAACCCAATAGGATTTATATATTTCATTTTTATTATACAAATTGGATGGGTTGTGAATACCTTGAAGCATTTATTTGTTGATTGCTTATTGAATCTTTAATTCCTGGTTGTCAATGGTGTTTTCCCTTTTTTATGCTTAATTAGGGAATACAGTGTAAGTGATAAAATTGTTGTGAAGTTATGCAATTAATATTCCTTTTGTTACTTAGGGTTAAAATGATTTTCATTAGGGGTTTTGTTGTTTATGGGTCCTAGCACCCTTATGTTTATGAATTTTAGAAAACATGTTATCATTCCCTTTTTTTTATTGTTTGTTTGTTTGTATTTATTAAGGCTGAACACCATTTACATATGATGTTCATCCATACTGTGAACATGATGTTAGAAAGGAAGCTTAGCATTTTATTTAGAGATATTTATGTTTAATTCATAGGATTGTATGCTTTAATAAATTGTAATGTAATATTAGAGCAATGTGGATTGTTTCGTCCTAATTACTTTCGCTATGTTTTATTTACTTTCTTTATGTTCCCTTTTCGAGATGAATGATCTTTGGAGTGTCAATATTTATTAATTGTGTTTTTTATGCATGAGTTTAATATATTACAAACTTGAAGTTAAAGTAATGAGATATGGGATGTCTTTTATCGTGAAGTACAGTTTCAAATATTAATTTCTTTTATTTTGCAACAATTTTATTTATTATTTTAGTATGGGGTAAAGGATATCACATATGATGATTCTCCTAAAGACCTTATGGTGATGACACAATTTTCCAAAAAAGTGACAATACTTAGGTTTAGGTTTCGGATAAAAGGAGAGAAATTTGTCTATTGGGTCTTACTCTAGCCCACTAAAGGATTCATGGAAAAGGACCTATATCACAAAACAAAGCCCAAACATTATTTTTTAATATAACACATATTTTAACCTATTTAATAAAATCATTTTTATTTCTCATACCCATATTTACCATAATACTATTTATTTTTATTTTACACACACACACACACACACATATATATATGTGTGTGTGTGTGTGTGTGCAATATAGGAAAACAATTATTAAGGTGTTTCAAGCTTTTCAATAACCTTCTCACAAAGAATTACTTGCATATGAAACAGTGCAAAACAATTAAGGATGAGAGATACCATAATGAAACTCATGATTTCTTCTCCGATGAATCTAACTATGAGATATGCTAGAAACTGTTAGAAAATAAATTCAAAGGTAATGAAGGAATGAGAGTAGGGAGTTAAAAACCTTTAGTACAATATCAATAAAAAGAAAAAAAAAACAAATTAAAGGTAATGATTACTCACCCAAATAGAAAATGTTAGACAACAAATTCAAAGGTAAGGAAAGAATGTGAGTAAGGAAGTTTAATACCATTGTGCTTACACCATGTGAGGTGCCTAGTTCCTGCAAGTGAATGATACCTTTACTTTATCCTCTTGCAAAAATCTAGTACATCCAAAATTAGCAAAATAAATTAGAAGAAAACGAAACAAATTATAACATAGTCACAAAATGGAAGAAGAAAAGAGCAAAAACCCTAAATCCTAATTGTGAAAACCCTAACCCATAACCTAAAATCCAAATACAAAAATGAAGCAAAAAACATATTCATAAGCTAAACAAACACCGAACCCTAATCATGAAAACCCTAACCCCCAATCCAACAATCAAAACATAATAAACAACAATAATGACTTTGGTGTTTCAACCACCAACAACCATGGTTGTTAAGATCGTGAGATATATCATGTAGTCACACAATCTTATGCATTACAAGCCTTTTCTTGTGCTAACTTGTGTCACAGATTGTGATGGAGCAAGATCACAATTAGATTGTGATCTTCCATGCTCAATTGTGAGATCGACAATCCCTTTCACATAGGAAGGAAAGAAAAATAAGTCATGGATGTTGCTCTACTGTTTATGGCATTTGTTGGTTTCGTAGCTACTACTTTGTTTGTGCCTTTGTCTCCTCCCGCTTATTGTCGCTGACCTCCCAATAATCCTCCATCAGACATAGAAAATTAGGGTTATAAGTGTGCTCTTTCACGATAGTTGTGTCGGCATTTATATACTAGTTAGAAAAAAAATGATAGATTAGGGTTTGAAGGGAATTGGGTGTAAATGTTATTTTTATTTTTTGGTTTGATTTGTTGGGCCTCAATTTGAGCCAATTCAGCTTCTCATTTTTTTTATGAGAAACTAACATGTAATATGATAAACTAAAGAATAATAGTAACAACAAAAATATAATAAACTATTTAAAGTATAAAATATAATAAACTAAGTAACAATAATATAAACAACTAAAAACCATAATATAAGATATAACAAATTAAAGAATAATAGTAATAAAAAATATATATTATATAAATATATGTGTATTTTAGTTTGAGAAATGTAAGATCTTATGTTTAGAGTTATGAGTTTTTATCCTCCTGATCTTAAGTAAGATCTCGATTTAAACAATTTTTCCAACTACACAAACTATAATCTCCCAAATCCAAATTGAGAGAAAAATAAATGAATGGAGAGTAAACTACAATGAATGAGGAGGATTTAATAATGACAATATCTTGCCTACCTTGGATGTGAAGACTGAGAATTGAGAATTAGAATTGGAGAGAGAGTCTTGTATCTTACCTTGAACAAATGAGAGTTGATGAATGAGAGTGGAATTGGATTCTATTGGATGCAATTGTGGTTTGAATGTGTCTATGAAAAAATAAAGATGACTGATTTCATGCCTTATGTTTTAGTTTTAAACATTAAATAATTTTATTTTTTAAGATTTATATAAAAAAGTTTTTTTTTAATAAATTTCTTGGAATAGGAGTTGGTTAAGTGACCCATGTACGACTAGGTGTCAAACATGGAAATTAAAAAACAATAACTATTTAACACATTGTACATGTGATTAAGCATAAAAAAGTAAACAAACAAAAGACTATGCAATTATAATTTATGTTGGCTTTCTATATTCTATAACCTTTGTAACTGTTCTTTTAATGGTTAATAATCATCTTTATTGTTAGAATAAAGGTTACAACTATTGTGTTTCTCTCTTTTATGATCATTTGATTATTACTGTGTAATTTTTGCCTGTAAAAGGCCTCATATTATTCAGAATAAAACATCCAATCTTCATATCTCTACCTTCTCTTTATTCTACAGTGGTATCGAGAGCTAGGTTAAGAGAAAGGCAGCAGTCCAAGGGAGTGAAAGAGATAGTAGTCCAAAAGTGTGAGAAAAAAGGGGAGAGAAAGAGAGAAGAAAATAATTGTCCCACCAATGTCTTCTAAAAATTTTGTTCAACCGGCCATTCCACGTTTTGATGGTCACTATGATCATTGGAGCATGTTGATGGAGAATCTCTTGTGATCCAAGGAGTTTTGGTAGGTTGTTGCAAATGGTGTGGCAACACCAAGTGATGGCGTAGCTCTTACAGATGCACAACAAAAAGAGTATGAAGCGATGAAATTGAAAGACTTAAAAGCGAAAAATTATTTTTTTCAAGCCATTGATCGTTTTATCCTTGAAACTATTTTGCAAAGATACTTCCAAGGAAATTTGGGATTCAATGAAGAAAAAATATCAAGGCTCCTCATGAGTGAAACGTGCTCAACTTCAAGGGTTGAGAAGAGACTTTGAAGTCCTTCAAATGAAAGAAGGTGAGTCAGTAACTGATTATTGTTCAAGAACCATGGGTATTGCTAACAACAAGCGATTTCATAGTGAGAAAATGACTGACACAACCATTGTTGAAAAAATTCTACGCTCATTAACACCAAAATTTGATTATGTTGTATGCTCAATTGAAGAGTCAAATGATATTGATGATCTTTCTCTTGATGAGCTTCAAAGTTCTTTATTAGTACATGAACAAAAGGTGAATAGAAGTTCAACAATGGAGAAGCATGCATTGAAGGCTTCTACCAATACTCATTCCAACAACACTAGAGGAAAGGGTGGTGGTAGAGGTAGAGGAAGAGGGCATGGAGATCGAGGAAATAGAGATTTCAACAATAATTCTAAAGACAATAATGATCAATTTCAAGGCAATGGTAGAGGAAGAGATCATGATAAATCAAAGGTACAATGCTATAGATGTCATAAATTTGGTCATTATGCCTCTAATTGTTATACTAGATTGCCTAATCTTAAAGAAAAGGGGGAAAGTTCAAATTTTATCAAGGGGAAAGAAGTGGAAACCTTATTGATGGTTGTTGAAGATGCAAAAGACAACGAGGCAAAAATCTGGCATGTAGACACTGGTTGTAGTAATCACATGAGTGGAAGTAAGTTCTCTTTCTCATATTTAAATGAAGATTTTCATTCCACTGTTAGCTTTGGTGATTGTTCTACTGTAAAAGTGATGGGAAAAAGTGATATTAAAATAAAACCAGGAATGGTTTTGTAGAAGCAATTTTTAATGTGCTTTATGTCCCTGACTTGAAAAGCAACTTGTTAAGTGCTGGTCAATTGCAAGAAAAAGGTTATGAAATTTTTATTAGCAAAAGTACTTGTGAAAATTTTTATCCTGTCCGAGGTACCATTGCAGTTATAAAAATGAATTCAAATGGGTTATTCCCACTAAAAATTGAAAGCATTCATTCTAGTTTAATGGCCAAAAATATTGTTTCTACTTGGTTGGGGCATTATCGTTATGGTCATTTGAGTTTTAGTTGATTGAAGACCCTTGAACAAAAAAACATGGTGATAGGCCTTCCACAAATTACTGCTCCTTCTCATGTTTGTGAAGAATGTGTTGTTAGCAAACAACATCGTTCTCAGTTCCCTAATGGAAAGTCATGGAGAGCAAAATGTGTTTTGGAATTGATTCATTCATATATATGTGGTCCAATAAATCCTTCTTCCAATGGAGGTAAAAAAATACTTCACTACTTTCACAAATGATTTTTCTAGAAACACTTGGGTCTATATTTTGCAGGAAAAATCTGAAGCTCTCTTTTCATTTAAAAGCTTCAAAGCTCGAGTTGAAAGAGAATCCGAAAAGACTATTAAGTCCCTTTGAACAGACCATGGTGGGGAGTATTGCTCAGATGAATTTTCTACTTTCTATGTAAATCATGGAATCCTGAAGGAGTTGACAACAACATGTACTCCACAACAAAATGGTGTCTTAGAGAGGAAAAATATAACCATTCTCAACATGGTACGGTGCCTCTTGACTAAGAGTGGCGTTTCAAAAGGATTTTGGCTTGAAGCTGTTAATTGGAGTGTGCACATTCTAAATAGAAGTCCTATATTTGCTGTGAAAAATATGACACCAGAGGAGGCATGGAGCGGAAGAAAACCAACAATGGACTTGTTCAAGATATTTGGATGCATTTCTCATTACCAGTCCTACATTAGTCGTGATGTTGTTTTTGATGAAGAAGGATTTTGGGAAAATAACATAGATGAAACAAAGCAAATTCTTGCAAACTTTGATGAAAATAATGAAGATGAAGAGTTGCAGACAAGGGAGCTAGAAGAACAACAAATTCCAGCAATCACAGTTGAAGATGAAAGACCTCAACGAGCAAGAAGAAGGCCTGCATGGATGTCTGATTATGAGGTAACAGGAATTGAAGATCCCATTACTCATTTTGCTTTTTTTTTCTTCAGATTGTGACCCTACAACCTTTGAAAGTTTCGTCAAAGAAGAAAAATGGAGAAAAGTGATGGATGATGAAATTGATTCCATTAAAAGAAATGATACTTGGGAGTTGTATGATCTTCCAAATGGACATAATACCATAGGAGTGAGATGGATTTTCAAAACAAAACTGAAAGAAAACGGTGAAGTGGATAAATATAAGACACGCTTGGTGGCCAAGGGTTACAAGCAACATTATGGGGTTGATTACACAGAAGTGTTTTCACCAGTTGCAAGACATGATACAATCAGGTTAGTAGTTGCCCTAGTAGCACAAAATGTATGGCCTATATTTCAACTAGATGTAAAGTCAGCATTCTTGCATGGTTATTTGGAGGAACAAGTATTTATCGATCAACCCCCTGGTTATGTGAAAATTGGAAATGAGCACAAATTTTACAAATTAAAAAAGGCGCTTTATGGACTAAAACAAGCCCCTCGAGCTTGGTATAGTCGCATTGAGTCTTATTTCATAAAAGTTGGTTTTACAAAATGCCCCTATGAGCATCCATTGTTTATTAAATCTGATGAAAAATGAAAAATGCTCATAGTAAGCTTATATGTTGATGATCTTATATTTACTGGAAATTATACTCTCATGTTTGATGAATTCAAGAAGTTTATGATGAATGAGTTTGAAATGACTGATCTTGGCATGATGCATTACTTTCTGGGTATAGAAATAGTGCAATCAGATGTTCAAATTTTTGTTTTTCAAAAGAAATATGTGAGAGATATTTTGGATAGATTTCAAATGCATGATTGCAATTATGTAAACACTCCAATTGAGTGTGGTTTGAAGTTGCACAAAGATCCTAAAGGGAAGAAAATAAACAGTACACTATATAAACAAATTATGGGAAGCTTAATGTATCTAACTGCAACTAGGCCTGATATAATGTATTTTGTAAGGAATTTGGCTAAGGAATATTCTTGAAGAAGTTCACTTCAAGCAACAAGGTCCAACTCTCATTTATTGTGATAATAGTTCCACCATAAAGTTGTCAAAGAATCCTATTATGCATTGAAGAAGCAAGCATATAGATGTGAGGTTTCATTTTTTAAGGGACCTATCAAATGAAGGAATTATTGATCTTATCTATTGCAAGAGTGAAGAGGGGATTGTTAACATCATGACCAAACTATACTGATAGTTTGCAAACTTTCAATTTTAAGAGAGGATTTGTTGACTTTTTATATTCTATAACCTTTATAACCTTTGTAACTGTTCTTTTAATGATTAATAATCATCTTCATTATTAGAATAAAGGTTATAACCATTGAGTTTTTCTCATTTATAATCATTTGATTATTATTGTATAATGTTTGCCTAAAGGTCTCATATTATTCAAAATAAAACATCCCCTCTTCATATCTCTACCTTCTCTTTATTCTACAATTTATGTCGCAAATTGTTTTTTTTTTTTTTTGTGGTTTTCCCTGACCGTCAAATAAAATTGCTTGTAAAAACTTCTTTTCTTGTAGTGAAAAAAAAAAGAGAGACGTTAGGACGCGATAAAGTTTAAGATGCTATAATATACGAGCACTAAGAGAAAAAACCTACTGTTACGTCTGATACAAAGGAAAAATTTAAAGAAAAATTAAATAAAATGAATTGTTTTTTTATAGTTTAGATTAATAAAAGTAGAGAAAAAAATTACCTTTGTTTACATAAGAAGAAAAGTGAAAGAAAAGTAAATATAAGTATGTTAAATATTTTTTTTTCATTTTTTAATGTAATAGCATTTGTACATAAGTAATAAATTAAATAAACGAATAAATTTATCAATTTAATAAAAAAGAATTATTTCTCATTACCCATCCGAGGATCGAGAGAATTTTTTTTTAAAAAAAAAGGAAAACCCAATATATTTTTAGTTAAATAGTGAAAAATACAATTTTTTTTTACTGATTTTCTTTTCACCTATTTTTTATAAACCCTACACTACATGCCTCTGTTTTGATACATGTCTTGAATATTTTATGTTCTTGGATATACGTTTGTTTAAAATTGTACTAACAAAATAAAGAAAAAGCATGTACAAAAAATAACATGAATACCTTTCGATAGAAAGATGATTTCACTAGGTAAATTGTAAAGTAGAATCATATTTTCATTTAATTTTTTTCCATCCTAATATACAAGACAGAAATATGATTATATTATGTAATATACAACAAAATTATATTTTTATTGTGTTATTTTTTTTATAAAACTTATTTTTTAAATTTGAATATTAAATGTTTTATATTTTAATTATTTACTGTCACGTGAACAGTTAAGGTGCATGGATCAATACAGTATCGGTCATTGATTTTTAAGGAAAATTTGGACCCTTTTTTTTTTTTTTTCTTTTGTCACACATGACAACTATATTATGATCTTACATGCTTATAGTTCCCTCGTAACAATTGATACAATCTAAATCATATATTTAGTGGTTGCAATTTTAATTATTGTTTTTTTATAAACACAACACAAAGATTATGATAATTGACTAACCAGTGAATAATATATGTTCTAATATAAAACAATAACGATGGTTTAAGATAGTTCATACACTTTGTTCATATTCACTATAAAACAATAACGATGGTTTAAGGGATTCCTTACGTTTAACATCCTAAAATTTTATAACTCAATTTATTGTATTTTCTGTGTGAATTATTTATGAAATGACTGTATTTAATTTAGTTTGCCTATGAAATTATTTATATGACCAAATAAACATGTGGGTACAATATTTGAAAATTAAATTAATTGTTTAATTCAATTGCTTTAGTGAAATAATCGTCTAAAATTAATTTAAGGGTGAGATTTTAGTGAAAATAATTTTATTAAGGCTAGATTAAAATGAGACTTATTAATGAAAAGGTCTAAAATGCAATAGATTTAATTAGGAAGAAAAAGGGTTTAAAATAAAACCTATTTGCACATATACCCCTGAAATCATGATTTTCGTTTCTTAGAAAATTATGGGGGGACATGTTTTCAAAAGTTTAGACCATTCCTATGCTTTTTGGGGTCTCCGGAACTCATGGTAATTTTGTAATTTACTTTTAGCACTCTTATTTTTAATGGTATTTTCTTTTGTTTGAACCAAATCTGTCAGATCTGGTATTTTATTTTTAAATTTTTTTGTGGACCGTGTTTTGAGAAACTGATCTGCTTGTTTCTTACCTCGACAATGAGGATCAACCAAAGAAAATTGGCTAAACAAGAAAATTGGAGAAAGTATTTTTAATGACCTAAAAGGTGAAATATGGACTAGTGGACAAGAGAGGTGTTTTAATTTGGGAAAAATGATTTTAATGCCAATTTGAGTGTGATTGAGTTTTATGTTGCTCTCTGGACCTGGTAGAGTGTGTAGTAATTTTCTGGTTTTTTTTTTAGAAAAATTATTTTTTATTTTTCATAATTAATTAGTGTAATTCAGATTTTCTAACAACTAAGGAATTTAATTACTTAAATAATAGTTGTGGTGATATTGGACAAAAAGTAGAAGGTTCTAATAGCATTTTATGAAGTGAAAATAGTAACCCCCCTCGTATTTTTGTCTGGCCCTGTCTCAGCATGCATTTTGGGCTCTTTTTCATGCCCTTTTTTGCTTTATTTCACCTTTGACCAAAAACACTCGTAGATTCAGCCTTCAATTTAGGGTTTTACATTTTGCCTTAATTATATTCCTAAACACTGAAAAACAACTGCAACTGATAGAACACTAAGCAGTTGCTACCATGGTCACCTTCAGGGTAATACAATCATGGATTTTTCACCATTTGCCTCTCTTTTATCATTGCCACCAATCTAATTTCTTTCAATTTTTCATTGCAAGATGGGTTTTTCTTTTTGATTTTTAACTCAGGAAATTTAATTTTCCTTTTATTAATTTTGCTTTTCTAGTTCATTTTTCTGATGCTGTGAGTGTGAAGAGTTCATAATGGATGATAATGTTTTTTTTTGGTATGTTGAATCAGTTTCACCAGTACCAGGTTGTTGGAAGGGCTCTTCCCACTGAAACTGATGTGCATCCTAAGATCTACAGGATGAAGCTGTGGGCCACCAATGAGGTCCGTGCCAAATCCAAGTTCTGGTATGTACAACCTTAACATTCTGTTTCTGTTTGATGACGGGGTTGTGTGAAAATGATGCTTTTTTTAAGAGAATTTTCAACCTAAAGACTTTTTCATTTGTGCGTATATAGTTGGTAGGTTAGCACCATTAATAGGCAAAGATAGTGCATTGTGGTTTATAGAAAATATGGATAGTTGTTTTGAATGAAGTTTTTCGTTTGGCATGATTCACATGGAATGTTGTTTTTAATTGCTTTTGTTCCTTTTATTCACATGGATAATTTTATTCTTCTTTTGTACTATGAAACTAGGAACTATTTGAAGCTTATTCCAAATGACTTGCACCCCAACAGTGGTAATCTGTAATAGCTGTCACTCTGGATGATTATCATCCAGCATACATAAAAACTGATTTTTTTTTTTAATTTTATTTTCATACCAAGCCCACTAGATGATTACACATGCTTGTTGCTTTCTGTCAATGGAAGAAATGCCACTTTGGTGCCACAATTCAATTTCAAGCAGCTTTACAAGAATGTGATGCTGTCTCTTCCTCTATGCCAGGGCTAATAATGTTTTGTATCATGTGCTGTGACAAGTTTTTGCATTGCTCCTTTTGGATGAGATCAATTTTTTTTTATATATATTCATTGAATAATTAAAATATTTTCTATTTCTGAAAAGCATGACTATTGAGCACGTTTTCTTTTTCATTTTACTCTTTGCAGGTATTTCTTGAGAAAGCTAAAGAAGGTCAAGAAAAGCAATGGCCAAATGCTAGCCATCAATGAGGTATGCATTCTCAATCGTCCTATGATATTCCTCTTTACATCACAGTGAATATAGCTGCAGGTTGCTAATAAGCTAGAATTCTAATTGAAGCTTAAAGCTTTGTTCAGAGATATTTTATTTCCCCCCTTATATACGTAATTACTGGGTACAAATGACTTCTGTTCTGAAACCGTACTATCTAAGGGACAAACATTTTTATTAAGATATAGATATATAATTGTAAGACAGTTAAAATAACAATTCCATGTAGTTTTCTGCATGCTTGTTGGGAATTTGACTTAGGCAAAGTTATTTATGCTTTGACTATCTGCTACATTGGACACAATTTGCACCTTTTCTCTATCTTTCATTGAAGAACTCTAATTAATTGGAAGTTGGTAAGACTTAAGAGTACATGGGGATCTGTTTGCTTTGTTATGAAGTTATTACTTATTAGGCATCTTTTAGGATGTTTCTTCATTGATATTTCTTTTTAAATACCAGTCTGTGAAGTGGCTGGAAAATCATGTCAAGTTATAAAAATTGTAGAACCTTGTGACATATTTTGGTAATTCAAGATTTTAACCCTTTTTCATATGGCCATTACCTCAGTTTTTTAATTTATTCACATAGACAGTATAGTCAGATACTAGGAAATATTGGGAGGGGTTATTGAGGGAAAAGATATTGAAGTTTGGACAGGATTGCGTGCTACTATTTCATGAAACATGTCTTAAAGATAGGAGTACCTGGAGACGATTTTTTTCCCCTGTTTTTAGCTTCAGCATTCTAGGCTCCAATTGCAGACAGTGATGTATAATTCTTTATGCTTATTGTAGATTTTTGAGAAAAATCCTACCAAGATCAAGAATTATGGAATTTGGCTGCGATATCAGAGCCGAACTGGTTATCACAACATGTACAAGGAATATCGCGATACTACTCTAAACGGCGCTGTTGAACACATGTACAACGAAATGGCATCTCGTCATAGAGTCAGGTCTCCATGCATCCAGATCATCAAAACTGCCACCATCCCAGCTAAACTTTGCAAAAGGGAGAGCACCAAGCAGTTCCACAACTCCAAGATCAAGTTCCCTTTGGTGTTCAAGAAGGTTAGGCCCCCAACTAGGAAGCTCAAAACAACATACAAGGCAACCAAGCCCAACCTGTTTATGTAATTCTCAGTCAACCACATTTACTTCTTGACATCTTGAGGCTGCTTGATTCATTTATAAACATAGGAAGAGCATAGAGAAGGTAATCACATAGTAACAAAGTACTTCACTACCTGCAACCACAGATTGTCTGCATTCTTTCAAGCTTTGAGTATTGAGTTTTGGAAAGTTTGTGTTTTATTTTGATCATTTTTGTTGAGCCCTTTTGCTTGCTTTCATGAATCAGCTCAGGGTTGGTTTTAAATCAAGTGGTTACTTTTTGTTACACATGCTGGTTTTTCATTTCTTTAATCTTTCCATTCTAGTGACTGAAAAGGGTCTTTTCTCAGACATATGTATGATGATGAGCATGAGAAGTGAAAGTTTCATTCAAATCGTAATGAACTTGATTATTTCCCTAAAATGAAGATGTTATCTTTGCTCGTATGTACCCCCTTTATTTTTGGACCATATTTAGATCAAGTTCTTTATATCTTGCTGTTTAATTCTCCTATAAAATAATAATTTGAATCAGGGGTGAGCGTCAGAAGGGTTCGGGCTGAAAATATTCACTCTGCTGGAAACCGAACAATAAATAATGTGACCCATAATTGTCCATTGGAATTTCGAATATGATCGGGTTTAGCTTGAAAATTGGGTTCTATTTCATTTCACTCCCTCCCTTGAGTGAACAACATTCATTAATGACAAGTGAGAATTGGGAGAATTCTCAAAAAATTTCTCTGATAAATGAAACTAAGATAAATTGAGAGCAAAGAGATCAATATACATCACCTGTATACATACCTTTCTCTATCGTGTGATGTCAAACGTCCAACAAGCCATCATCATGAGATGTGATATGCATACAATAATTATTGCATTATATTTTGTCTATTTCTCTTTTTCATATTATCATTTATTTCATTTGAAATTCAAATTTTTCTCTCTTTCCTCACTTTCTCTATCTTAGTTGTATATTTTGTTGTATAATTTGTTATACAAGAATCATTTTTCAAACTTTATTCACAATCAAGCTACCAAAAGAAACGGGAGAAAAACAAATAATAAACAAAATGACATAATAATGGCTTCCTACCCGAAAGCTCTATGACCATTCTTAATAAAGGAAATCCAATTAAGAATATAGTAATTTTATACACAGTGGAGAGTATTTTTATTATTTAGGTTCATAGACACTTCTAAATAATAAACTAGCATCTCCTAAAATTAAATCTAAATCACATAAATCAATAACAAAAAGTAATGAATCTAAAACAAAATTTAATCATTGTCCAATCAAATAAAAAAAAAATACCAAACCAAATAATTTAAACTTAGAGTCTAGCCAAATTTCTTAACCAAAACTTGAGTCTACTCGACTGGGACAAAGCAAGTTGTACATGTCAATGGGTTAGTTTAGGTCATGCATCTTTTCTCTTATATAATGTTAAGGGTCGACAAAAGCTCGGTAGATTAATGAAGTCGTCCAATATAGCTTGAAGCATAAAAAAGGGGTTGAGTCATATATTCAGGTTGAATCAAGTAAAGAAGTAAAACAACTTTGTTAGATCAAGTTGGGTGGGACTATATAAAGTTTTAAAAATTGGAATCCCATCCAAGTTTACTTGACCCTAGGCTAGCTCCCATTTCTAAAACATTTTTTTCCCCTTATTTTCCTTGTGTATTAATTTTGTTTTTAGATTTTTGAAATAAACTATTCAAAAAAAGTATGTATTTATATGAACCAATGAGTCAACATGATACAATTCTAAGTTAATTCAATTCGATTCAATTTAGACTAAGCATTTTTTTAAGGAATTCAGACTAAGCATATTTTTTTTAAAATCGAACAATTTAAACTCATTCAATTAAGAACTTAATAGATACTGTGTCAGTGTAAAATCAATCAGAAATCATCCTTCATGTGATTTTCAAGGCAGTTATTATTATAAAAATTAAACAAGTGATTTGATTTGAGATTAATTCAATTGAATTCAAATTAAGCATATTTCATCTAAACCGACCAATTTAAACTCATTCAATTAAGATTTTAATAGATATGTGTTATCACCTGTCTGCGTAAAATTATTTTCAATGTCAATTAATTAGAAATAATCTTTAATACAACTTTTAAGATTACTCAATAATTATTATAGAAAATCAATAAATACCGATAGTCTATTTTGACAGACCTAGTTTTGTATATGTTTTGAGAAAAAAAATAAAAAAAATAATGTAGATTTTTAAGAGTAAACCTAAACCATTTTAATATTTCTTAAAAAAAGAAACAACTTGTGAGAAATATCTTTAAAACAAGTTACTACTATATGTCTATATTCTAAAATGAATTTGTTTTAAAGAGAAACTTAAACAAATCCAAGGCTTCAGCTTTTTTTCTTTTTCCAATTGATATTAATTATACATATATTTTAACACCTTTTATTATTTAACAAATTTGATGAGAATACAATTAAAAAATTGGCCATACTCTTTTTAATAAAATTCACGTGCAATGTAATTATTTAATAATAAAAACGTAAAAAAAAATATTATTGACATTTTCTTCTCTGAAATAGAGCATACTTACCTTCTGTTCAAATGATTAAGTGTCAACCTTACAGTTTGTGGTAGTTGAAGGCCGCACGAGGTAGCAAAAGTGGTTTGGTTGGTGGAAGAACTGGTGTAGGTTAGGTAGGTGGAGTCTCATTTCGCTGAAATATATTATATTATATTATACTATATTATATTATTCAAACTTTATTAAATAGTATTACTAATTGATCTATTTAAGTAATATTATGTGAGCTTTGAAAAAGTATTGAATATTTGTTCTTCATATAATGATCTCTTTATTTTAAAACATTTATCAAATAACGAGTTTTGGTTTATTTTAAACAATCAAAATAATATAATTTTTTGAAAAATTTTATTTATGAATATGTTACTTAAATATTTAGTTACTCATTATTGTATTTTATCTTTAAATAAAAAATTTAATAATTCTTTTTACTACAATAATACTTATTATAATTAATATTGTTCTTAAAATACCCTGAACAAGTTATCTTATTGTAATGAATCTTTAGCGGTTGGTATAACTATTAAGTATTAACAAATGTGAACTGTGACACGACAGATTTCCGTTGACTATGTTGAGTTCACTTTCTTCCAATTCTCTTCACAGGTATGATGCTAATGCAACTGAAATAGACAGAAAAAATAAAATAATAAAATAATATGTTATTTGGATTATTAGAAATAAAATTAAAGAAGTAAAGTATTATTTATTTATTTGTTTTAATAAATGGAAAAGTAAAAATAAATAGACTATACAAAATTAAAAATAAATTTAATCTAAAATAATTTCCCCTTCCACTTTCTTGAAAGAACTAATCATTGAAAATTTGGTGTTTCAAATCCTATCCGAAGTTCCTTATACCGTGTTTACACTCAAAGGATTAGAATGCAATATATAATAACTCAGTAGCTACTAGTTGTAGTTCAACCTCCTTCCTCCATATACGTTTATTCTATCTCACTTTCCTATTACAGGTTAACTTCAACTTGTTAATTTTAGTTTCATTCACACTCTTTATTTTATTTTGTTTTATTAATAATTTAATATCTTTTGTGTTTAAAATTTGATTCACTTGATCATATATGCCATTTATTGTTTGATTGTGCAGTATCTTTACCTCAATGGCACCAAGTTCTGCAGTGCCAGATGAACAGGTAATTCCTGAATCATGCTTCCAATTTCTGATTGTTTATTTTCCCATCTGTTTTTGAGAGAGCAGTTTCCCTTCTCTATTGACATGCTGATCCTTTTTGGTAAAAATGAAAAATTGTATTTGTAATTGCTAGCTACCTACCACCAATGTAGAGTTTCTGCAATTTTTATTCGAACAAGATAAGATGGTAAATAATACATGGATGTTGTTGTTGTTGGTGGTTTTGGATTTTGATATTCAGGTTGTTGTTGGAGAGGAGATTGAGCATGTAAGAGTGGTCACTTTGAACAGGCCAAGGCAATTGAATGCCATCTCACCAGAACTGGTAGATCCAATTTGCTCAACTTCGAAAATTTCCCCTCTCTGTTAGGTTCATGTATTGTTGTTGTTGCTGCTGCTACTACTACTACTACTATTTTTTTCTTATTATAAAAAAATCGTTAAATGGTTTCAGGTTTCTCAGCTAGCAACATATTTGGAAAAGTGGGAGAAGGATGAGAAAGCAGAACTAGTTATTATAAAGGTTGTGTTTACTTAATTACTCCCTGATTATTTATTTATTCAATTAATTATAATGTATACAGGTTTTTTTATACTATTATCTAGTTATGGATTAGTTTATATAACAAGATTGTTTTGTTATAATTACTTTAAAAGTCATATTTAGAGTGATTTCTAATTGCCCGATACTGTAAAACTTTTTACATTGACACTGTATCAAAGATTAAACTCTTTGTTGTTGTTATTATTTCTTTTGGGTTCCAAAAGAAGACTAACCACTGAATTTGAACCTGCACACTCTTGCTGTTTGTGCTACAATTTTACTAATTGAAATTGTTGAAATAACCTGATTACTTATTAGCTATTGCCTATTATCAATGGTTACCTACCAAAATGAAACAATCTGCCTTCCTCTTGCATTTTTCGTTTATAATTTTGTACACTTCACTCAATTGCTGTGCAATTATTTTTCCAGGGAGCTGGTCGGGCTTTTTGTGCTGGAGGAGATTTGAGAGTCTTCTATGATGGAAGAAAAATAAGTAAATGCATCTTTGTTTGTAGCATTTAGAGGAATCTGTGCAAACAAGTTCACTTAGAGATTTCATTCTTTTTTCTATAGAGAAATGCTAGGAACATATTGTCAAGCACACTCTTTTTTAGTACATTCTTTACTACTAGGTGAAATTCACATAGAACCACTTTAGTAAGTCTCAGGTGAATTTCACAGTAAAGAGTCATTGAAAAATAGTGTGTTTCAAGTGTTCTCCATTTTTTAGTGAGCACTAGTAGATGATATTTAGGAGAGAAATAATTAAGATGATATCTTTACATTATCTGGTCTCATTTGAACTGTAATGCATTTCTTCTTGACAGAGGATGCCTGCCTTGAAGTGGTCTACAGATTTTACTGGCTTTGCTATCACATTAGTACCTATAAGAAAACCCAGGTTCGATTTAGGAAACTTAATTCCACTCTGTCCTTAAAATTTTAAGGCTATATGCTCCTCTGAAAATTCAGTGAAGTCTCATGTTTTCAAGAATGATGCTATTATATTATAACAGGTTGCGCTTGTTCATGGAATTTCAATGGGTGGAGGTGCAGCTTTGATGGTCCCATTGAAGTTCTCAGTTGTAACAGAAAAAACTGTGAGTATTTAGCTTGTTAGAGATTATTTCCTAAGAGTTTAATTAGAATGACGTATATGGTTTTTGTACTGTCATCAAATCATGGATTGCCATGTGTGATAAAATTGTTTACTTCTGTAATAATTATTTAAAAATTCATATCTAAAGTGATTTTTAATTGGTTGATAGTGTAAAAGTATTTGTACTGACAATACATCAAAATGAAACTCATTTTCTAAATCCATTTATGTTTATTTTGTGGCATAATTGCCAAGTACTATCATCCTTAACTTTTTGTGCTGTGTTCAACAATGCTTTGACAGGTTTTTGCCACTCCTGAAGCAAGTTTTGGATTTCATACTGATTGTGGTTTCTCATACTACCATTCTCGTTTACCTGGGTATTTAGGTAACCACAATCTCAAAGAATTCCTTTTACCTTGTCCTCTTTTACTGCATTGAAAATTTTCCCTCCAACACTTCTATCTCCCTAGCTGTTTATTCTTTCTTCCATGACAGTGGAAGTTTCTTTAAAATTATGCTGAGTTAGCATTAAATGAAGAAAACACTATAGCAGATGAAACATAGAAAACTGTGGAGATGATATCATGCATGTAATATACAGGTGAATACTTGGCACTTACTGGAGGAAGGTTGAGTGGGAAGGAAATAGTTGCTGTTGGAGTGGCAACCCATTTTGTCCCTTATGAGGTTTGATTATCTTCAATTTCTGCTATGACTTTCTCTTTTTATAAAGTTTTCATCTTAAAAAATTGAAATAAAACTCTTAAAATGTGGGTTTGGGCCTAAGTCAATTCTAAAATTTAGCTCAAAGGATAGGGGGTTATCTCTCAATTATATATTCTATCTTGTCCTTATTTCTAACTAATGTGGGACTTGGATTTTTCCCGGTACACCCCATCACACCTAACACTACTGGGCTTGATGTGTGTATGAAATGGTGGGTGACCCGTTCAATGGATCTAGGATAGGCTTTAACACCATGTTGAGATTGAAGGACATAATTGAAAATTTGTGCATTTCTCTCTTCTTATTCATTGATTCAAAGACTATGCGTATATATAGATAGAAAAAGATAAGCTAGAAAAAAGGAAAAGATTAGAAAACATCTCCAACGTAGAGGACTCCTATGTGCTGAGTATGACACCAAAATACTGAAGATTCTTCTTCTAACACAAATGCTGCGGGGGATCAGATTGAAACCCATGACAACAATGCAAGGACAATAGAGACTCAGATATCGGCACAATAGGACTTGAAACAAGCAGAGGAAGAGCTGACGAGTCACAGCTTCCAACACTCCCCCTCAAGCTAAAGCTTACTACGCTTTTAGCTTGTTACAATACATTACCATTCAAACTGATGAGACGGTTGCTGAAAACAGTTGGGATATACTTATGTCCATGACAACAATGAATGGGACTAGTAAGCCGTTGCTGAAAAAGACGGTTCTTGACCAGTTTGAACCCCAATGAATGTAATTGAGTCAATGATCGGGACAATGCCGGTGCATTTGGGACAAAGACAGACGAGGTCAGTGCATCTGGGACAAAGACAAGGTCAATGCACCTGAGATGAGGACAGACCAATCATTTGACCAAAGTTCCACTTTCCAAATTCAATAGGCAAAAGCTTAACCATGAAGAATCCACACTCACGACAAGCACCAAAACACCCCCATGTGACCCTGTAACCGATTCCTGCTGCTACCGCCATTGCTCTCTCGCTTTATCTCTAACAAACAGAATCTGAGAAGTATTCGAAACACAACAAGATGAATCCGAGATCGAAACTCCAAATCGACGAAAACAAAATAAGAAGCTCAGAAAATCTGAGAAAAGGAGAGAGGGATTTTTTTTTTAAGAGAAGTTGCTAAAAGAATAATGGAATCAAAAGTGAAGAAAAAGACTCGTGTCAGCGGAAGAAACTGAATTAGTGGGAAAAAGAATTGGAGTAAAAAGAAAATAAAAACTGATAAAGATCTTAGAAAAACTCTCTCAGGGCAGCGGAAGATAATTTTGTTCATGGAGGATGCCATATCTTAATCTCTACCATATTATAACAGAATCATATCTTATCATATCTCCTAAATCTCTATCATATCATGTCTTAACATAAACAACAGTAATGATGATAAAGTATGTTTATTAGTTTTTTTAAAAAAAACTCATCTTAAAATTTGTTTTAGGCCTATGGTAAACAGCTCTAATAGATTTGTTTACATTTTCTATTTTCTGATCTGAAAACATTTATCAAATTTTACTGAAAAAAGAAAAAAAAATAGTAAAAAGCACCAGGATGTTTCTCTCAAAAGTGCTTCTTAGGATCCAAGTCACTAGGTGTTTGTTACATATAGTGTAGTATGTATGGGTTTTAATTAAATGTTAATTTGAATGATGATGCTTACATTTTTGGTGTACCAGAAAATTGTTGAGCTAGAGAAGCGCCTGATTAGCTTGAATTCTGGTGATGAGAATGCTGTAAGATCAGTAATTGAAGAATTTTCTTCAGAAGTTAAACTGGATGAAGAGAGTATCTTAAACAAGTAATAACTTTTTCATCAATGATCTGCTATTTATTTTCTAGTTTTATTCTCACTGTTAGCAGCAAATTCCACTAAGCTCAAGACAGTAACCTTTGGAGATTTTTAGGCAGTCAATAATTAATGAGTGCTTCTCAAAGGATTCTTTAGAAGAAATTATAAAATCATTGGTAAGTTTCTTATCCTTATCTTATTGCATGCTGAGTCCTTTCTGGGATGTTGTTATACATAACTATGCGCTTTGATCTGAAGGAAGCTGAAGCATACAAGGAAGGAAATGGATGGATAGATGCAGTTTTAAAAGGAATGAAAAGATCATCACCAACTGCATTGAAAATAGCATTAAGATCGGTAAGGATTTTTAATATGAATTGTGTAGCATAGGGTGCATTCTAGGTATTGAGTTCTTCAAATCATGATTGGCAGATAAAACTCGAAATTAAAGCAACCAAAGATATATGAAATGTCATCTGGCAGACTGTCACAATTTAATGTTTCCTAAAGTTTTGAGATGATGATTGTCCTCTAACTTAATAAAATGCATAAAGTGGAAATATCCCAATCTTCTTTATAATGGCCATGAAAATACACATTAATTCATGCATATGATGCAGTTTTATTTAAATATAACTAGTACAATAATTTTCCCTTCTAGGTGTAAAATTTACTCTTTCAAATTCTATAAGAAACTAAATCAGGACAAAAAACAGAAATGGTAAATGCATAATCTAGTTAATCACTAAGTCTTTGGTGGCAACAAAACTGACTCAATAAAGAAAAGGGAGGAAAAAGCAAGTTGGCCTTGTAAAAGATTTACATGCTTTTTCTCAAATTTCATGATTCTGTATCCTGTCTTGGATGTGTACAGGTTCGTGAAGGAAGGAATCAAACACTACCTGAATGCTTAAAAAAGGAATTCAGATTAACAATGAATATACTGCGAACTACAATATCTAAGGATATGTATGAGGTAATTGATGTTGTATCATTGGCAGAGCAAATTTAATCAAAAGGCAGCTTAATGTTGTTAAAAATTTTTGAATTTGTTCCCTGCTAATATCTGAAGCAAACTTTTACTGTCTTTTGATGAGAAGGGTATTAGAGCTCTCACCATTGACAAGGATAATACTCCAAAGGTATTCTCTCTCTGTTTTCTCTCCTCTTCCAAAACATGCACACATACTTCTATATGTATTGGAATTGCTTGTGTTGAGTTAGTAATCAAAATATAGAACTATATAGATGTTGCACTATCCCTTCCATAAGTTGAAAACTATTATTACTTGACTTTTTAGAAGGCCAGTAGTTTGCTAGGTAATTGTTTGAAAAAGTTCCACTAAAATAAAAGCGAACTTCACAAAAGAAAAGAAAATGAAATTACCAAGTTTCTTACATCCATAGATGAAAATCTGCAGTAAAAGGTCTTAGAATGTGGGTTTAGACTTAACTCAATCCCAAAAGTTATCTCAAAGAGTGAAGGTTATCCCCATTTATATACTGTATCTTGACCTTATCTCTTGTTGATGTGGGACTTCAGCTTTTCCATCTGAAGGTACAAACCATTTACATGAAAAGTACCCTGTGGGAGCCCAAATTTGCATCTTCCTTTCCACTTTTTATAACCCACAAAACTTCACGTGAGCACTGCTTTCCATGTTTAGTTAGGGAATTATATGCATGCATTAATGCCAATTATATTGTAAAAAAATAGTTAATTATAAACTTTGAACTTAAAATCTAATTACTGCTAGCAATATGAAGTCCAAATGTATTGTTTTCTTATTTTGGAAAAAAGTATTATACTTACTGTTTGTCTTTTATAATACTAAATTATAACTTTGTTCAGTGGGAACCTTCATCGCTTGACAAAGTAGAGGATGGAAAGTTGGACTTGATCTTTCAGCCATTTGAGAAGAATTTGGAGCTGCAAATTCCAGAAAGTGAGGAATACAGGTTTGTTGATGTTTGAATTCTGATTCAGTAAGTATGTTTTCTTAAACTAAATTCGTCTGTATAACCAAAATTTCTCTCTAATTACAAACAGGTGGGATGGTAAATATGAGAATTCAGCTTATGCTCTTCCAAATTGAGAAATTCCTATGTCTGTTAAATGTTGCTTCTTTTAGAATTCCCCCAAAAATATGTCATGGATTTCTGTACTTTCTGGTATGCATTAATCCAGGCTACTTTTTGAGTTCTTGAACAAATTTCAACAGATGAAAGAAGTTCATGAAGAGTAGTCCTCTAAGTTTGGAGTATTAATTTTTGGTGTACAATGACAATACCAAGATTTGAACTTAGAATTTTATGCAAATTACTCAAACTCCTTACTACTAAGCTGTTGTGGGTTGAATGGTTTCATGATACGAGAGAGCATTGATAAGCTGGTTGTTGCTTTTTGCACTTGCTCTATTGCTTCCTCCACATTTTATTGCATTTGGAAAGCCCATTCTAAGGTCCCGGTTGGATCAGTCGGACTGAACTCAGTCTCACAACTATGCCAATTTGTATTATGCATACTTTAATTTTTAAATTCTTGGGTACAACTTTAATTTATAATTTATAATTTATAATCAGTTCATACTATGCATGATTTTTTTTATATTAGAAAATCATATCAATTTGAATGATTTAATTTATAATTCAAGCAATCTTATTATAGTTTGTCCTCCTTCAAAAAAAATTATAATTTGTTCTACTCATTATTTTGTATTAATTTTGCTTACCTATTATAATTTATGCATAATCATTTAAATATGTATTAAATTGTCCGTTTTATATGATGTAAAAAAAAATTATCCGTTTTATATCCTTTACATATCAATTTAATTTGCATCAAATTAGCTGTTATATATGCATAATAATTTATGAACAATTAACTTAAAAGGAGTATACTTTAATTTTCAAACTGAACTATTCTCCTACGTAATTCTTTTCACCCCTTGGAGCATAAGCTAGTGATACTTTCGGTTACTAGACTCTTGTCATCTAAGGTGTAACTTCCTTTGTTGCATCACCTAACAGCACAACACTTACAACACTAGTATAACTCTGAATATAATTAATTATTTATCTACTTTTCTTAATAACCACATTCAAATTATTTATAATATAACCCACAAAACATTATATTTTACTTACAATTTATCATTTTTATTAATGTAAGACTCATTGTTTTTTTTCCTACATTTATTATGAGTCATGTTGGGTCAACATTTTATTAAATTGAAGAATATCTTATTAGTTATTACCATTAGCTAAAAATAATAATCTTATTTTCAACTATGTAACACTTTATTAGTCAATTCAATACTGAATTTTTAATTTTTACTGCAACAATATTCATTTCTGATATTTATATTTAATAATATTTTCATAATATATTATTCTTCCAATAACTGAAATTTTAATCAAATTATGTCTGCTAATTATAATATGTAACTGCTAATTAAATTAATTTATAATTATATGACATTGATTACAAATTCTAACAACTTATCACATTTTATTAAAATTTTGAAGTATGACTTACTCAATGCTAATTCTAATACAATTATTACACTTCAGTATGAAATAATTTTCTAAATTGATTTTTTTATTAAAATATTTCCTCTCTCCCATTTTAGTAATTGAATCACAAAAAGAGATTGAAACTCTCTCATTTCTTTCTCTCACTCTCACTTGTCTCTCTCTCTTCACACATGAGCCTTAAGTTTTAGGTACATTGTGTCCTATACCGTAACAAATTTTATGCACAAATATGACTTAACTTAATTGGTTAAGCATATGCTTGAGTTTTCGTGAAAGTGCCTCCTTGAAAAAATACAACCTCAGAATTTGTCAATCCTCCTTCTAATAAAATCTAACAAATTAACCACTAACATTTCTTGATAAAAAATTTAAATGAAATTAGTATAAAGTGTTATTTTTAATATTTACTTTTTCAATAAAATTATTTTAATCAAATTGAAGAAAAAATTTAAAATACATTTCTTTGGTCTCTCCTTCCTCTAAAAAAGGCTTGATTTTATTATTATTATTATTATTATTATTATTATTATTATTATTCTTTGATGGTAAATGATTTGTAAATTTAAAATTAATTTCAAATTTTATAACACCATGTATCTAACATTTTAAAAGGGAAATTATAATTATAAATCACGTGTATGTCCTTCGGCTTATATTGGTTGATCGGATTTAACATATTACAAAGTTTCAGTATTGGTATTTGAGATGTATTGATCTGATAGTTATGTCAATCAATTTTTGGTCATGTTTCAGATGCACCTTTTAGGTGTATTAATTCTGGTTCTTAGAAATGATGGTATAGGTGAATAATCCTTTGATTGGTCTGTCATATTTATTTATCAGTGTGTATTTTAACTGGTATGGTATGTAATGTTGCTGATCGATTGTCATTTTTGTACAATTTGAATGGCCATTTATGAATAAAATTCTTTTTTCTTGTTAAAAAAAATTATCAATCACGTGAAATTATTGGATAATATAATTTTTAACATATCTACTTACCCATCAGATTAATTTTAAAATTATACTTTAATGTCTACATATAAACCTTATGATCTTCTACATAATATTTTTTGTAAAAAAAATATTTCTAATATCTCTAAAATAATATCATATATATTATTTATAAATCCGCGAGTCAATTTCAAGTTATATTTAAAAACTGGGTGTGCATTTTTGTTCAGTGACAATATCCTATTATTCAGACGCCTACCACGTCTCTTCCAAATTTGGAACTGACGTTACCATAAAACCGTCTGGAGATACACAATGGTTAAGATTTGTTAATCCATCCTTCCATAATCCATATCCAAACATTAAAAGTAGTTAAAAATTACGTATATTTCAGAGAGGAAATATTGCTTTCTGTTACGACTATATTATTTACATGATGATCTATGCCGTTTGGTAAAGTAACAATGTAACACTTCTATATTCTGTATCAGTGGTCACACGAACAAAATCAATTAAATAAGAATCTATCAATGTGTAATACAATTAACAAACTCAGCTGTGGTCTCTACTCATTGACAAATTGAATTATACAGGTACATTGACCATAAAACAAGCCAAAACGTAGGAAGACACGAAAATGGCCTCTCGCAACAACTAAGGGGGAACAAGTAAAGACAACATTTGAGCACATTTACCTCTAGACATTAGCAGATAAGATACATTTTTTTTCACAATATACACAACTAATGTTCCAAAAAAAGGAAAATAATAAGTAGGGAACGGGAACAAGGGAGCAGAAAGCTCTGGAAAGAAAATTAAGCACCTTGGAAAGACAACCGATCTCGAAGAGTATCAAATATTGATGAAGCTGCTGCATTTTGTGCAAATGTCAATTTCAACCGACCAAGTAATTCACCATCTTTTGCCTGTGAAGCAGCATCGGCAGCTTCCTTGGCCATACCAATTCGAGCATATGACTGTCCAAGATAGAGAAAAGTTATGTAAAGCTGCAATATGCACCTTACACTAGGGCAAAAATGTAATAAAAGGGAAAATATTTCTGTTCCATAGTTGGCAAAACACTAATTTCAGATGAAGTCTCATATCCAAGGCATAAGCTCTAATCTGTCCTACACAATTTGTAGCAGTGTTCACTTTATGCAATCCTTCTCGGCAATTAAATGGATCACAATACTTGTAATGAGATAGAAATTTGTTTGACTTCTGTATGGCACTCTGTTCAAGGCTATTTCAATGGAGTTATTATTTCTGATATATAGCCTTTACAGCATTTTTAATCTCAACAATCTCCATGTTGCAACATGAATTTTCTATCTTGGAGGATATTTTATCCTCTGCTTAGTTGTACTTGTTTTTGAATAAAAAAATTCCAACTCCCCCAAAAATATATTTAACCCTTAATCTGTTCCAGCTTTATAGTATCAACAAAATAGTAAGTGGTGAAGTGATGAGGATTCAGATAATTATGATGAGAGGCAGTGAAGGAATTTAGGCATTAATGAGATTTATATTGATGAATGATGAGACAAACATAAAATACCTCAGCTCTTTCTCGAGGGTCTGCAAGTTTTGGGATATATTTAATAGCTTCTCCCTTTTCATCCGCTTCAATGCATGCCTCAACAAATGGTCTATAACCTATAATACCAGAACATGTAGGTATTGAATGCTATAGTAGTAACGCATTAGTAGCTAGCTTAGCTGAAATTTAGGAAAAGTTCTTTTCCTCTACACTGAAACATTATAACAAGGAGTTATGCTTGATTTGCACCACTCTAATATTTCATTAAAATATCCAAAACTGCAAAAGTATAGTACTGAATTCTTTATAGTGATGACCAATATCAGTATCTCACCCACTCATTGCATATTTGCAGTCTAAACTTACCAATTCCCTACAAACTATAAAATAACAATTTCAGTCTAAAAACATACCAATTGGAGGTTTCTTCTCCTTTGAAAATTTCTCTAAGGCAACCCAATCCTTGATTGTTGCTAAGGCAAAAACTTTAAGCCAATACCATCTCTTCTCAGACACCTGAACAACAAAAATTTTGTGCCTCAAGAACTCATTTACAGAGAAAAAAGAAAGAGGGGGGTGTTAAAATGTTTCTATTTTTTATTTTTGGATTTTTTTCTCAACAAATTGTTCATGCAAATAGGCACTAATGAAGTAAAATTTACCAACCTTAAATTCTGTTTTCACTTTCATTGCTGCTCGATGATTTCCCAAGACAATACAAGTACGGATTGTATCACTTATACTAGAATCCACAAAAATAGCCTGCTTTGTAGTCACTTCAAGTTCGTGCTGAATTCTGCAGTAGAGACAGTGTCATAATGTTACTCTTGATTGCATGACAAAAATATTTATTCAACCCATACCAAACTCTAAAAGTTTCTTCATAAATGAATGGAGTTATTATCACAACAAGCCTAACAAATGAAATGCTGAGATTTATTTTATGGTGTAGTGATTTGACAAAATTAAACACACCTTAAAAGTTTTGCATGCTCTTCAGCTGCCTTTGATTCAAAGGTATGCTCCTTGGTTTCAGCAAAAAGACCATGTGCCTTCTCAATAAGTTTTATTCGAGGACCATGAAGTGGAGATCCTTTGCTTGCCATGGGGTTTTTCCCAAGTTCCCAGGATTCTTTCCACAGAAGAAATGCCACATCCTACATGGATTGACCTCAGAATCAATTCCAGTATTTAAATGGAAAGCATGCAATTGAGCATACAAGGATATGATCTGGCAGCATTACTTAAATGCAATACAACAGGCATAACAAGTATGATTATAAACTTTCAAGGCAGTGATGTAATTAATAAATCATGTGAAAATTGCAAGGCAGAATCAATAGTAGACTAATTAATGGCACGATTTATGCAAAAGGCATATTTAGAGGGAAAAGAAAAAGAAAATAATAAAATGCTGGGTAGTCAGAGGATGTGTGGATATATAAGTTATCAATTCCACACAAAAAGTTCATGAGATTGAAAGAGCAGTAATCAGTAATCTGTGTAAAAATATCACCTTTATTGTATATTTGGGAGTGAGGTTTTGGGGGGAAAAGGAATAGGAGAGTAAAATTCCATTTCTAATAAACATTCTCTAATTTGATCATTTTTAAAATAAAATAAAAGGATTATAATAGATTTAGCATAAACCTAACGTCCTCACCTTTTATTTATTTTTATAAACATTATATAACTCTTAATTTAAAAATACAAAACTTGTCCATCCTTCCCTTTCCCTTCAAAACCTCCCAAACATGCACCCAAGGTAATGCAACCTATGACAAAAACCAGACGTTTCCTCATATGTGCAGATTCCAAATTAGAAACTACACATGATGCAAAACATACTTGCAGTTGCCCAGTTGATAAGAAGAAGTCCTTCAAAAATTCATGTTTATAAAACCTGAAATTGAGATGCAGTCATTAATTCCTGGATGACATCCACTTTTAGCATTGAATATTTCAAATAAGAACACATGAACACAAGTATGCCTAAGCTAAAAAACATGAACACAATATTAACAAATTCTGTTCATCTTATATCTTAACCCCTACGTTTTACCCTTCTCTCCATCTTCTTTCTTTATTAAATGTGTGCCACCCAACTTTACCACTTCAGATGTAATTATTATTGAAATGGATGACACATTCTCAACAAAACATTGTTAGGGCTCTAGGAGATTGAATACCCAACAACTAGGAATAGTAGCAAGACAAGATTAAAGTACAGAAAAATAGAGAATTAGAATAAAGAAATATGTATATATTGTTGAATGAGGATTTTTTTTTTTTTTTTTGATATGCAAATGTTAAATGTTAGTTTTTGTTAGCGGGGGAATTCGAACCCACGACCTCTCCTTCTCCCCTCAACCACTAAGCCAATCTTATAACTCCGAATGTGGATATTAATATGGCCAGGATACTTGTTATAAGACTTGAACAATCCTCCTCCCTTGAGCTAGCTTTAGGGAGTGAATTAGGCCCGGTCTGTTGCCTCCTAAACTTCTACTTCTATCATAATTCAGTAATTTACAGATTTTACATGACACTAATAAAACTATTCTTTGCATCTTATTTTCTTCATTTGGTTAGGAATTAGCAGTGACCTTAATATTATATAACCAGGAAGAGCCACACTGTCTTGCCTTCTGGAATATGGTTCAAGGCCACATACCGTGCATAAGTTATAAATAAGTCCCGTGCCAATGGTCTGGCCTGTATGGTGCCAAAGAACTCCAATGGCTGCCTCTGCATCATCCATAGAAGAATTATTCATTAGAGATAAACTCATGTTACTCAATATACATAAAAAAACTGACAAAATCTAAAATATTAAGTTTTCCAGAGCCAATACCTTTTGCCAAATATGAAAAAGTACAAGGTAAACAAGATCTGTATCACCACATTCGGTTGCCTTCATCAAGGCTATATCTTCTTCTCCAATGCTTAACAGGAGAGGAACCTGGACATAAGAATTAATGAGTATAACAATAAAATATCCCACCCAACAAATTCAATATCCTTGGATAAAACATAGTAGACAATAGATACAAGCCAACACAATGGGTTGAAAGAGGCACGGGAGGTGGGGAGCAAAGACTAATAAGCCATAAATTTCAACAAGTATCCATAAACACAAGAAAATAAGAATAGCACCTGTTTCGATGAACGAGGCTCATGTTCAACAAGCAAGGCAGATAACTTTCGTCGGCCATTTTTGTCTGCATGAGCAGCAACTGCTGCATAGGATATGCCTTTGCACAGTTTTAACTGAGTAAAAAACATTAAATTTTCAAGTTATTGCAACAAATATTGATCAAACAGAGCTTGAAGTGGGGGAAGGGGAACCTTATCCAGCAGAATCTCCAGAAGAGTCGCATCAGGAATTGCCAGTGAAGCAGTTATCTTTGAACATGCCCAGTGCATTATCACCACCTCCTACGCAAAAGCAGTCACATAAAATATCAAATTCACGCGTATACTTAAAGATGACTGCTAATTTACTGATGATACTAATGAGGAGAGAAAGAATAAAACAACGGCAACAGAATCCAAGACTTGATAAGTGATTCCCGAATTTCTGATTATATAACGGGAAGTTTTAATCTTGTATTTAATCATCAGGTGCCAAACAGCTATCAAAACATAATGCAAAATTATACAATAATCCATACAATATACAAAAACTTACTTGATTCATTCCAAGATATTCTGATATTTTCAGTGCAAGCAGATGTTGGTGAGCATTAATCAGGCGACCAATCAGAACAGATGGTGTAAGCAACTGATGGCAATAAGCTAATTCAGTATAACATCAATATAGCCAATTTCAGCACTGAGATACACAAGTAAGCCTTAAAAACCTTGTATTGCTGAATACTAAGAGGAACGCCAATCTCAGGGCTGCGCACTGCATTCAAGACCCGCAGAATTTTACACATCTCTTGGATACGATCACGTTGAAAATTGCTGCCAAAGTCAACTGGATATCATTACCGAGAGCAAATATCAGAAAATATGCTTGTCCCTTTTAAGACAATCACTATCGAAAATGGTGTACTTGAGACAACAAAACACTTTTATAGGAATATCACCAGTATATCCAACAGAAAATCCAAATCAAACTCACCTACAAAAGGCTTGCCCATAACTGGCTGCCCTTAGGAGAGTTTGCTGGCGTGAAAGATCAAATTCATGACCTGCAGCATCAACACATGCTTCAACAGCCTCAGGAAGGGATGATCTTATCAATCTCAAATTTTCATCTGCCTGGGGAATGACAAGAAAATCAGAAACTCATCTACAAGCATGAACTGTTCGATGATGCCACAATTAAAATACAAATGAAGGCCTGACACATCAACTAAAATCAAAATAAAATAAAGGTCTTCTTTCTTGACTTTGATGCCAAAAACATGTCTTAACTCATCCACAAAACGTCTATTTGATTCTTCAATTTCCTTTCAGTTGCACCAAATTAGAAAAAATAAATTAACTTAGATTCAGTCCGCCAAATTTACCTACATCTTCCTTCCATTACTGGAAATAATAGCAATTCTTCTTTTCCTTCAAAATGTAGTCAAATAAGGGTATACTATGTTGTCAATAGAAAGCAATGTTCAACATGTCCAACAATAATGATTTAAAATATGCTTTGATTAGTTTAGGGAGCTGTAAAAACCTACAAATATTAACAATCAGTAAGACATATTTGAATATTTAATTGAATTGTTTACTAATAGACTAAAATAAAATCAAAACCAATTCCTAATGTTACAGACTGACACAAATAAAATAGCATCACAGTGCTCAATAGAGCATAAACTAGAAGCCTTATATTTTTAAATAAAAGGCTACACCCAAACAATTAACAGACAGATCCTTGGTAAGAAGTAGCCTATCAATGAATGACTCAAGGCACATCTAGTAGATTCTAAATACAACAGACAAGCAGAACAAGCCTAGCAAAAGAAGAAAAAACACAGTAAGATTCATTGCTAGAGCTACTAGTTAAGTTCCTTTTCAAATTGTTCAAAATATTTTTTATTAAGACAAAAACCAAAAGAATTAAAACTAATGCTCAATTATAATGGCTTTAGGCTATGGTGAATCACTGTCAAGCCTACAGACAGGTAAATATATTTTCAAAGTCTTTGCTATTTACACACATTCACACTGCAGCCTTTCTTTACCACATACTGTAAAAAGTATGAGACAGATTCAAGGTTTATTAGTTGTCAGTGACTAAATATCTAAATTTAATCAATGGCACACATTAGTTATTACCTCAAAGTTCCGAACATATAAACTCTACATACAATCAAAACTTTAGAATTCTACAGTGAAAATGATAATCAGTCTTGCAACAGTAAAATAATTGCAGGAAGCCAGGAATAGAGTCTCTACCTTGGCACTTCGTCTATCAAAATGATCCAAGGCATCATATAGTAAAGCAGCAGGTGATGTACTTCCAATTGTGAAGATTGAAACGGTGGAATCAGGCACCCGCTGTAGAAATTCCATTCTAGTATTGGACAATATCCTTACTCCATCACACTCAGGTATAAGAATTATTGGTTCATCAAAAAGGTAGTGAACTGGCTCTCCCTCAGGACTCATCATTAAAAGCATATCATCCCAGTACAGCAGCACAGCATCCATTCCACACCAAGCAATCTGCTGCGGAGGAAGAGCTGACTGCATGCATAAAAAGCAATTATTTAGTTAAGGGCATCATGCAAGCTTCTGATCCAAACTTGACGTGAGGTATGAAGGATAAAAATGGTTTGGGGGAGTGGGGTGGGGGGCAAATACATATACACAAACACTCATAACAGAGTACAAACTTCATAACATGAGCACTGTATACACCTTGTTAAATATTAGATACTCCCATTTTTTGTGTTGCATAGGAATTTAGCCACAGAAACTCAAAAAACCTTGACATTACAGCCAAAATCACAGTCACAGACTTTTTCTAAATCCATTATCATGTCCTTCTGCACATCCCTTGAATTCCACAAACCACATAAACACTCCCTCAAAACCCATAAATAATGCATTAGGACTATTAGCAACATACTTTCTAATACTTTCCTATTGGTTTAAAATTATCAGAAACTACAAAATCATAGAGTCTCGTTAAATAACTGTGTTTAAAAGAGTATCACTCTCTAACACTCCTATTGACACACTTTCCTATTGGTTTAAATTAATTAGAAACTACAAAATCACAAGTGAGACTCATTACTGTGTTTAAAAGAGTGTGTTAGATAACACGTTGCTAGCATTTTTCTGACTGGCATTTCAAATTTAACACCACAACCAATCCTAAAATCGAAGACTACACCACAACAAAACTGGCATTATCCCAACAACAAACACAACACTTTCAATCCATCCAAAGCATCATTCCAAACCCACCTCACACTCCCTCTCGATGATAACTCCAGTCAAGTCCGAAGTCGTCACCAAGAGCCTCCCGTCGTGAGTAAACGACGCGAGCCACTTGCCGTCGCGCGAAACCACCATCTTCTGCAGCGGCCCCCGCAGCACTCCCTCCCCGAGCCTCTGCACGCCATCTTCCTCCACAGCAAGCACCACAGCATCATCCACGCCGAGCAAAACCTCAACATTCCCGGATACCGTGTACTGCGGCTCAATCACGGCCATACAATGCGGCATTTCCTCGATCTCGGGATCCGCGAGCTTCACCGCGCTAGGGTTCCTGAAATCGGCAATACAGAACAACTGATTCGCCTCGGTGATGCAAACCAAACCGTTCCCCCAAAACACGCAATCCGCAACGTTATCTTCAAAGCACTCTTTCCCGAGGGAGAGGTTCGGTTCGATTAGGTTGGCGTGGACGTCATAGCGGTAGACGGTGCCGTCCTGGACGACGCATAGGAGAGTCTGGTCGTCGGTCCAGGACATTCCGACGAGGCGGCCGCCGGGGTGGCGCCAGACGGCGTCGGCGAGGGGGCGGCCCGAGGAGGAGAAGAGGCGGAGCTTACGGAGGGCGGACTCAGCGTGGAGCTGCACGATCTTGGAGTCGTCGCGGATGACGGCGATGGGGCCGCCGAAGGGCGCGGCGGCGACCTTGGTGCGGGCGAGGTCCACGTGCTTCCACGGCATAGGGTAGAGCTCCGGCTTGCGGTAGTAGCGGTTGTAGAGGAGCTGCCACTCCGCCGCGACGGACACGTTCGCCATTGTTGGAGTTCGGAGAGACAGTGGAATGAAATTGGTAGGGTTTGGGATTGGATCAGAGGGAGAACATGGATCGATCGATTGCTCAGGTACGGTTCAGGGGAATGGGGAGGGGAAAGTTCTGTTCTGTTCTGTTGAGGAACGTAGGAACAGAGTGACAGAGCAAGTTTTTTACTCTGTTAATTTTTTCGAAGGAAATTAGTTAATATAAATTTAAAACTAAATTATTGTTTATATAAATTTATTAAATAATTTGATAGATGTATTTTTTATTTTTAAATAATTAAAATTTCTGGTAAATAATTTTTAAATATATAAATTATATTTAGATTTATAATTAAGAAATTAAATTATGAGATAAGATGCTTTTTAAAAATTATTGATACTTTTAAAATATATTGAAATTTAATTTAAAAATATGAATAAAAGAATTGACAATGGAAGATTATTTTTTTTACGTGTAATGTAAATTAATTTTATATTATTATTTATTGACAAAATATCATATATGATTATTTGTAAATTAATTTTATAATACCTATGGATTGGTAATAACGATTGAAACGAAATAATATAATATAACGTTTTAATGTTAGGATTACCAAAATGTTTAAGAAAATAATATGACAATTAATGAAATAGAACTTTATCTTTTTCAATCTTATAATTTTTTTTAGTTATGATTTGGGTTGTTTGTAACGTTGTTTGATATTTAGATTTTTTTAATTAAGGTCTTCGATTCTAACTTGGATATAAAACTACAACTAAAAAATATGATTTTATTTCAAGATGGATCCACTCACTAGAAGAAAGATTAGTTGAATGTCAAGAGGTCAAATACTTCCTAATCATATACACAAATACTTATTAGATTAAACAATGTATAAGTTTATTTATGCACTTGAAGATGTATAAACTCCAATATAACTATACTTTATTGAATAAACTTCTAATTAAGTTATTTACTTAAATGTGCCCTGAATATACACTCTAATTTATATTTCCTTTGATCTTAAATATAAATAATAATTATTTTATTTTATTTTTTGGTTTTAAGTATAAATAAATCTTAATTATTTTTTATCTTATTTAATGAATCCGTCTTCAACATTTCTTCATTTAATAAAGATTAAAGACTTTTTTTATGTTTGATATAACTTAAATGATAATTAAAAAAAAGCTTATTTTTAATTAGAATTAACACACTTTGATGAAATTAGTTAATTTTTTAATAATTGTAATTTTTTTTCTTATAATCAAAATAGGAAGGGACATTGTTTATTGTCGCTATTATTTTTAAACTTTAAATAAATTGTATTAAAGTTAAGGCAGCTTATGCATGCTTCTAGTTGATTTTTTTTGGGCCTGTTGAGAGCCTAATTGATCAACTGATTTTGATGACCCCTCCCATTCGCATAACAGGAATAAAATAGCCATCCTTTACCTCCGGTACTACATTCTCCTTTTTGTGTTTAGATCAATAACCATCAACCATTATCAATTGGCCTTATATTTTTCTTTAGGCTTAATTAAATTTTTCATAGCTGAATCTAATTATCAACGAATCCTTCAAATTTTAGGGGCATGGAAATTGTAATTCTTTTAACTTCTAGAGATATAATGACAGATCAAGAGGCTCGATTAGAAAGAATTGACAAAAAAGTTTTATGTTATATATGGTAATCTTTCTAACACCCGAATTATATGAGAAACTTTGATCCATTTTTGGTAAAAAAAAAGAAGAGAAAATGCAAGTTTAATATAGGGCGTTTTTACATTATTACATAACATTTATATTTTTTCACCAAGTACCTAAATTTTTTTTCAATTTCATTTTATTAACTGTCGTTAGTCGTCTTCCGTTAAGTGATGACGTGGCAGACAAAGTGTCACGTCATCACACCTAGTCACGAACACCTCATTGCCATGTCATCCCCTTCAATGCATGTCGGTGACAAAGCATGATGACGTAACACTCAGTCTGTCACGTCATCGCTTAATGAAATGCAATTAACGACAGATAGTAAAATAAAACTAAATTTTTTTCCCAGTATTTGATTGAAAAAATGAATATTTAGATAGTAATCTAAAAACTCTCTATTTTTAAGGTATGGAAAACTTATTTAAATCATATATAATTGATGTTTTGTGGTCTATAATCAATGTACACATGTAACATGTTATATTTTCCCTAACTCTTCCTTCACTATTCTCTACATTCTCTTTTAACTTTGTCCATATATTAAATCTTATTATCTTAACTCTTTAATTTTATCTTTAATATTATCTTATTAATCTAGTTCAAATGATTAAACATGATAAATTGACAGGTGAATTATTACAAATTTCAAATAGTGTTTTTTTAATTCATGCTAATAAAAAATTATCTAATTAATTTAATGTATATTCTTATTTTGAATGAGGAATTATCTTAAATAAATAAATAGGATAAAATAAATTACATATAGGTTCATCAAGTTATTTTAATTAATTTTTATTTTTTTGACAAGTTTAAAATATTTGATCAAATAAAAGTGTTTTAGAAATGATTTTTTCTTATTGACTTATAAAATTTGCTTTTAAACATAACTTAAATTTATGATTTCCATTTTTATTTTTATTTTTAATAAAATAATAAAATTTATCATTTTATCTAAAATTAAATTATTTATTTTGATAAAACTCATCTTTATCATTTGTTAACTAAAAAATTATTTTTCAAATTGACTTAATTAAGTTTTTCATACCTGCAAAATAGACCCTTTTTCACTTACTACCTAAAAATCTATTTTTGTCAAATAATTACCTGACAAATTTTTTAGTTTCATTTTACTACATGTTATTAGTCGTCATACAGAGTGTTACGTCATCACATTTTGTTGTCACTGACACATATCAATGAGGTGTTTGTGATAAGATGTAATGACGTGACACTTCTTCGTCTGTAACATCATCACTTAACGGATGACAACTAACGGTAGTAAAATGAAATTGAAATTTTTTTCATGTTCTTGGGTGAAAAAAATGAATGTTAAGTAATAATCTAAAAACAACCTATATTTCAAGTATGAAAAACTTAATTAAACCTATTTTTTTAATAATTAATCACATATATCTTCAATTGGAACTTTAGAAACAATCTTGTTCCAATTAAAAAGATTACTATAAATAACAAAATGTCATCTTAAAATTTTTAACATAACTATATTTTCAATACTCAAACTCTGAGCATTTAATTAAGTTGAAATAGTTCACTCAGTTATTCTCGACACTTCCTAGTAGTTGCTCGCATTTTTAAAAAATGAACATTGAAAATTCTAGTTATTCCATAACATATTTATATATAAAATAAAAAGATAAACATATAGAGAGTTTGAGAATTCAAGGTTACCATAGAAGTAAACTAAGTATCATACCTAAGCGTTCCATTGTAGGGACCAAGAACATTAAGTTCTCGTACTGCACATCAATTATAGGGAGTTAAAACTAAGGAGAATTATCATTATATAATATAAACTCTAACTAATGATATATCAAAATCATGATGATGCTCCCCACGAAGAGAGAAGGCACTCTGGAGCTTCTAAATACAAACATGCATGGTTTAGATGTATGCCATTTATTATAAATACAAAGGTTGATTTGAACAATTTGAATTCAACTGATTTTGTCTCCTTTTTTGGGGTTCCACACCATACAATATAGATTTTATTCATTCGTCATCTCTCTTTACCGTGATCATTTTCCCAGATTTTTTATTAGTTGCAGATATTGTAGAAAAGGAAGGAGGCAATTACACGGGATCCAAATTTGTAGCAGTATTTTTTAGGAGAATGTCATTTGTTTCTTCACTATTAGAAAATACACTTTCAACATCAGTTATTTAGAACATTCTACATTGGTTCTAAAACTGATGTTGAAAGTGCCGATGTTGAATATATGAATGTTAACATCGGTTTTGGAGAACCGATGTTAACATGTATATGACAATATCGGTTCTCTAAATACCTGATGTTAAACACAATGAACAACAACAAAAAAAGTGTACGCATGATGAACGTTGACATCGGTTTTCCAGTAAAACCGATGTTAATATGTTATTTTAGCTTCGGTTTTTTAGAAAAACCGATGTTATTGTAATACATTAACATCGGTTTTACTGAAAAACCGATGTTAATTTGCTAGAAAACCGATGTCAACGTTGATGATGCATACACTTATTTGGTGTAGTTCTTTGTGTATAACATCGGTTATGTGTACATAACCGATGTTAATATTCAAATGTTCACATCGGTTATTTATAACTAACCGATGTTAATGTACAAGAGTTGACATCGGTTATCTACAGATAACCGATGTTAAACTACAAACGCTGACATCGGTTTTACACAAATAACCAATGTTAATATTCAAACGTTAACATCGGTTTTCTATTACAACCGATGTTAAGGTTCATATCGACATCGGTTTTTGTAAATAACCGATGTTGTTTATGATATTAACATCGGTTTTTGTTAATAACCGATGTTGTTTTCAAGTATTTTTTTTATATATACTTTCTGTTTTTACAGTAAACCCAAAATTGTACCTGTCAAATGCAATTTCAGGAGGTCCAATTCACAGCAAATAAACATTTTATTATGCTTTCAAGCAGTTTTAATGATAATAAACATCAAATAATTGATTTATCATAAAGAACAATCATCAAATGAATTCAATGTTCATGTTACATAGAAAATGTAAAAAATGTTAAACCAAAGTAAACTAAAGCTAAAGATAATGTCTCTAAATCTTAGGCCTGATCTCTAACTCGGAGAAAAAACTGTGCCTACTGGATCCGCAATGCTTTTAATCTCTCTGGCTCCAATGGTCTAGGATCGTTAAAATACTGCATGATGAAATAAATCATAATAAGTTAATAATGTAATACAAATTATAAATAAATCGATTTTGTTTGAAATAAACTTACCGCTTCCCAATTATTTCTAAAAGTTTCTAAAATGATGGTGGACATCCAGTGTATCACATAGTAGCCGCACTCAGTACTTCCTTTTTGTCTATTACACTAAATACATAATGAAATTTGGATATTAATTAAACAACTAGTGTACAGACACATAAAGAAATATATATAAGTGGAAGTTTTATGTAAATGACGTACCTTGACAACAATCCACCTAGCAGAAGCCTTTGATTTAGGCTGTGGAGCATCATCAAGACCCTTGATAGCACTGTTCCATATGAGTAACAATTAAAAACTGGTGTTGTACATTGAGGTATTACAATGCAAATGTATTGGAAAGAACACTAACCTATTAATAATCCCCTTAAGGTAGTTGTCTGGCCTGTTATGCAATGAACAAAACCAGACAACTAGGTGTTCCTTGGGCAGGATGACGACCATCTGCCAGTGTCCGCTGCAATGGAACCTAAAATGGGTTAGTACATTAGTAAACATTAATTAAATTTAGTTATTTTGTGACTTACCCATTTAGGTAGGCTCCAAGATAGACATCACGTTGTGAACTCTGCATTCAACTCTTTATGTAACTTTCAGACTCAAACTGCGATTGCCCAGACCTCTAAATGGACTGTGGCTCGAGGAATCCATAGATATCAGAATTCCCCACTCGCATACATGTTTTAGTGAGATGCCTGTTTATGTTAAGTCAAAGTTAAATATTTATGAATTGAAAGCCATAACTTAGGTAATTAAAAGCCTTTTATATAAAGACTTACAGAAATTCATAACTGTAACACCGATATGCTGAGACATTGAACACCGTGTGCGATTTCGGAGAGGTCTTTGTGCTTTATGTAGAGGGGGAAATCTGGATTAATGACCCCGAACACGGTGGCATCCCATCTAACCTGATAAGGCCTCAAGAAAAGCTCTGGGATAGTCAATGTCATCAGATAAAGCGGATCATCGACCTCCGGATCGGGCTTCGGAGGTGGTTTTGGCGGAGACACAGCTACTTGTTCATGAAACAAAGTTAAATAGCCTAATTTGAGGCACGCTTAATGAATTAATTTAAAAAGAAGAAACATATAGTAAGGACAATAAGTACCTGTTGTGATAAAGACTTGACCAGATGTGTCGACCAAGCAAGGAAGGTGTGAAGTGTCTGCCCCACTAAGGAAATCTCATCAGTGGGTACAGGAACTGGAGCATCTGCATCTGTAACCTACTCCACACTCACCTTTACTTGGCCAGGCAACAAAGGAGTGTTATGAACAACAGTGGATCCCTCATAAACTCTCCCCATGGCAACCAGGCGGGCAGGATCTGCTTCTATGTACAAGTCGCACCTGTCAGAGTCACCCGTCTCAGGATCGTTTCCTGAGGGATCAACACAACTCCCCTTTGTGCTCACTCGAGGACCGGAGGGACCAACTAGAGGCTCAGGAGGCACTGTAAGTCCCTGAGATTGCATCTGCGACTGAAGCTGGTTGAAGGATGCCATGGCCTGCCTCGTCACTTTCTCTGTGATGGACTCCTCTAGCTGGGTCAGCTGCTGTAATTCGTCAGGAGGCAGGGAGGAAGCGCTGCGGGACGTCCGTGGAGCCGATCCAAAGTATTGCTTGATGGTGACACCGGCTCTAGCAACACGGACACGTCCAGGGTGCTATGGACGTCCAATAGCAGCGGCCAAAACATCCTGACGTCCATGGGGGACGAACGATCCCTGTGTGGCCTGCTCCTGAAACGAATCCTGCACAGAAAACACACAGTGGTACATGACATTCTCAAAATATTGAAACATAATTGTAATGGTTAGTTGAAAATGACTTACAATCTTCTCAGCGATTTCCTTTGCGGCCTCAGTCGTCATCTCCCCTGTCTTCTTCGTGCGGGCCATCTTCCACTTCACGTGGCGTCTGACCGGGGATGGAGGGTCGATGATGCCATCAACGCTTCCTAACTGTGCAGCTTCCTGCAACTTCTTCTTCGTCTTCTCAGCCAGGAGCTTCTGCTCCAATTAATCATAACCCCCACGAGACAAAACGAGGGGGGCAGTATTCTGCTTCTGGATGGCCTGTGCCTTCATGCGCACATCCTGAAAAAATTAAACAATAATGTTTGAAATGGGTAGAATGAAATATAACAACATCATGTTTAATATGAAAAACAACTTAAATGGAAAAGAACATACCTCCCAAGAAGGGTCTTTGTGAGTCTGGGAAAACAAGGCCCACTTTTCCTTGCTGATGCCGTATTTCTCGCAGACAGTGTCCTCGACACCGTCTTGATCGACTGCAAGGGCCCATTTCCTCGTGAGGTCTGATTTAAATTGCCTCCATCTCTCCCCCATAGTCTATAGTAACTTTCTTTTCGTCCTACTGTCAGAAGCCTCTGGGATATCAAATTCCGCCTGACAACATCAAATAAAGTTTATTTGTTACAATAATGTATTTTTTGGCTATTAATTAAACAAAATCAAATAAGAAAAGAGAAATACCTGAATATCCTCCCAAATCAGGTCCTTCTGAGCAGTAGGGACCTCCTTCCAGTTCTCGTAGGTGATGTCCACCTTATCACGCGCCACAATCCCCAAATATGTTCTTAATTTCTTCCTGTGGGGACCGTTGGCCTTCCCGGCAGCAGGATCAACATGCACCACTGGTCTCTTAGCACCAGGTGGTCTAGTGGACAACGATCGTAGACGTGAGGCTTTGCGTGTCGTCTTCACGGCAGACGGCGAAGCCGATGTGTCCGAAGTAGGAGGAGGAGGAGGAGGAGAAGGAGGAGGAGGAGGAGGAGGAGGAGGAGGAGGAGGAGTGGAGGCAGGTGGAGAACCCATGATCTTTTATACAATAACATACAAAATAGGATTAATGAAAAGAGGATCAGTCATAAGTTTTTTTTGGAAGGCAAAAGTATAATATTATTAAACAAAACCCCACCACAGAAGGAGACAAGACAAATTAACCAAAGGACTCCGAAAGATTGGTAGTTGTGCTTTTTAATTGTGATTTGGGGCAACCATGTTATAAAAAGTCTATTACATGTAATCAACAGTCAATGTATGCTTGATGGAATATAAATACTATATCTTCATAAATACATGTACATGGCATCCTTAGGACTTCATTCATGTTTTCTTTGATATTGATTTTCTTTTTTGCAGAAAACAAAGAGGGGAACGAACAACAATTTGAAGGTTGTACATTCAGGAACTAAAGAATTCAAAATAGCTAGTAATAAGAGGGATTTGTTTTTGGGATTTTCTGAGCACCAAGAGTGGCTACGCAAGAAGTTTGCACTTGAGGAGGGAAGGATATTTGCAGCTAATGAACAAGTTTCTTAACTATTTGTCCTTAAGATTTTACTGTTTCTTTTTGCTAATATGTAAATATAAATGGTATAAGGGTATTTCGTAAAAACATGGACTATATTTACTTCTAAGATTGTAAGGGGTAAAAATGACCAGGGCCCTATGGCATATCCTTATATTATTTAAATCTCTTATAAGAAAAAAAAATGGGAAAATTTTCAGGACCTATAGTTAAGAAAATTGTCCATTAGCTGCAAATATCTTTCCTTCCTCAAGTGCAAGCTTCTTGCGTAGCTGCTCTTGCTGCTCGGAAAATCCCAAAAACAAATCCCTCTTATTACTAGCTATTTTTAATTCTTTAGTTCCTGAATGTACAACCTTCAAATTGTTGCTCATTCCACTCTTTGAGAATGAAGAGGATCTTCATAGGACTTCATCCAGCTGATGTTTGTCGCCAGTTTCATCATCCACCACCCTTTTCTTCTGTGCCTTCTCACGTTTGTTGTTGTTAAACCTATATTTATGCCTTCTTCCCTTCATGTCTTGTTTTATCACAACTTTAGCCGAATTTCCTATCTTCAGCATAGTTGAATCTCCTGTCTTATTCTCCAATGACACACTTTGATGGCCTGTATCTCTTTTCTTCGTATGTTCTAGTGGTTCAGCTTCAGAATGCATAGAGCAATCAGAATTTTCCAGTGATCACCAAAGGCTTCTGCATCAGCGTTGACACTCTCTACCTTCTTTGGTTTATGCTTCTGTGTTGCATTCCGTGCTTCCTCCTTATAATTCTCATATTTATTGGAGGTCTCACTAGAAGGATCAACACCAATCCATGCATGTTCCTCCTCTACCAGCTCAATATCTTTCGTTTCACCTTTGCTTTTGTAAACTACACTGTAATTTACAAAACAAAAGTTGAAAGGAAAGATATTGAGCTGGTAGATGAGGAAGAAGCACAGATTGGTGCTAATTGTTCTAGTTGCAGCCTCTAATAAAGCTGAGGTTTATAACGAGGAAGCACGAAATGCAGCACAGAAGCATAAGCCAAAGAGGGTGGAGAGTGTCAATGCTGATGCAGAAGCCTTTGGTGATCAATGGAAAATTCTGATTGGTTTATGCATTCTGAAGCTGAAGCTCTAGAACATACGAAGAAAAAAGATACAGGCCATCAAAGTGTGTCATTGGAGAATAAGACAGGAGATTCAACTATGCTGAAGATAGGAGATTCAGCTAAAGTTGTGATAAAACAAGACATGAAGGGAAGAAAGCATAAATATGGGTTTAACAACAATAAGCGTGAGAAGACAGAGAAGAAATGGGTGGAGGATGATGAAACTGGCGACAAACATGAGTTGTATGAAGTCCTAAGGATACCATCTAAAACAAAAAACCGATGCCTCAATTAGAGAAAAATGTAGTTGTCACTTACTTGCTTTGGTGACCTCTGTCTCTGCCAAAAATTACATTAGACGATGTTAATCAATTCTCCTTCATCATGATCATTTCGATTAGCATGAACGTCGTCAGCTTCTTCTTCTCCGACAACGTTACGAGTGATTTGAGCGGTCAAAGGACTAACATAGGTGTCCATGTCTGAATCATCATCTTCTACATTAACACCAACTGTTTTGCCCTGCAGAACCATGCACCACCTTTCATCACAAGGGTCTTTCATGTAAAATACTTGTCTAGCTTGTTCTGCCATTATGAAAGGGTCATTGTGGTAACCAAGTTTCTTTAGATCTACCAGTGCAAATCCTATATCATCAGTGCGCACACCGGTGTTGCTGTCAACCCATTTACATTTGAAAACACATACCGTAAATTTCACATAATTAAGCTCCCAAATTTCATCAATGAACCCAAAGTAAGGGATGGAAGCTACACAGGGATTGGCGGCATTGACACTTGCAAAGTGTTGAGATTCAGCCCTTAGGGTGACCCCGTTGTTCTGCATTGTACTTTTGTCATCTTGTGCTTTTGTGTAAAATGAATACCTGTTTATGTTGTATCCTTGCCAGGTTATAACATTTCTTTTAGGCCCATCTGCTAGCTTTCTTAATGTTTCTGAAGCATTCTCATATGCAAAGATTGTATCTTTAAACCAATCACAGAAAGTCTTGTTATGCTTTTTCAACACCCAATTCTTTGACATTTTTGGATTATTCTGTTTGACTAAAGCTTCATGCTTAACTATGTATGGCAAAACTTCATTACTGTTGTTCAAGACATATAAGTGAGCTTGTAACAAATCTTCTACACTTGGAGTGATCACATGCAGTCTTCTTGAACCCTTACCACCCACTCTGTCATCATGCCGAGACTCAGGAAGCCCAACAGGTTTAGCCTTCTCTAAGTATTCTGAACAAAATTCAATGGCTTCTTCTGCAATGTACCTCTTAACAATAGATGCTTCTGGATGATATAGATTCTTTGTATACCCTTTTAAGATCTTCATGTATCGCTCAATCGGGTACATTCACCGTAGATAAACAGGACCACAACATTTGATTTCTCTGACCAGATGCACAATCAAGTGAATCATGATGTCAAAGAAAGCAGGGGGAAAATACATCTCCAATTGGCACAGTATAATTGTGGCCTTATTTTCCAACTCATCAAACATGACTGGATCAATGACTTTGCTACATATAGCATGGAAGAAAAATCACAGGCGAGTTATCGTTAACCTGACTTTGTTTGGCAAGATGTCTCGTATAGCCACGACTAACAATTGTTGCATAAGCATGTGATAATCGTGAGACTTTAACCCTACAAGCTTAAGCTCCTTCAACTGCACAAGGCTCTTAATATTTGAAGAGTATCCTTGTGGAACCTTCACCCGACAAAGACACTGACAAAAACTTATCTTCTCCTTCTTGGACAAAGTATGGCAGGCTGGGGGCAAGTAAATTTTCTTCCCATCAGACCTTGGATGCAACTGTGATCGTATACCCATATCAGCTAGATCTTGACGGGTATTCAAGCCATCCTTCGTCTTGCCTTGAATGTTAAAGAGCGTCCCAATCACACTGTCACAAACATTTTTCTCCACATGCATAACATCAATACAATGTCTAACGTCAAGATCACACCAGTACGGAAGATCAAAGAAAATGGACCTCTTCTTCCATATGCAACTCTGACTTTTATCCTTCTTTTGGGTCTTCCCAAATACAGTATTCAGGTGTTGAACCCGCTGATATACCTGCTCACCAGTCAATGGTATCAGCGTAATATCATGCTCTTGACTTCCATTAAAAGTTTTTCTCAGTCGTCTATAAGGATGATTGGGTGTTAGAAAGCGGCGATGCCTATTGTAGACTGTTTTTCTCCCATGTTTAAGTTGTATGTAACTTGTATTTTCTTCACAGATGGGACATGCATGATGACCCTTAACACTGTAACCGCTGAGATTCCCATATGCTGGAAAGTCATTAATGTTACAAAAAAGCATTGCACGCATTTCAAAGGTCTCCTTGCGAAACGCATCAAACACTACAACCCCCTTGTCCCAAACCTTTCTCAGATCTTCAACCAACGGACTTAGATAAACATCAATGTTATTTCCTGGCTGTCTTGGGCCCGATATCATCATAGACAACATCATGTATTTTCGCTTCATGCACAACCAAGGAGGCAAATTGTAAATTACTAGCAGAACTGACCATGAACTGTGTTGAGTGCTTAAGGTGCCATATGGATTCATTCCATCACTAGCTAGTCCAAGTCTAAGATTTCTTGGCTCATTCCCGAAATCCGGATACAAACCATCAATCTTCTTCCACTGGGAGCAATCAGCCGGATGATGGACCATTCCATCAGAAAGCCTTCCATTTGCATGCAATGTAAGGTCTTTTGCATCGTCCTCGTTAGCAAAAAGACGCTTAAACCTTGGAATGATAGGCAGATACCACAAAACCTTTGCTGGCGGGCCCTTCTGTGACTTTTCATCATAATTGCTTTCCTCGTCATCCTTCACTTTGTACCGTGAAGTCCCACACACAGGGCATTTGGACATTTCTTGGAATTCATGCCTGTAGAGTATGCAATCATTGGGGCAAGCATGAATCTTCTGATACTCCATACCCATGGGACACAATATCTTCTTTGCCTTATAGTAACTTTTTGGCAGCGTGTTGTCCTCTGGAAGCAGATTGTGCACTACCTCAAGCAATGAGGTGAAACTTTTGTCACTCCACCCATACCTGGCCTTCACATTAACCAGACTTAACACCACAGAAAACAGGGTTAAGGAATTCTTGCACCCCGTATACAAAGGCTTCTTTGAATCACTCTGCAATCCTTCATACACAGGGGCGTGTGCTTCTTGAAAACACTCTTGTCCAAGGTCACGAATCATGTCCTCCAAGCGATCTCCCATTTCTACATCAAACGGTTCAGATTGGGACCCACTCTGCATGTCAGTCACTTCACCATGCCATATCCACATCATGTAATTCTTCTTCATCCCATCATACAATAGATGGTCCCGTATGTCGTCAAGTAGTTGTCGTCTTCCATTCAAATAGTTGATGCAAGGACAATAATATTTTCCTTCTTCATCCGGTCGACCTCTTTCTAAAGCAAATTGCAAAAACTGCTCGACGCCATCCTCATATTCTGGGCTCATGCGACTTTGATTGATCCAACTTCGATCCATCTAAGCAAATCCATGCATGCAAATCTCACTTTTTTATTTATAGGTGTGACCCTATCCCATTTAGGAAGACTGTCTTTTATGTTAGCCTCAAACGTCATGGTTAGCATTATTTTGAACAATTTGAGTAAATTTCGGCAGCATTTCGCATTGGTCTCCAAGTACACGACAAGACATCGGTGAAACGAATTTCACGATAATCAAGTATGCACTCAGAGAACAACTTGAAATGCATTCAACCGAAATTTCATCAAATTAATCAAAATAATAATAACCTGACCGAATGAGTCTAACATAAAAATACCAGTCTCCCCAAACTGTCCAAACAGACAATTCAAGACTAAATACAATGACTAATGTAAACTATCCGCAAGAATCATTGCATTCAGTCTCAAACGGGAATCTACAGTTCACTCAGCATGAACAACAGTTATTTATATAGCAAATTACATTCAGCACGTATAACAACTTTCATGACATACAAGAACATTCATGACGTACAAGAACATACAAGGACATCAACAGTTGTGTGTGTGTGTGTGTGTTTGTGTTTGTCTCTTTATCTGTGTGTGTGAGGGTGTTTGTCTCTTTATGTGTGTGTGTGTGTGTGTGTGTGTCTGTCTATGTGTGTGAGTGTGTTTGTGTATGTGTGTGTTTGTGACTCAGTGTGTGTGTCTTTGTGTGTGGGGTCTCTGTGTGTGTGTCTGTGGCTCAGTGTG